>NW_027194484.1:0-300000 GCF_032444005.1 Ranitomeya imitator
GCTCTGAATGCAGGCATTGCCAAACTGTTGTCCCTGGAAATGCTCTCGTTCAGGCTGGTGGAGACTGACAGCTTCCGTGACTTGATGGCATTGGCAGTCCCACAGTACAAGGTGCCCAGCCGCTTTTACTTCAGCAGGCAGGCTGTCCCTGCCCTGCACAGGCATGTTGAGGCAAACATAAAACATGCGCTACTGAACGCCGTCAGTAGCAAGGTCCACCTCACCACCGATGCGTGGACCAGTCAGCATGGACAGGGGCGATATGTTTCCCTCACTGCCCATTGGGTTAATGTTGTTGAGCCAGGTACAGATCGTGCGAGTGGCGCAGGACGTGTCCTGCCCACTCCAAGGATTGCAGGAATCCAGTCTGTACGCATCGACTCCTCCTCTTACACCAGTTCCTCTGATTCCTCTCTGCAGGATCCGTCACAGTCCACCCCCACATGGACCCGTGAACGTTTACCTATGACCGACATGAGCACAGCCGTGGCCAAACGTCAGCAGGCCGTCTTGAAACTAGTTTCATTGGGGCATCGAAGCCACACAGCGCAGGAGCTCTGGAATGCCATAAAGCAGGAGAGCGATGTGTGGTTACTGCCAGCGAATCTCCAGCCAGGCATGGTAGTGTGTGACAATGGCCGAAATCTGGTGGCAGCTTTGGCCCTTGGCAACCTCACTCACATCCCATGTCTGGCACATGTGCTCAATTTGGTTGTGCAGAGTTTTCTGAGGGACTATCCGGATCTTGATGGCCTGCTGCACAAGGTCCGCCTAGAGTGTGCTCACTTGCGGCGTTCCAGCTTGGCCAGATCCCGCATTGCTGCTCTGCAGCGCCGATTCCGCCTTCCGGAACACCGCATCATATGTGACCTACCTACCCGGTGGAATTCCACGTTACATATGTTGGAGCGGTTGTGTGAGCAGCAGCAAGCAGTTATGGAGTACCAGCTGCATCAGGCGCAAAGAAGTCGCAGTCAGCGCCGATCAGACTTCACAACCACAGAGTGGGCCACTATGAAGGACGTCTGCCAGGTTTTGCGTCCTTTTGATTATTCCACGCGGATGGCAAGTGCAGATGATGCACTAGTCAGCATGACTGTCCCCCTTATCTGCCTGCTTCAGCAAACTTTGCAAGGGTTAAGGGATGATGTGGTGGAAGAGGTGGAGGATGAGGAGTCACCTTTTCCATCAGCTTCTGGAGAGTCAGCGCCACGTGGTTCCTCACAAAGGGGTACGCAGGGGCCAATTTGTGAGGAGGATGAGGAGGAGTCAATGGAGGAGGAAGAGCTCCGTCCAGAGGAGGGAGCGACACAATTGTCCAGTGGTCAGTGTGTACAGCGAGGGTGGGGTGATGACGAGCGGGCAGAGATCATGTCTCAAGCAGGGGACAGCGTTTCTGGGCCGGTTGGCACTCTGCAGCACATGGTGGATTTCATGCTGCAGTGCCTGAGAAACGACCGCCGCATCGACCACATTCTCAACATGCCTGATTATTGGGTGTTCACCCTCCTCGATCCTCGCTACCGGGACAACGTCCAAAACCTCATCCCTGCGTTGACCCGGGAGCGTAAATTGCGGGAGTACCACGACACACTGGTGAATTCCATCATCTTCTCCTGTCCAACTGAGAGGAGTGCTGCTAGTGCTTTACAAAGCAGCTCAGTGCGTCGAGGCAGTGGGGGAGGCTCTGCCCAAAGAGGGAGCAGAAGCAGTGCCTCTGCCCAAGGCAAGCCCAGTATGGCACAACTCTGGCACACTTTTGTGTGCCCGCCCCAAATGTCTACACCATCACCGGCGGCTCCAGTCAGCAGGAGGCAACGGTTCCGTCAGATGGTGACAGACTACATGGCTTGCCCTCTTACTGTACTCCCAGACGGCTCTTCCCCGTTCAAGTTTTGGGTCTCTAAGCTGGATACATGGCCAGAGCTAAGCCAGTATGCATTGGAGGTGCTGGCTTGCCCTGCGGCTAGTGTCTTATCGGAACGTGTCTTTAGTGCCGCAGGTGGTGTACTAACAGACCGTCGCATGCGACTATCCTCCGATAACGTTGACCGGCTTACTTTCCTGAAAATGAACCAGGCCTGGATCTCGCAGGAATTTGCCACTCCTCTGCTTGATTAAGTAATTGGGTGTCATCCAGGTCTCCTGCTGTGTTCATCTTTCTACCACCTGAACTGCTATTCCTGGGCTCCAACACCGCCAGTTGCGGCTCAGAAGTGCAGGCTGCACAGTAAAAACATACGACCCAGTGTTATTGGGTTTCAGTAACGTCAGCTGATCCCCAGCTGTGTAGCCGGCAATGTGTCCTGCGACCGCCACGCTGGCACAACAACCTAAATGTAAGGGAACCTGTCCCCCCCCCCCCCCCCCCGTCGTTTGTTACTGAAAGAGCCATCTTGTGCAGCAGTAATGCTGCACAAGGAAAAGGTAGCTCTTTTTTTTTAGCTCTTTGCACACGCAGAACTTAACACTTATAAAATGTGTTCACTGATACCGTTATACCGTCCCGGAGCTGGGACTTTCCTTCGTAATGTGACGCAGCACAGCCGTCATTCCTACCCCCTTGGTGCCATGCGCTGCCTCCTCAGCGTTGTTTTAAGCTGTCACGGAGCCTGCGCTGTTCTGTTATCCCTTGGGCATGCCCTATTTGTGCTGCCTGTCTTCTGACATAATTTGGTGTCAGGCTGGCTGCGCCTGTGCGGCCGCGGTGCCCGAGATCCCGCCTCGCAGTGTCTTCTGATTGAGTCACACTGCGGGCCTGGGATCCATGGGCATGCGCAGTGCATATCTTCCCCTCGGGCTCTCGCTCATTTCCCTCCGCCTTCTTTAGACTGTGCGCCGTCAGCTGATCCCTAGCATGCCACGGCCGTGACACCGCACAGTCTGAAGAAGAGGGAAGGAGGGGAGTGAGAGTCGAGGTTATGCACTGTGCATGCCCATGGTTCCAAGGCCCGCAGTGGGATTACGTTAGATGAGACTGCGAGGTGGGATCTGGAGCAGCGTGGACGCACAGGCACTGACAGCCTGACACCAAATTATGTCAGAAGACAGGCAGCGCTAATTGGGCATGGCCAAGGGCTAACAGAACAGCGCAGGCTCCGTGGCAGCTTAAAACAACGCTGAGGAGGCAGCGCACGGCATCAAGGGGATAGGAATGACAGCTGTGCTGTGTCCCATTACGAAGGAAATTCGCACCTCCGGAACGGTTTAACGGTATAAAGGGACACATTTTTAGTGTTTACTTCGGTGTTTGCAAGGAGCATAATTAAAAGAGCAACCTTTTCCTTTTGCATCCTTAGTGCTGCACAACATGGCTCTTTCAGCTACAAACGTCTTGGGGGGGGGGGTTAAAGGTTTCCTTTCAACTTGCTCCAATCAGGCTTCGGCCTACACTCTGTTCCTCTGCTCCTCCTGCTGTCCCTGGGCTCTAACACCGCCAGTTGGTGCCTGGAAGTGCTGTGTGCACAGTCAACAGTCGCTCCTCTGTTATTGGGGTTCAGTAACGTCAGCTGATCCCCAGCTGTGTGTGCGGCAATACCTCCAATCTGCTCCTCCTGCTGTCCCTGGGCTCTAACACCGCCAGTTGGTGCCTGGAAGTGCTGTGTGCACAGTCAACAGTCGCTCCTCTGTTATTGGGGTTCAGTAACGTCAGCTGATCCCCAGCTGTGTATCCGGCAACGTGTCATGCGACCGCCACGCTGGCACAACTAAAATGTAAGGGGACCTGTCCCCCCCCCCCCCCCCTAGGCGTTTGTTACTGAAAGAGCCACCATGTGCAGCACTAATACTGCACAAGGGAAAGGTCGCTCTTGAAATTATGCTCCTTGCAAACGCTGAACTACACACTCATGTAATGTGTCCCCTCACACCGTCCAACCGTCCCGGAGGTGGGACTTTCCTTTGTAATGTGACGCAGCACAGCCGTCATTGCTACCCCCTTGGCACCGTGCGCTGCCTCCTTAGCGTTGTTTGATTCCGTCATGGACCCTGCGCTGTTATGTTATCCCTTGGCCATGCACAGTTTGCGCTGCCCGTCCTCTGACATCATTTGTTGTCGTCCTGGCTGCGCCTGTGCGTCCACGCTGCCCGAAATCACACCTCGCAGTGTCGTCTAATGTGATCCCACAGTGGGCCTGGTATCCATGGCCATGCGCAATGCATATACTAGCCTCTCACTCCCCTTCTTCACGCTTCTTCAGACTAGGCGGCGTCAGCTGATCCCTAATAGCATGCCACGGCCGTGACGCCGCACAGTCTGAAGAAGCAGGAAGGAGGTGAGTGAGAGGCGATGATATGCACTGCGCATGCCCATGGATCCCTGGCCCGCAGTGGGACTACATTAGATGACACTGCAAGGTTGGATCTCGGGCAGCTTGGACGCACAGGCACTGCCAGCCTGACACCTACATGATGTCAGAAGACGGGCACCGCTAACTGTGCATGGCCAAGGGATAACATTACAGTGCGGGCTCCGTGACAGAACCAAACAACGTTGAGGAGGTGGTGCCCGGCACCAAGGGGGTTGGAATGACGGCTGTGCTGTGTCACATTACAAAGGAAAGTCCCACTTCCGGGATGGTTTGACGGTGTGAGGGGACACATTATATGAGTGTGTACTTCAGCGTTTGCAAGGAGCATAATTTTCGGAGCCACCATTTTCCATGTGCAGTATTACTGCTGTACAAGATGGCTCTTTCAGCAACAAATGCCTGGGGGGGGGGGGGTTAAAGGTTCCCTTTCAACTTGCTCCACTGCAGGCTTCGGCCTACACTCTGCTCCTCTTTGATTCCCTGGGTTTCAACACTGTCAGTTGCCACCTGGAAGTGTTGTCTACACAGAAAAAAAGACTAGGTGATGTGTCAGTGGGGTTCAGCACCGCCAGCTGTTCCCCTGCTGTGTAGTCGGCAACGTGTCCAGCACAAGCCACGCTGGCACAACAGAACAAAAGCTGCCACCAGTGCAGGCTTCGGCCTACACTCTGCTCCTCTCCTCCTCCTGCTGACCCTGGGCTCAAACACCGCTAGTTTTTGCCCGGAAGTGCTAGCTGCACAGAGAAAAACACCAGCCAATGTGTTAGTGGGGTTCAGCAACGCCAGCTGTTCCCCTGCTGTGTAGCCGGCAACGTGACCTGCAAACGCCACGCAGGCACATGAACTGAAATTAAAGGGAACCTGGCCCCACCCCCCCAGGTGTTTCTATGTATAACAGCCACCTAGTACAGCAGTACTGCTGCATTTGTACAAGGTGGCTGACTTTTTCTCCTTGCCCACGTGGAACTCAACACGTACAAAATGTGTCTCATTGAGACCATTCCACTGTCCCTGAGGTGTGACTTTCCTTTGTAATGATACGCAGCACCCCCCTTGGTAGCGTTTCCCGTCTTTTGTCATCATGGTTAGCTGGCTGCGCCTGTGCATCCGCCCTGCTAGAAACAACGCCCCTCGTTGTCATATTTATTTTGTCAGCGAGGGTGTGGTTTATGGGCACGAGCAGTGCATATGTTCGCCTGTCTTAACTCATCTCCTTCCGCCTTCTTCAGACTGTGCGGCCTCCTGGCCGTGGTAGGCGATAAGGGATCAGCTGAGGCCGCCCAGTCTGGAGCAGGTGTAAGGACATGTGTAAGCGGCAAACCTATTTACTGCACAAGGCCACGAATCCCAGCCACGCAGTGTGATTTTTTGAAAACACACTGTGGGTCTGGGATTCATGTCCATCGCTAACCGCAACGGCCGACATGAAATGAGGTCAGAAGACAGGAAGCGCTCACAGCGCATGGCCAAGGGATCACAATAGCGCAGACTCCTGTACAGCAAATAACAACGCTCAGGAATCTGCGCCCAGTACCTAGGTGCAAATTTTTACACCTGTGCTGCGTCTCGTTAAAAAGACAAGTCACGCCTCCACAACTGTTTGACAGTATAATGGGCTAAATAGTGTACGTGTTTTAGTCAGCGTGTGCAAGGAGCAAAACAAATAGAGCAACCTTTTACTTGTGCAGCATTAATGCTGCACAAGGTGTGGCTCTTGTACCTTGCAACACCTGAGGGGGGGGTTAAAGGTAACCTTTGAAATTGGTTCAACTAGGCTTCGGCCTACACTCTGCTCCTCTACTCCTCCTGCTGACCCTGGGCTCAAACACCGCTAGTTTTTGCCCGGAAATGCTAGCTGCACAGAGAAAAACACCAGCCAATGTGTTAGTGGGGTTCAGCACCGCCAGCTGTTCCCCTGCTGTGTAGCCGGCATCGTGTCCAGCACAAGCCACGCTGGCACAACCGACCAAAAGCTGCCACCAGTGCAGGCTTCGGCCTACACTTTGCTCCTCTCCTCCTCCTCCTGCTGACCCTGGGCTCTAACACCGCTAGTTTTTGCCCGGACATGCAATCTGCACAGAGAAAAACACCAGTCAATGTGTCAGTGGGGTTCAGCAACGCCAGCTGTTCCCCTGCTGTGTAGCTTGCAACGTGACCTGCAAACGCCACGCAGGCACATGAACTGAAATTGAAGGGAGCCTGCCCCCCACCCACAGGTGTTTCTATGTATATCAGCCACCTTGTACAGCAGTACTGCTGCATTTGTACGAGGTGGCTGACTTTTTCTCCTTGCCCACGTGGAACTCAACACGTACAAAATGTGTCTCATTAGAGACCATTACAATGTCCCTGAGGTGTGACTTTCCTTTGTAATGACACGCAGCACCACCCTTGTTAGCGCTGCCCGTCTTTTGACATCATTGGTTAGCTGGCTGCGCCTGTGCATCTCCCCTGCTCGAAACAACGGCCCTCGGTGTCTTATTTTTTTGGACAGCGAGGGTGTGATTGATGGGCATGTGCAGTGCATATGTTTGCCTGTGTTCACTCATCTCCTTCCGCCTTCTTCAGACTGGGTGTCCTCATGGCCGCGGCAGGCGATAAGGGATCAGATGAGGCCGCCCAGTCTGAAGCAGGTGTAAGGACATGTGTGAGCGGCAAACATATTTAGTGCACCAGGGCACAAATCCCAGCACCGCAGTGTGATTTTTTAAAAACACACTGTGGGTCTGGGATTCATGTCCATCGCTAACCGCAACGGCCGACATGAAATGAGGTCAGAAGACAGGAAGCGCTCACAGCGCATGGCCAAGGGATCACAATAGCGCAGACTCCTGTACAGCAAATAACAACGCTCAGGAATCTGCGCCCAGTACCTAGGTGCAAATTTTGACACCTGTGCTGCGTCTCGTTAAAAAGACAAGTCACGCCTCCACAACTGTTTGACAGTATAATGGGCTAAATAGTGTACGTGTTTAATTCAGCGTGTGCAAGGAGCAAAATTAAATAGAGCAACCTTTGACTTGTGCATCATTAATGCTGTTCAAGGTGTGGCTCTTGTACCTTGCAACACCTGAGGGGGGGGTTAAAGGTAACCTTTGAAATTGGTTCAACTAGGCTTCGGCCTACACTCTGCTCCTCTACTCCTCCTGCTGACCCTGGGCTCAAACACCGCTAGTTTTTGCCCGGAAATGCTAGCTGCACAGAGAAAAACACCAGCCAATGTGTTAGTGGGGTTCAGCACCGCCAGCTGTTCCCCTGCTGTGTAGCCGGCATCGTGTCCAGCACAAGCCACGCTGGCACAACCGACCAAAAGCTGCCACCAGTGCAGGCTTCGGCCTACACTTTGCTCCTCTCCTCCTCCTCCTGCTGACCCTGGGCTCTAACACCGCTAGTTTTTGCCCGGACATGCAATCTGCACAGAGAAAAACACCAGTCAATGTGTCAGTGGGGTTCAGCAACGCCAGCTGTTCCCCTGCTGTGTAGCTTGCAACGTGACCTGCAAACGCCACGCAGGCACATGAACTGAAATTGAAGGGAGCCTGCCCCCCACCCACAGGTGTTTCTATGTATATCAGCCACCTTGTACAGCAGTACTGCTGCATTTGTACGAGGTGGCTGACTTTTTCTCCTTGCCCACGTGGAACTCAACACGTACAAAATGTGTCTCATTAGAGACCATTACAATGTCCCTGAGGTGTGACTTTCCTTTGTAATGACACGCAGCACCACCCTTGTTAGCGCTGCCCGTCTTTTGACATCATTGGTTAGCTGGCTGCGCCTGTGCATCTCCCCTGCTCGAAACAACGGCCCTCGGTGTCTTATTTTTTTGGACAGCGAGGGTGTGATTGATGGGCATGTGCAGTGCATATGTTTGCCTGTGTTCACTCATCTCCTTCCGCCTTCTTCAGACTGGGTGTCCTCATGGCCGCGGCAGGCGATAAGGGATCAGATGAGGCCGCCCAGTCTGAAGCAGGTGTAAGGACATGTGTGAGCGGCAAACATATTTAGTGCACCAGGGCACAAATCCCAGCACCGCAGTGTGATTTTTTAAAAACACACTGTGGGTCTGGGATTCATGTCCATCGCTAACCGCAACGGCCGACATGAAATGAGGTCAGAAGACAGGAAGCGCTCACAGCGCATGGCCAAGGGATCACAATAGCGCAGACTCCTGTACAGCAAATAACAACGCTCAGGAATCTGCGCCCAGTACCTAGGTGCAAATTTTGACACCTGTGCTGCGTCTCGTTAAAAAGACAAGTCACGCCTCCACAACTGTTTGACAGTATAATGGGCTAAATAGTGTACGTGTTTAATTCAGCGTGTGCAAGGAGCAAAATTAAATAGAGCAACCTTTGACTTGTGCATCATTAATGCTGTTCAAGGTGTGGCTCTTGTACCTTGCAACACCTGAGGGGGGGGTTAAAGGTAACCTTTGAAATTGGTTCAACTAGGCTTCGGCCTACACTCTGCTCCTCTACTCCTCCTGCTGACCCTGGGCTCAAACACCGCTAGTTTTTGCCCGGAAATGCTAGCTGCACAGAGAAAAACACCAGCCAATGTGTTAGTGGGGTTCAGCACCGCCAGCTGTTCCCCTGCTGTGTAGTCGGCAACGTGTCCAGCACAAGCCACGCTGGCACAACAGAACAAAAGCTGCCACCAGTGCAGGCTTCGGCCTACACTTTGCTCCTCTCCTCCTCCTGCTGACCCTGGGCTCAAACAATGCCAGTTTCTGCCCGGACATGCTAGCTGCACAGAGAAAAACACCAGCCAATGTGTTAGTGGGGTTCAGCACCGCCAGCTGTTCCCCCGCTGTGTAGCCGGCATCGTGTCCAGCACAAGCCACGCTGGCACAACCGACCAAAAGCTGCCACCAGTGCAGGCTTCGGCCTACACTTTGCTCCTCTCCTCCTCCTCCTGCTGACCCTGGGCTCTAACACCGCTAGTTTTTGCCCGGACATGCAATCTGCACAGAGAAAAACACCAGTCAATGTGTCAGTGGGGTTCAGCAACGCCAGCTGTTCCCCTGCTGTGTAGCTTGCAACGTGACCTGCAAACGCCACGCAGGCACATGAACTGAAATTGAAGGGAGCCTGCCCCCCACCCCCCCAGGTGTTTCTATGTATAACAGCCACCTTGTACAGCAGTACTGCTGCATTTGTACAAGGTGGCTGACTTTTTCTCCTTGCACACGTGGAACTCAACAAGTACAAAATGTGTCTCATTACAGACCATTACAATGTCCCTGAGGTGTGACTTTCCTTTTTAATGACACGCAGCACCCCCATTGTTAGCGCTGCCCGTCTCCTGACATCATTGGTTGGCTGGCTGTGCCTGTGCGTCCCCCCTGCCCGACACAACGCCCCCCGTTGTCTCATATATTTTGACTGCGAGGGTGTGATTGATGGGCACGAGCAGTGCATATGTTCCCCTGTTTTCACTCCCCTCCTTCCGCCTTCTTCTGACTGTGCGGCCTCATGGCCGCGGCATGCGATAAGGGATCAGCTGAGGCCGCCCAGTCTGAAGCAGGTGTAAGGACATGTGTGAGCGGCGAACATATTTACTGCACAAGGCCACGAATCCCAGCACCGCAGTGTGACTTTAGGAAAAGCCACTGTGGGTCTGGGATTTATGGCCATCGTTAACCGCACCGGCCAACATGAAATGAGGTCATGAGACGGCCTGCACTAACAGGGTATTGCCAAGGGATAACACAAGAGCGCAGACTCCTGTACAGCAAATAACAACGCTCAGGAATCTGCGCCCAGTACCTAGGTGCAAATTTTGACACCTGTGCTGCGTCTCCTTAAAAAGACAAGTCACGCCTCCACAACTGTTTGACAGTATAATGGGCTAAATAGTGTACGTGTTTAATTCAGCGTGTGCAAGGAGCAAAATTAAATAGAGCAACCTTTGACTTGTGCATCATTAATGCTGTTCAAGGTGTGGCTCTTGTACCTTGCAACACCTGAGGGGGGGGTTAAAGGTAACCTTTGAAATTGGTTCAACTAGGCTTCGGCCTACACTCTGCTCCTCTACTCCTCCTGCTGACCCTGGGCTCAAACACCGCTAGTTTTTGCCCGGAAATGCTAGCTGCACAGAGAAAAACACCAGCCAATGTGTTAGTGGGGTTCAGCACCGCCAGCTGTTCCCCTGCTGTGTAGTCGGCAACGTGTCCAGCACAAGCCACGCTGGCACAACAGAACAAAAGCTGCCACCAGTGCAGGCTTCGGCCTACACTTTGCTCCTCTCCTCCTCCTGCTGACCCTGGGCTCAAACAACGCCAGTTTCTGCCCGGACATGCTAGCTGCACAGAGAAAAACACCAGCCAATGTGTTAGTGGGGTTCAGCACCGCCAGCTGTTCCCCCGCTGTGTAGCCGGCATCGTGTCCAGCACAAGCCACGCTGGCACAACCGACCAAAAGCTGCCACCAGTGCAGGCTTCGGCCTACACTTTGCTCCTCTCCTCCTCCTCCTGCTGACCCTGGGCTCTAACACCGCTAGTTTTTGCCCGGACATGCAATCTGCACAGAGAAAAACACCAGTCAATGTGTCAGTGGGGTTCAGCAATGCCAGCTGTTCCCCTGCTGTGTAGCTTGCAACGTGACCTGCAAACGCCACGCAGGCACATGAACTGAAATTGAAGGGAGCCTGCCCCCCACCCCCCCAGGTGTTTCTATGTATAACAGCCACCTTGTACAGCAGTACTGCTGCATTTGTACAAGGTGGCTGACTTTTTCTCCTTGCACACGTGGAACTCAACAAGTACAAAATGTGTCTCATTACAGACCATTACAATGTCCCTGAGGTGTGACTTTCCTTTTTAATGACACGCAGCACCCCCATTGTTAGCGCTGCCCGTCTCCTGACATCATTGGTTGGCTGGCTGTGCCTGTGCGTCCCCCCTGCCCGACACAACGCCCCCCGTTGTCTCATATATTTTGACTGCGAGGGTGTGATTGATGGGCACGAGCAGTGCATATGTTCCCCTGTTTTCACTCCCCTCCTTCCGCCTTCTTCTGACTGTGCGGCCTCATGGCCGCGGCATGCGATAAGGGATCAGCTGAGGCCGCCCAGTCTGAAGCAGGTGTAAGGACATGTGTGAGCGGCGAACATATTTACTGCACAAGGCCACGAATCCCAGCACCGCAGTGTGACTTTAGGAAAAGCCACTGTGGGTCTGGGATTTATGGCCATCGTTAACCGCACCGGCCAACATGAAATGAGGTCATGAGACGGCCTGCACTAACAGGGTATTGCCAAGGGATAACACAAGAGCGCAGACTCCTGTACAGCAAATAACAACGCTCAGGAATCTGCGCCCAGTACCTAGGTGCAAATTTTGACACCTGTGCTGCGTCTCCTTAAAAAGACAAGTCACGCCTCCACAACTGTTTGACAGTATAATGGGCTAAATAGTGTACGTGTTTAATTCAGCGTGTGCAAGGAGCAAAATTAAATAGAGCAACCTTTGACTTGTGCATCATTAATGCTGTTCAAGGTGTGGCTCTTGTACCTTGCAACACCTGAGGGGGGGGTTAAAGGTAACCTTTGAAATTGGTTCAACTAGGCTTCGGCCTACACTCTGCTCCTCTACTCCTCCTGCTGACCCTGGGCTCAAACACCGCTAGTTTTTGCCCGGAAATGCTAGCTGCACAGAGAAAAACACCAGCCAATGTGTTAGTGGGGTTCAGCACCGCCAGCTGTTCCCCTGCTGTGTAGTCGGCAACGTGTCCAGCACAAGCCACGCTGGCACAACAGAACAAAAGCTGCCACCAGTGCAGGCTTCGGCCTACACTTTGCTCCTCTCCTCCTCCTGCTGACCCTGGGCTCAAACAACGCCAGTTTCTGCCCGGACATGCTAGCTGCACAGAGAAAAACACCAGCCAATGTGTTAGTGGGGTTCAGCACCGCCAGCTGTTCCCCCGCTGTGTAGCCGGCATCGTGTCCAGCACAAGCCACGCTGGCACAACCGACCAAAAGCTGCCACCAGTGCAGGCTTCGGCCTACACTTTGCTCCTCTCCTCCTCCTCCTGCTGACCCTGGGCTCTAACACCGCTAGTTTTTGCCCGGACATGCAATCTGCACAGAGAAAAACACCAGTCAATGTGTCAGTGGGGTTCAGCAACGCCAGCTGTTCCCCTGCTGTGTAGCTTGCAACGTGACCTGCAAACGCCACGCAGGCACATGAACTGAAATTGAAGGGAGCCTGCCCCCCACCCCCCCAGGTGTTTCTATGTATAACAGCCACCTTGTACAGCAGTACTGCTGCATTTGTACAAGGTGGCTGACTTTTTCTCCTTGCACACGTGGAACTCAACAAGTACAAAATGTGTCTCATTACAGACCATTACAATGTCCCTGAGGTGTGACTTTCCTTTTTAATGACACGCAGCACCCCCATTGTTAGCGCTGCCCGTCTCCTGACATCATTGGTTGGCTGGCTGTGCCTGTGCGTCCCCCCTGCCCGACACAACGCCCCCCGTTGTCTCATATATTTTGACTGCGAGGGTGTGATTGATGGGCACGAGCAGTGCATATGTTCCCCTGTTTTCACTCCCCTCCTTCCGCCTTCTTCTGACTGTGCGGCCTCATGGCCGCGGCATGCGATAAGGGATCAGCTGAGGCCGCCCAGTCTGAAGCAGGTGTAAGGACATGTGTGAGCGGCGAACATATTTACTGCACAAGGCCACGAATCCCAGCACCGCAGTGTGACTTTAGGAAAAGCCACTGTGGGTCTGGGATTTATGGCCATCGTTAACCGCACCGGCCAACATGAAATGAGGTCATGAGACGGCCTGCACTAACAGGGTATTGCCAAGGGATAACACAAGAGCGCAGACTCCTGTACAGCAAATAACAACGCTCAGGAATCTGCGCCCAGTACCTAGGTGCAAATTTTGACACCTGTGCTGCGTCTCCTTAAAAAGACAAGTCACGCCTCCACAACTGTTTGACAGTATAATGGGCTAAATAGTGTACGTGTTTAATTCAGCGTGTGCAAGGAGCAAAATTAAATAGAGCAACCTTTGACTTGTGCATCATTAATGCTGTTCAAGGTGTGGCTCTTGTACCTTGCAACACCTGAGGGGGGGGTTAAAGGTAACCTTTGAAATTGGTTCAACTAGGCTTCGGCCTACACTCTGCTCCTCTACTCCTCCTGCTGACCCTGGGCTCAAACACCGCTAGTTTTTGCCCGGAAATGCTAGCTGCACAGAGAAAAACACCAGCCAATGTGTTAGTGGGGTTCAGCACCGCCAGCTGTTCCCCTGCTGTGTAGTCGGCAACGTGTCCAGCACAAGCCACGCTGGCACAACAGAACAAAAGCTGCCACCAGTGCAGGCTTCGGCCTACACTTTGCTCCTCTCCTCCTCCTGCTGACCCTGGGCTCAAACAACGCCAGTTTATGCCCGGACATGCTAGCTGCACAGAGAAAAACACCAGCCAATGTGTTAGTGGGGTTCAGCACCGCCAGCTGTTCCCCTGCTGTGCAGCTTGCAACGTGACCTGCAAACGCCACGCAGGCACATGAACTGAAATTGAAGGGAGCCTGGCCACCACCCCCAGGTGTTTCTATGTATAACAGCCACCTTGTACAGCAGTACTGCTGCATTTGTACAAGGTGGCTGACGTTTTCTCCTTGCCCACGTGGAACTCAACACGTACAAAATGTGTCTCTTTGAGACCATTCCACTGTCCCTGAGGTGTGACTTTCCTTTCTAATGATACGCAGCACCCCCCTTGGTAGCGCTTCCCGTCTTCTGACATCATTGGTTGGCTACTTGCGCCTGTTCGTCCGCCCTGCCTGAATAAAATGCTCCTCGTTGTCTTAATTATTTTGACTGCGAGGGTGTGATTGATGGGCACGAGCAGTGCATATCTTCGCCTGTCTTAACTCATCTCCTTCCGCCTTCTTCAGACTGTGCAGCCTCATGGCCGCGGCATGCGAGAAGGGATCAGCAGAGGCCGCCCAGTCTGAAGCAGGTGTAAGGACGTGTGTGAGCGGCCAAAATATTTACTGCTCAAGGCCACGAATCCCAGCACCGCAGTGTGGCTTTATGAAAAGACACTGTGGGTCTGGGATTTATGGCCATCGTTAACCGCACCGGCCAACATGAAATGAGGTCATAAGATGGGCAGCGCTAACAGGGCATTGCCAAGGGATAACACAAGAGCGCAGACTCCTGTACAGCAAATAACAACGCTCAGGAAGCTGCGCCAAGCACCAAGGCGTTATTTTGGACACCTGTGCTGCGTCTCATCAAAAAACCAAGTCACGCATCCACTACAGTTTGACTGTAGAATGGGGTAAATTGTGTATGTCTTTCATTCAGCGTGTGCAAGTAGACAAATTAATAGAGCAACCTTTCACTTGTGCAGCATTAATACTGCACAAGGTGTGTCTCTTGTACTTTGTAACACCTGAGGGGGGGGTTAAAGGTTTCCTTTGAAATTGGTTCAATTAGGCTTCGGCCTACACTCTGCTCCTCTCCTCCTCCTCCTGCTTCAACACGGGCTCTAACATCGCAAGTTTTTGCCCGCTAGTGCTAGCTGCACAGATAAAAACACACGCCATTGTGTTAGTGGGGTTCAGCAACGCCAGCTGTTCCCCCAGTGTGTAGCCGGCAAAGTGTCCTGCAAACGCAACGCAGACACAAAGCTGCCTCCAGTGCAGGCTTCGGCCTACACTCATCTCCCCCTGCTTACCCTTTGCTCCAACACCGCTAGTTGGGGCTCTAGGAAGACAATCTTTAATAGGCAAGGCAACGCATCCGGGTTCCAGCACCGCCAGCTGGTTCTCGGCAGTGTTCTTGTCACAGGTACTCCCTCGTGCCAAGCCTGGTTTCAGCACCGTCAGCTGTTTCCGGGTTGTGTCAACTTCACTGAGACGCCTATGCTTGCCCCGTCGTGGGGCGGTCGAGTTAGCCAACTCCAGGGTGCCTCCAGTTTAGGAGCTTCCTATGTGGGCTGCGTGAACTGGTAGTCAAGGCTGGTTCTGTAGTGCCAGTAGGCCCAGCTCCCCCTGTAGGACTGTTGGGGTTCGGTAACTGCGGCTGCCTCGCGGCCTAGCTGTTCTCTCCTCTCCTGTGGGCCTTGGGGTCCACCACCTGGTTCCAGCACCGTCAGCTGGTTCCGGGCCGAGCCTTTGGCTTAGGTGCCTCCTCCTGGGTAGCCGAGTTCCGCCAACGCCAGGCGGTCCTTGGTAGTGCTTTTAAGCGCGGGCACCTACAGCTTAGTAACCGGGTTCCAGCACCGTCAGCTGGTCCTCGGTCGTGCCATTGGCTCTTGCACACTGGGGCAACGCATCCGGGTTCCAGCACCGCCAGCTGGTTCTCGGCAGTGTTCTTGTCACAGGTACTCCCTCGTGCCAAGCCTGGTTTCAGCACCGTCAGCTGTTTCCGGGTTGTGTCAACTTCACTGAGACGCCTATGCTTGCCCCGTCGTGGGGCGGTCGAGTTAGCCAACTCCAGGGTGCCTCCAGTTTAGGAGCTTCCTATGTGGGCTGCGTGAACTGGTAGTCAAGGCTGGTTCTGTAGTGCCAGTAGGCCCAGCTCCCCCTGTAGGACTGTTGGGGTTCGGTAACTGCGGCTGCCTCGCGGCCTAGCTGTTCTCTCCTCTCCTGTGGGCCTTGGGGTCCACCACCTGGTTCCAGCACCGTCAGCTGGTTCCGGGCCGAGCCTTTGGCTTAGGTGCCTCCTCCTGGGTAGCCGAGTTCCGCCAACGCCAGGCGGTCCTTGGTAGTGCTTTTAAGCGCGGGCACCTACAGCTTAGTAACCGGGTTCCAGCACCGTCAGCTGGTCCTCGGTCGTGCCATTGGCTCTTGCACACTGGGGCAACGCATCCGGGTTCCAGCACCGCCAGCTGGTTCTCGGCAGTGTTCTTGTCACAGGTACTCCCTCGTGCCAAGCCTGGTTTCAGCACCGTCAGCTGTTTCCGGGTTGTGTCAACTTCACTGAGACGCCTATGCTTGCCCCGTCGTGGGGCGGTCGAGTTAGCCAACTCCAGGGTGCCTCCAGTTTAGGAGCTTCCTATGTGGGCTGCGTGAACTGGTAGTCAAGGCTGGTTCTGTAGTGCCAGTAGGCCCAGCTCCCCCTGTAGGACTGTTGGGGTTCGGTAACTGCGGCTGCCTCGCGGCCTAGCTGTTCTCTCCTCTCCTGTGGGCCTTGGGGTCCACCACCTGGTTCCAGCACCGTCAGCTGGTTCCGGGCCGAGCCTTTGGCTTAGGTGCCTCCTCCTGGGTAGCCGAGTTCCGCCAACGCCAGGCGGTCCTTGGTAGTGCTTTTAAGCGCGGGCACCTACAGCTTAGTAACCGGGTTCCAGCACCGTCAGCTGGTCCTCGGTCGTGCCATTGGCTCTTGCACACTGGGGCAACGCATCCGGGTTCCAGCACCGCCAGCTGGTTCTCGGCAGTGTTCTTGTCACAGGTACTCCCTCGTGCCAAGCCTGGTTTCAGCACCGTCAGCTGTTTCCGGGTTGTGTCAACTTCACTGAGACTCCTATGCTTGCCCCGTCGTGGGGCGGTCGAGTTAGCCAACTCCAGGGTGCCTCCAGTTTAGGAGCTTCCTATGTGGGCTGCGTGAACTGGTAGTCAAGGCTGGTTCTGTAGTGCCAGTAGGCCCAGCTCCCCCTGTAGGACTGTTGGGGTTCGGTAACTGCGGCTGCCTCGCGGCCTAGCTGTTCTCTCCTCTCCTGTGGGCCTTGGGGTCCACCACCTGGTTCCAGCACCGTCAGCTGGTTCCGGGCCGAGCCTTTGGCTTAGGTGCCTCCTCCTGGGTAGCCGAGTTCCGCCAACGCCAGGCGGTCCTTGGTAGTGCTTTTAAGCGCGGGCACCTACAGCTTAGTAACCGGGTTCCAGCACCGTCAGCTGGTCCTCGGTCGTGCCATTGGCTCTTGCACACTGGGGCAACGCATCCGGGTTCCAGCACCGCCAGCTGGTTCTCGGCAGTGTTCTTGTCACAGGTACTCCCTCGTGCCAAGCCTGGTTTCAGCACCGTCAGCTGTTTCCGGGTTGTGTCAACTTCACTGAGACGCCTATGCTTGCCCCGTCGTGGGGCGGTCGAGTTAGCCAACTCCAGGGTGCCTCCAGTTTAGGAGCTTCCTATGTGGGCTGCGTGAACTGGTAGTCAAGGCTGGTTCTGTAGTGCCAGTAGGCCCAGCTCCCCCTGTAGGACTGTTGGGGTTCGGTAACTGCGGCTGCCTCGCGGCCTAGCTGTTCTCTCCTCTCCTGTGGGCCTTGGGGTCCACCACCTGGTTCCAGCACCGTCAGCTGGTTCCGGGCCGAGCCTTTGGCTTAGGTGCCTCCTCCTGGGTAGCCGAGTTCCGCCAACGCCAGGCGGTCCTTGGTAGTGCTTTTAAGCGCGGGCACCTACAGCTTAGTAACCGGGTTCCAGCACCGTCAGCTGGTCCTCGGTCGTGCCATTGGCTCTTGCACACTGGGGCAACGCATCCGGGTTCCAGCACCGCCAGCTGGTTCTCGGCAGTGTTCTTGTCACAGGTACTCCCTCGTGCCAAGCCTGGTTTCAGCACCGTCAGCTGTTTCCGGGTTGTGTCAACTTCACTGAGACGCCTATGCTTGCCCCGTCGTGGGGCGGTCGAGTTAGCCAACTCCAGGGTGCCTCCAGTTTAGGAGCTTCCTATGTGGGCTGCGTGAACTGGTAGTCAAGGCTGGTTCTGTAGTGCCAGTAGGCCCAGCTCCCCCTGTAGGACTGTTGGGGTTCGGTAACTGCGGCTGCCTCGCGGCCTAGCTGTTCTCTCCTCTCCTGTGGGCCTTGGGGTCCACCACCTGGTTCCAGCACCGTCAGCTGGTTCCGGGCCGAGCCTTTGGCTTAGGTGCCTCCTCCTGGGTAGCCGAGTTCCGCCAACGCCAGGCGGTCCTTGGTAGTGCTTTTAAGCGCGGGCACCTACAGCTTAGTAACCGGGTTCCAGCACCGTCAGCTGGTCCTCGGTCGTGCCATTGGCTCTTGCACACTGGGGCAACGCATCCGGGTTCCAGCACCGCCAGCTGGTTCTCGGCAGTGTTCTTGTCACAGGTACTCCCTCGTGCCAAGCCTGGTTTCAGCACCGTCAGCTGTTTCCGGGTTGTGTCAACTTCACTGAGACGCCTATGCTTGCCCCGTCGTGGGGCGGTCGAGTTAGCCAACTACAGGGTGCCTCCAGTTTAGGAGCTTCCTATGTGGGCTGCGTGAACTGGTAGTCAAGGCTGGTTCTGTAGTGCCAGTAGGCCCAGCTCCCCCTGTAGGACTGTTGGGGTTCGGTAACTGCGGCTGCCTCGCGGCCTAGCTGTTCTCTCCTCTCCTGTGGGCCTTGGGGTCCACCACCTGGTTCCAGCACCGTCAGCTGGTTCCGGGCCGAGCCTTTGGCTTAGGTGCCTCCTCCTGGGTAGCCGAGTTCCGCCAACGCCAGGCGGTCCTTGGTAGTGCTTTTAAGCGCGGGCACCTACAGCTTAGTAACCGGGTTCCAGCACCGTCAGCTGGTCCTCGGTCGTGCCATTGGCTCTTGCACACTGGGGCAACGCATCCGGGTTCCAGCACCGCCAGCTGGTTCTCGGCAGTGTTCTTGTCACAGGTACTCCCTCGTGCCAAGCCTGGTTTCAGCACCGTCAGCTGTTTCCGGGTTGTGTCAACTTCACTGAGACGCCTATGCTTGCCCCGTCGTGGGGCGGTCGAGTTAGCCAACTCCAGGGTGCCTCCAGTTTAGGAGCTTCCTATGTGGGCTGCGTGAACTGGTAGTCAAGGCTGGTTCTGTAGTGCCAGTAGGCCCAGCTCCCCCTGTAGGACTGTTGGGGTTCGGTAACTGCGGCTGCCTCGCGGCCTAGCTGTTCTCTCCTCTCCTGTGGGCCTTGGGGTCCACCACCTGGTTCCAGCACCGTCAGCTGGTTCTCGGCAGTGTCTTTTGCTCTTGTACCTTCTGCTCCCCATCCTGGTTCCAGTACCGTCAGCTGGTTCCGGGCAGAGCCTTTGGCTTAGGTGCCTCCTTCTGGGTATCCAAGTTCCACCAATGTCAGGTGGTCCTTGGTAGTGCTTTCAGGCACGGGTACCTCCTGCTTAGTAACCGGGTTCCAGTAACGTCAGCTGGTCCTTGGTAGTTCCATTGGCTCTTGGACATTCGGCTACCCATCCGGGTTCCAGTACCGTCAGCTGGTTCTCGGCAGTGTCTTTTGCTCTTGTACCTTCTGCTCCCCATCCTGGTTCCAGTAACGTCATCTGGTTCCGGGCAGAGCCTTTGGCTTAGGTGCCTCCTTCTGGGTATCCGAGTTCCGCCAACGTCAGGCGGTCCTTGGTAGTGCTTTTTAGCACGGGTACCTCCTGCTTAGTAACCGGGTTCCAGTAACGTCAGCTGGTCCTCGGTAGTTCCATAGGCTCTTGAACCTTCGGGTAGCCATCCGAGTTCCAGTTCCATCAGCTGGTTCTTGGCATTTTCTCAGCCTTCTTGTACCTTCTGCTACATTTCCAAGTTGAAGACCCTAACGTCGACAACCCGGAAGACCACCCCGATGACGACGACCCGGAAGACCACCCCGATGACGACGACGACGACGACGGCGGAGACGACGACGGCTGAGACGACGACGGCGGAGATGACGACACTGGAGACGAAGACCCTGGAGACGACAACATGGAAGACCGAGAAGCAGAAGAACAAGAGGCTGCAGAACAAAGAGCAGAAGAACATTAAGCATAAGACTTAATATCAGAGCAAAAGATATTATCTAAATTATATGCAGAAGAAGACTAAGCAGTGTATGGGGGTGAGTCCGTTCCTCCTCGTGGTGCCCCTGGATAAAGCCTGATGCTGCAGGCCAAACTGAACGCGGACAAATGTAACTTTTGTGACTGGCAGAACGGAAGGTGTAATCTTCCAACTTTTATAGACAACAACTACGGGAATGCCTGTCACAAATGAGAATATGATGAAGAAGTAGAATAGGAAGAATAATAACAGTGGAATAAAAAGAATATGTAGAATAGGAAGAATAATAATAGTTGAAGAAAATGAATATGAAGAATGTAATAAAAAAAAAAATAGGTAGAAGATGAAGAAGAAGATGAATAAGGTGAAGAAGTTGATGTCAAGGATGCTGATGATGATGAAGATGAAAGTGTGGGAAAAGAAAAAAAAAAAAAAAAGAAAAAAAAGAAGGGGAAGGGCGTGGAATAGTGAAACATCAATATCTGACAAAATAAAAAAAATTTACATACTCAATATCTTTTTCAATCCGAACTTCTTTAAAAAAAAAAAAAAAACATGCTATTCTATTTGATTGGACTAATCCTCATTGCCTTTAATGTCTCCGCCACCTCCCCCATACATCCTACATTATTCTTAGTTGTTTTCCTTCAGGTAGAATGAACCTACAAGGAAAGAAAGGGTTTATTTTAATTCCGATATTTTGGTCCCATTGACTTGCATTGGGATCGGGTATCGGTATCGGCGATATCCGATATTTTTTGAATATCGGCCGATCCAAACCGATACCGATACTTTCCGATATCGGAAGGTATCGCTCAACACTACTCATCATGTGTATCCAGACCTCTTTTAATGCACCCCATGATCCTGTTTGCCTTGGCAGCTGCTGCCTGGCACTGGCTGCTCCAGGTAAGTTTATCATTAACTAGGATCCCCAAGTCCTTCTCCCTGTCAGATTTACCCAGTGGTTTCCCGTTCAGTGTGTAATGGTGATATTGATTCCCTCTTCCCATGTGTATAACCTTACATTTATCATTGTTAAACCTCATCTGCCACCTTTCAGCCCAAGTTTCCAACTTATCCAGATCCATCTGTAGCAGAATACTATCTTCTCTTGTATTAACTGCTTTACATAGTTTTGTATCATCTGCAAATATCGATATTTTACTGTGTAAACCTTCTACCAGATCATTAATGAATATGTTGAAGAGAACAGGTCCCAATACTGACCCCTGCGGTACCCCACTGGTCACAGCGACCCAGTTAGAGACTATACCATTTATAACCACCCTCTGCTTTCTATCACTAAGCCAGTTACTAACCCATTTACACACATTTTCCTCCAGACCAAGCATCCTCATTTTGTGTACCAACCTCTTGTGCGGCACGGTATCAAACGCTTTGGAAAAATCGAGATATACCACGTCCAATGACTCACCGTGGTCCAGTCTATAGCTTACCTCTTCATAAAAACTGATTAGATTGGTTTGACAGGAGCGATTTCTCATAAACCCATGCTGATATGGAGTTAAACAGTTATTCTCATTGAGATAATCCAGAATAACATCCCTCAGAAACCCTTCAAATATTTTACCAACAATAGAGGTTAGACTTACTGGCCTATAATTTCCAGGTTCACTTTTAGAGCCCTTTTTGAATATTGGCACCACATTTGCTATGCGCCAGTCCTGCGGAACAGACCCTGTCGCTATAGAGTCACTAAAAATAAGAAATAATGGTTTATCTATTACATTACTTAGTTCTCTTAGTACTCGTGGGTGTATGCCATCCGGACCCGGAGATTTATCTATTTTAATCTTATTTAGCCGGTTTCGCACCTCTTCTTGGGTTAGATTGGTGACTCTTAATATAGGGTTTTCATTGTTTCTTGGGATTTCACCTAGCATTTCATTTTCCACCGTGAATACCGTGGAGAAGAAGGTGTTTAATATGTTAGCTTTTTCCTCGTCATCTACAACCATCCTTTCCTCACTATTTTTTAAGGGGCCTACATTTTCAGTTTTTATTCTTTTACTATTGATATAGTTGAAGAACAGTTTGGGATTAGTTTTACTCTCCTTAGCAATGTGCTTCTCTGTTTCCTTTTTGGCAGCTTTAATTAGTTTTTTAGATAAAGTATTTTTCTCCCTATAGTTTTTTAGAGCTTCAATGGTGCCATCCTGCTTTAGTAGTGCAAATGCTTTCTTTTTACTGTTAATTGCCTGTCTTACTTCTTTGTTTAGCCACATTGGGTTTTTCCTATTTCTAGTCCTTTTATTCCCACAAGGTATAAACCGCTTACACTGCCTATTTAGGATGTTCTTAAACATTTCCCATTTATTATCTGTATTCTCATTTCTGAGGATATTGTCCCAGTCTACCAGATTAAGGGCATCTCTAAGCTGTTCAAACTTTGCCTTCCTAAAGTTCAATGTTTTTGTGACTCCCTGACAAGTCCCCCTAGTGAAAGACAGGTGAAACTGCACAATATTGTGATCGCTATTTCCTAAATGCCCAACCACCTGCAGATTTGTTATTCTGTCAGGTCTATTAGATAGTATTAGGTCTAAAAGTGCTGCTCCTCTGGTTGGATTCTGCACCAATTGTGAAAGATAATTTTTCTTGGTTATTAGCAGAAACCTGTTGCCTTTATGGGTTTCACAGGTTTCTGTTTCTCAGTTAATATCCGGGTAGTTAAAGTCCCCCATAACCAGGACCTCATTATGGGTTGCAGCTTCATCTATCTGCTTTAGAAGTAGACTTTCCATGCTTTCTGTTATATTTGGGGGTTTGTAACAGACCCCAATGAGAATTTTGTTACCATTTTTCCCTCCATGAATTTCAACCCATATTGGCTCGACATCCTCATTCCCTTCGCTAATATCCTCCCTTAAAGTGGACTTTAGACAAGACTTTACATACAGACAAACCCCTCCTCCTCTCCGATTTTTACGATCCTTTCTAAACAGACTGTAACCCTGTAAGTTAACTGCCCAGTCATAGCTTTCATCTAACCATGTCTCGGTTATTCCCACTATGTCAAAGTTACCTGTAGATATTTCTGCTTCTAGTTCTTCCATCTTGTTTGTCAGGCTTCTGGCGTTTGCGAGCATGCAGTTTAGAGGATTTTGTTTTGTTCCAATCTCCTCACTGTGGATTGTTTTAGAAATGTTCTTACCTCCCTTCTGAGTATGTTTTCCTGGGTCGTCTTTGTTCGAGTCTAATGTTTTTGTTCCCGTCCCCTCTTCTTCTAGTTTAACGCCCTCCTGATGAGTGTAGCGAGAGTAGAGTGTATGGTATAGAATGTAGGGTATAGAGTGTATGGTATAGAGTGTAGAGTGTAGGGTATAGAGTGTAGGGTATAGAGTGTAGAGTGTAGGGTATAGAGTGTATGGTATAGAGTGTAGAGTATAGGGTATAGAGTGTAGGGTATTGAGTGTAGGGTATAGAGTGCAGGGTATAGAGTGTAGAGTGTAGGGTATAGAGTGTAGGGTATAGAGTGTAGGGTATAGAGTATAGAGTGTAGGGTATAGAGTGTAAGGTATAGAGTGTAGGGTATAGAGTGTAGAGAGTAGGGTATAGAGTGTATGGTATAGAGTGTAGGGTGTAGAGTGTATGGTATGTATATGTAGGGTATAGAGTGTATGGTATAGAGTGTAGAGTGTAGGGTATAAAGTGTAGAGTGTAGGGTATAGATTGTATGGTATTGAGTGTAGAGTGTAGGGTATAGATTGTAGGGTATTGAGTGTAGGGTATAGAGTATAGGGTATAGAGTATAGGGTATAGAGTGTAGGGTATAGAGTGTAGGTTATAGAGTGTAGGGTATAGAGTGTAGGGTATAGAGTGTAGAGTGTAGGGTATAGAGTGTAGGGTATAGAGTGTAGGGTAAAGCATGTAGAGTGTAGGTTATAGAGTGTAGGGTATAGAGTGTAGGGTATAGAGTGTAGAGTGTAGGGTATAGAGTGTAGGGTATAGAGTGTAGAGTGTAGGTTACAGAGTGTAGGGTATAGAGTGTAGGGTATAGAGTGTAGGGTATAGAGTGTAGGGTAAAGCGTGTAGAGTGTAGGGATTAGAGTGTAGGGATTAGAGTGTAGGGTACAGAGTGTAGAGTGTAGGGTATAGAGTGTATGGTATAGAGTATAGAGTGTAGGGTATAGAGTGTATGGTATATAGTGTAGGGTATAGAGTGTAGGGTATAGAGTGTAAGGTATAGAGTGTAGAGTATAGAGTGTAGGGTATAGAGTGTAGGGTATAGAGTGTAGGGTATAGAGTGTAGAGTGTAGGGTATAGAGTGTAGAGTATAGAGTGTATGGTATAGAGTGTAGGGTATAGAGTGTACAGTGTAGGGTATAGAGTGTAGGGTATAGAGTGTAGAGTATAGAGTGTAGGGTATAGAGTGTAGGGTATAGAGTGTAGAGTGTAGGGTATAGAGTGTAGAGTGTAGGGTATAGAGTAGGGTACAGAGTGTAGGGTGTAGAGTGTGGGGTATAGAGTGTATGGTATAGAGTGTAGAGTGTAGGGTATTGAGTGTAGGGTATAGAGTGTAGAGTGTAGGGTATAGAGTGTAGGGTATAGAGTGTAGGGTATAGAGTGTAGAGTGTAGGGTATAGAGTGTAGGGTATAGAGTGTAGGGTATAGAGTGTAGAGTGTAGGGTATTAGAGTGTAGGGTATAGAGTGTAGGGTATAGAGTGTAGAGTGTAGGGTATAGAGTGTAGGGTATAAAGTGTTGGGTATAGAGTGTAGGGTATAGAGTGTAGGGTATAGAGTGTAGAGTGTAGGGTATAGAGCGTAGGGTGTAGAGTGTAGGGTATAGAGTGTAGGGTAAAGCGTGTAGAGTGTAGGGATTAGAGTGTAGAGTATAGAGTGTAGAGTGTAGGGTATAGAGTGTATGGTGTAGGGTATAGAGTGTACGGTATAGAGTGTATGGAAAAGAGTGTAGAGTGTAGAGTGTAGGGTATAGAGTGTAGGGTATAGAGTGTAGGGTATAGAATGTAGGGTATAGAGTGTAGAGCGTAGGGATTAGAGTGTAGTGTATAGAGTGTATGGAATAGAGTATAGGGAATAGAGTGTAGAGTGTAGGGTATAGAGTGTAGGGTATAGAGTGTAGGGTATAGAGTGTAGGGTATAGAGTGAAGAGTGTAGGGTATAGAGTGTATGGTATAGAGTGTAGGGTGTAGAGTGTAGGGTATAGAGTGTATGGTATAGAGTGTAGGGTGTAGAGTGTAGGGTATAGAGTGTAGGGTATAGAGTGTAGAGTGTAGGGTATAGAGTGTATAGTATAGATTGTAGGGTGTAGAGTGTATGGTATAGAATGTAGAGTATAGAGTGTATGGTATAGAGTGTAGAGTGTAGGGTATAGAGTGTAGGGTATAGAGTGTAGGGAATAGAGTGTAGGGTATAGAGTGTAGGGTGTAGAGTGTAGGGTATAGAGTGTAGGGTATAGAGTGTAGGGTATAGAGTGTAGAGTGTAGGGTATAGAGTGTAGGTTATAGAGTGTAGGGTAAAGCGTGTAGAGTGTAGGGATTAGAGTGTAGAGTATAGAGTGTAGAGTGTAGGGTATAGAGTGTAGGGTATAGAGTGTAGGGTATAGAGTGTAGGGTATAGAGTGTAGAGTGTAGGGTATAGAGTGTAGGGTATAGAGTGTAGGGTATAGAGTGTAGGGTATAGAGTGTAGAGTGTAGGGTATAGAGTGTATGGTATAGAGTGTAGGGTATAGAGTGTAGGGTGTAGGGATTAGAGTGTAGGGTGTAGAGTGTAGGGTATAGAGTGTATGAAATAGAGTATAGGGTATAGAGTGTAGAGCGTAGGGTATAGAGTGTAGGGTATAGAGTGTAGGGTATAGAGTGTATGGTATAGAGTGTAGGGTATAGAGTGTAGAGTGTAGGGTATAGAGTGTATGGTATAGAGTGTAGGGTGTAGAGTGTATGGCATAGAATGTAGGGTATAGAGTGTAGAGTGTAGGGTATAGAGTGTAGGGTATAGAGTGTAGAGTGTAGGGTATAGAGTGTATGGTATAGAGTGTAGAGTATAGATTGTAGGGTATTGAGTGTAGGGTATAGAGTGTAGGGTATAGAGTGTACGGTATAGAGTGTAGGGTATAGAGTGTAGGGTATAGAGTGTAGGGTATAGAGTGTAGAGTGTAGGGTATAGAGTGTAGGGTATAGAGTGTAGGGTATAGAGTGTAGGGTATAGAGTGTAGGGTATAGAGTGTAGGGTATAGAGTGTAGGGTATAGAGTGTAGAGTGTAGGGTATAGAGTGTAGGGTATAGAGTGTAGGGTATAGAGTGTAGGGTATAGAGTGTAGGGTATAGAGTGTAGGTTATAGAGTGTAGGGTATAGAGTGTAGAGTGTAGGGTATAGAGTGTAGGGTATAGAGTGTAGGGTATAGAGTGTAGGGTATAGAGTGTAGGGTATAGAGTGTAGGTTATAGAGTGTAGGGTATAGAGTGTAGAGTGTAGGGTATAGAGTGCAGGGTATAAAGTGTAGGGTGTAGAGTGTAGGGTATAGAGTGTAGGGTAAAGCGTGTAGAGTGTAAAGATTAGAGTGTAGAGTACAGAGTGTAGAGTGTAGGGTATAGAGTGTATGGTATAGAGTATAGAGTGTATGGAAAAGAGTGTAGAGTGTAGAGTGTAGGGTATAGAGTGTAGGGTATAGAGTGTAGAGTGTAGGGATTAGAGTGTAGGGTATAGAGTGTTTGCAATAGAGTATAGGGTATAGAGTGTAGAGTATAGAGTGTAGGGTATAGAGTGTAGGGTATAGAGTGTAGAGTGTAGGGTATAGAGTGTAGGGTATAGAGTGTAGGGTATAGAGTGTAGGGTATAAAGTGTAGGGTATAGAGAGTAGAGTGTAGGGTATAGAGTGTAGGGTATAGAGTGTAGGGTATAGAGTGTAGGGTATAGGTTATAGAGTGTAGGGTATAGAGTGTAGGGTATAGAGTGTAGGGTATAGAGTGTAGGGTATAGGTTATAGAGTGTAGGGTATAGAGTGTAGGGTATAGAGTGTAGGGTATAGAGTGTAGGGTAAAGCGTGTAGAGTGTAGGGATTAGAGTGTAGGGATTAGAGTGTAGGGTATAGAGTGTAGAGTGTAGGGTATAGAGTGTATGGTATAGAGTATAGAGTGTAGGGTATAGAGTGTATGGTATATAGTGTAGTGTATAGAGTGTAGGGTATAGAGTGTAAGGTATAGAGTGTAGAGTATAGAGTGTAGGGTATAGAGTGTAGGGTATAGAGTGTAGGGTATAGAGTGTAGAGTGTAGGGTATAGAGTGTAGAGTATAGAGTGTATGGTATAGAGTGTAGGGTATAGAGTGTACAGTGTAGGGTATAGAGTGTAGGGTATAGAGTGTAGAGTATAGAGTGTAGGGTATAGAGTGTAGGGTACAGAGTGTAGAGTGTAGGGTATAGAGTGTAGAGTGTAGGGTATAGAGTAGGGTACAGAGTGTAGGGTATAGAGTGTAGGGTATAGAGTGTAGGGTATTGAGTGTAGGGTATAGAGTGTAGGGTATAGAGTATAGGGTATAGAGTGTAGGGTATAGAGTGTAGGGTGTAGAGTGTGGGGTATAGAGTGTATGGTATAGAGTGTAGAGTGTAGGGTATTGAGTGTAGGGTATAGAGTGTAGGGTATAGAGTGTAGGGTACAGAGTGTAGGGTATAGAGTGTAGGGTATAGAGTGTAGAGTGTAGGGTATAGAGTGTAGGGTATAGAGTGTAGAGTGTAGGGTATTAGAGTGTAGGGTATAGAGTGTAGAGTGTAGGGTATAGAGTGTAGGGTATAGAGTGTTGGGTATAGAGTGTAGGGTATAGAGTGTAGGGTATAGAGTGTAGAGTGTAGGGTATAGAGTGTAGGGTGTAGAGTGTAGGGTATAGAGTGTAGGGTAAAGCGTGTAGAGTGTAGGGATTAGAGTGTAGAGTATAGAGTGTAGAGTGTAGGGTATAGAGTGTATGGTGTAGGGTATAGAGTGTACGGTATAGAGTGTATGGAAAAGAGTGTAGAGTGTAGAGTGTAGGGTATAGAGTGTAGGGTATAGAGTGTAGGGTATAGAATGTAGGGTATAGAGTGTAGAGCGTAGGGATTAGAGTGTAGTGTATAGAGTGTATGGAATAGAGTATAGGGAATAGAGTGTAGAGTGTAGGGTATAGAGTGTAGGGTATAGAGTGTAGGGTATAGAGTGTAGGGTATAGAGTGAAGAGTGTAGGGTATAGAGTGTATGGTATAGAGTGTAGGGTGTAGAGTGTAGGGTATAGAGTGTATGGTATAGAGTGTAGGGTGTAGAGTGTAGGGTATAGAGTGTAGGGTATAGAGTGTAGAGTGTAGGGTATAGAGTGTATAGTATAGATTGTAGGGTGTAGAGTGTATGGTATAGAATGTAGAGTATAGAGTGTATGGTATAGAGTGTAGAGTGTAGGGTATAGAGTGTAGGGTATAGAGTGTAGGGAATAGAGTGTAGGGTATAGAGTGTAGGGTGTAGAGTGTAGGGTATAGAGTGTAGGGTATAGAGTGTAGGGTATAGAGTGTAGAGTGTAGGGTATAGAGTGTAGGTTATAGAGTGTAGGGTAAAGCGTGTAGAGTGTAGGGATTAGAGTGTAGAGTATAGAGTGTAGAGTGTAGGGTATAGAGTGTAGGGTATAGAGTGTAGGGTATAGAGTGTAGAGTGTATGGTATAGAGTGTAGGGTATAGAGTGTAGGGTATTGAGTGTAGGGTATAAAGTGTAGGGTATAGAGAGTAGAGTGTAGGGTATAGAGTGTAGGGTATAGAGTGTAGGGTATAGAGTGTAGGGTGTAGGGTATAGAGTGTAGGGTATAGAGTGTAGAGTGTAGGGAATAGAGTGTAGGGTATAGAGTGTAGGGTATAGAGTGTAGAGTGTAGGGATTAGAGTGTAGGGTGTAGATTGTAGGGTATAGAGTGTATGAAATAGAGTATAGGGTATAGAGTGTAGAGTGTAGGGTATAGAGTGTAGGGTATAGAGTGTAGAGTGTAGGGTATAGAGTGTATGGTATAGAGTGTAGGGTATAGAGTGTAGGGTATAGAGTGTAGGGTGTAGGGATTAGAGTGTAGGGTGTAGAGTGTAGGGTATAGAGTGTATGAAATAGATTATAGGGTATAGAGTGTAGAGCGTAGGGTATAGAGTGTAGGGTATAGAGTGTAGGGTATAGAGTGTAGGGTATAGAGTGTATGGTATAGAGTGTAGGGTATAGAGTGTAGAGTGTAGGGTATAGAGTGTATGGTATAGAGTGTAGGGTGTAGAGTGTATGGCATAGAATGTAGGGTATAGAGTGTAGAGTGTAGGGTATAGAGTGTAGGGTATAGAGTGTAGAGTGTAGGGTATAGAGTGTATGGTATAGAGTGTAGAGTATAGATTGTAGGGTATTGAGTGTAGGGTATAGAGTGTAGGGTATAGAGTGTAGGGTATAGAGTGTAGAGTGTAGGGTATAGAGTGTAGGGTATAGAGTGTAGGGTATAGAGTGTAGAGTGTAGGGTATAGAGTGTAGGGTATAGAGTGTAGGGTA
This sequence comes from Ranitomeya imitator, assembly GCF_032444005.1. Lineage (NCBI taxonomy): Eukaryota > Metazoa > Chordata > Amphibia > Anura > Dendrobatidae > Ranitomeya > Ranitomeya imitator. The sequence continues at coordinate 29,508 of NW_027194484.1, forward strand.
TAGAGTGTAGGGTATAGAGTGTAGGTTATAGAGTGTAGGGTATAGAGTGTAGAGTGTAGGGTATAGAGTGTAGGGTATAAAGTGTAGGGTGTAGAGTGTAGGGTATAGAGTGTAGGGTAAAGCGTGTAGAGTGTAAAGATTAGAGTGTAGAGTACAGAGTGTAGAGTGTAGGGTATAGAGTGTATGGTATAGAGTATAGAGTGTATGGAAAAGAGTGTAGAGTGTAGAGTGTAGGGTATAGAGTGTAGGGTATAGAGTGTAGGGTATAGAGTGTAGGGTATAGAGTGTAGGGTATAGAGTGTAGAGTGTAGGGATTAGAGTGTAGGGTATAGAGTGTTTGCAATAGAGTATAGGGTATAGAGTGTAGAGTGTAGGGTATAGAGTGTAGGGTATAGAGTGTAGGGTATAGAGTGTAGGGTATAGAGTGTAGGGTATAGAGTGTAGAGTGTAGGGTATAGAGTGTAGGGTATAGAGTGTAGGGTATAGAGTGTAGGGTATAAAGTGTAGGGTATAGAGAGTAGAGTGTAGGGTATAGAGTGTAGGGTATAGAGTGTAGGGTATAGAGTGTAGGGTATAGAGTGTAGGGTGTAGGGTATAGAGTGTAGGGTATAGAGTGTAGAGTGTAGGGTATAGAGTGTAGGGTATAGAGTGTAGGGTATAGAGTGTAGGGTATAGAGTGTAGAGAGTAGGGATTAGAGTGTAAGGTGTAGATTGTAGGGTATAGAGTGTATGAAATAGAGTATAGGGTATAGAGTGTAGAGTGTAGGGTATAGAGTGTATGGTATAGAGTGTAGGGTATAGAGTGTAGGGTGTAAGGATTAGAGTGTAGGGTGTAGAGTGTAGGGTATAGAGTGTATGAAATAGAGTATAGGGTATAGAGTGTAGAGTGTAGGGCATAGAGTGTAGGGTATAGAGTGTAGGGTATAGAGTGTATGGTATAGAGTGTAGGGTATAGAGTGTAGAGTGTAGGGTATAGAGTGTATGGTATAGAGTGTAGGGTGTAGAGTGTATGGCATAGAATGTAGGGTATAGAGTGTATGGTATAGAGTGTAGAGTGTAGGGTATAGAGTGTAGGGTATAGAGTGTAGAGTGTAGGGTATAGAGTGTATGGTATAGAGTGTAGAGTATAGATTGTAGGGTATTAAGTGTATGGTATAGAGTGTATGGTATATAGTGTAGGGTATAGAGTGTAGGGTATAGAGTGTAGGGTAAAGAGTGTAGGGTATAGAGTGTAGGGTATAGAGTGTATGGTATAGAGTGTAGAGTGTAGGGTATAGAGTGTAGGGTATAGAGTGTAGGGTATAGAGTGTAGAGTGTAGGGTATAGAGTGTAGGGTATAGAGTGTAGGGTATAGAGTGTAGGGTATAAAGTGTAGGGTATAGAGAGTAGAGTGTAGGGTATAGAGTGTAGGGTATAGAGTGTAGGGTATAGAGTGTAGGGTGTAGGGTATAGAGTGTAGGGTATAGAGTGTAGAGTGTAGGGTATAGAGTGTAGGGTATAGAGTGTAGGGTATAGAGTGTAGGGTATAGAGTGTAGAGAGTAGGGATTAGAGTGTAGGGTGTAGATTGTAGGGTATAGAGTGTATGAAATAGAGTATAGGGTATAGAGTGTAGAGTGTAGGGTATAGAGTGTATGGTATAGAGTGTAGGGTATAGAGTGTAGGGTATAGAGTGTAGGGTGTAGGGATTAGAGTGTAGGGTGTAGAGTGTAGGGTATAGAGTGTATGAAATAGAGTATAGGGTATAGAGTGTAGAGTGTAGGGCATAGAGTGTAGGGTATAGAGTGTAGGGTATAGAGTGTATGGTATAGAGTGTAGGGTATAGAGTGTAGAGTGTAGGGTATAGAGTGTATGGTATAGAGTGTAGGGTGTAGAGTGTATGGCATAGAATGTAGGGTATAGAGTGTAAGGTATAGAGTGTAGAGTGTAGGGTATAGAGTGTAGGGTATAGAGTGTAGAGTGTAGGGTATAGAGTGTATGGTATAGAGTGTAGAGTATAGATTGTAGGGTATTGAGTGTATGGTAAAGAGTGTATGGTATATAGTGTAGGGTATAGAGTGTAGGGTATAGAGTGTAGGGTATAGAGTGTAGGGTATAGAGTGTAGAGTGTAGGGTATAGAGTGTAGGGTATAGAGTGTAGGGTATAGAGTGTAGAGTGTAGGGTATAGAGTGTAGGGTATAGAGTGTAGGGTATAGAGTGTAGGGTATAGAGTGTAGGTTATAGAGTGTAGGGTATAGAGTGTAGAGTGTAGGGTATAGAGTGTAGGGTATAGAGTGTAGGGTGTAGAGTGTAGGGTATAGAGTGTAGGGTAAAGTGTGTAGAGTGTAAAGATTAGAGTGTAGAGTACAGAGTGTAGAGTGTAGGGTATAGAGTGTATGGTATAGAGTGTATGGAAAAGAGTGTAGAGTGTAGGGTATAGAGTGTAGGGTATAGAGTGTATGGTATAGAGTGTAGGGTATAGAGTGTAGGGTATAGAGTGTAGGGTATAGAGTGTAGAGTGTAGGGATTAGAGTGTATAGTATAGATTGTAGGGTGTAGAGTGTATGGTATAGAATGTAGGGTATAGAGTGTATGGTATAGAGTGTAGAGTGTAGGGTATAGAGTGTATGGTATAGAGTGTAGGGTATAGATTGTAGGGTATTGAGTGTAGGGTATAGAGTGTAGGGTATAGAGTGTAGGGTATAGAGTGTATGGTATAGAGTGTAGGGTATACAGTGTAGGGTATAGAGTGTAGGGTATAGAGTGTAGAGTGTAGGGATTAGAGTGTAGGGTATAGAGTGTTTGCAAAAGAGTATAGGGTATAGAGTGTAGAGTGTAGGGTATAGAGTGTAGGGTATAGAGTGTAGCGTATAGAGTGTAGGGTATAGAGTGTAGGGTATAGAGTGTAGGGTATAGAGTGTATGGTATAGAGTGTAGGGTGTAGAGTGTAGGGTATAGAGTGTAGGGTATAGAGTGTAGAGTGTAGGGTATAGAGTGTATAGTATAGATTGTAGGGTGTAGAGTGTATGGTATAGAATGTAGGGTATAGAGTGTATGGTATAGAGTGTAGAGTGTAGGGTATAGAGTGTAGGGTATAGAGTGTAGGGTATAGAGTGTAGGGTATAAAGTGTAGGGTATAGAGAGTAGAGTGTAGGGTATAGAGTGTAGGGTATAGAGTGTAGGGTATAGAGTGTAGGGTGTAGGGTATAGAGTGTAGGGTATAGAGTGTAGAGTGTAGGGTATAGAGTGTAGGGTATAGAGTGTAGGGTATAGAGTGTAGAGAGTAGGGATTAGAGTGTAGGGTGTAGATTGTAGGGTATAGAGTGTATGAAATAGAGTATAGGGTATAGAGTGTAGGGTATAGAGTGTATGGTATAGAGTGTAGGGTATAGAGTGTAGGGTATAGAGTGTAGGGTGTAGGGATTAGAGTGTAGGGTGTAGAGTGTAGGGTATAGAGTGTATGAAATAGAGTATAGGGTATAGAGTGTAGAGTGTAGGGCATAGAGTGTAGGGTATAGAGTGTAGGGTATAGAGTGTATGGTATAGAGTGTAGGGTATAGAGTGTATGGTATAGAGTGTAGGGTATAGAGTGTAGAGTGTAGGGTATAGAGTGTATGGTATAGAGTGTAGGGTGTAGAGTGTATGGCATAGAATGTAGGGTATAGAGTGTAGAGTGTAGGGTATAGAGTGTAGGGTATAGAGTGTAGAGTGTAGGGTATAGAGTGTATGGTATAGAGTGTAGAGTATAGATTGTAGGGTATTGAGTGTATGGTATAGAGTGTATGGTATATAGTGTAGGGTATAGAGTGTAGAGCGTAGGGTATAGAGTGTAGGGTATAGAGTGTAGGGTATAGAGTGTAGGGTATAGAGTGTATGGTATAGAGTGTAGGGTATAGAGTGTAGAGTGTAGGGTATAGAGTGTATGGTATAGAGTGTAGGGTGTAGAGTGTATGGCATAGAATGTAGGGTATAGAGTGTAGAGTGTAGGGTATAGAGTGTAGGGTATAGAGTGTAGAGTGTAGGGTATAGAGTGTATGGTATAGAGTGTAGAGTATAGATTGTAGGGTATTGAGTGTATGGTATATAGTGTAGGGTATAGAGTGTAGGGTATAGAGTGTAGGGTATAGAGTGTAGGGTATAGAGTGTAGGGTATAGAGTGTAGGGTATAGAGTGTAGAGTGTAGGGTATAGAGTGTAGGGTATAGAGTGTAGGGTATAGAGTGTAGAGTGTAGGGTATAGAGTTTAGGGTATAGAGTGTAGGGTATAGAGTGTAGGGTATAGAGTGTAGGGTATAGAGTGTAGGTTATAGAGTGTAGGGTATAGAGTGTAGAGTGTAGGGTATAGAGTGTAGGGTATAGAGTGTAGGGTGTAGAGTGTAGGGTATAGAGTGTAGGGTAAAGTGTGTAGAGTGTAAAGATTAGAGTGTAGAGTACAGAGTGTAGAGTGTAGGGTATAGAGTGTATGGTATAGAGTGTATGGAAAAGAGTGTAGAGTGTAGGGTATAGAGTGTAGGGTATAGAGTGTATGGTATAGAGTGTAGGGTATAGAGTGTAGGGTATAGAGTGTAGGGTATAGAGTGTAGAGTGTAGGGATTAGAGTGTATAGTATAGATTGTAGGGTGTAGAGTGTATGGTATAGAATGTAGGGTATAGAGTGTATGGTATAGAGTGTAGAGTGTAGGGTATAGAGTGTATGGTATAGAGTGTAGGGTATAGATTGTAGGGTATTGAGTGTAGGGTATAGAGTGTAGGGTATAGAGTGTAGGGTATAGAGTGTATGGTATAGAGTGTAGGGTATACAGTGTAGGGTATAGAGAGTAGGGTATAGAGTGTAGAGTGTAGGGATTAGAGTGTAGGGTATAGAGTGTTTGCAAAAGAGTATAGGGTATAGAGTGTAGAGTGTAGGGTATAGAGTGTAGGGTATAGAGTGTAGCGTATAGAGTGTAGGGTATAGAGTGTAGGGTATAGAGTGTAGGGTATAGAGTGTATGGTATAGAGTGTAGGGTGTAGAGTGTAGGGTATAGAGTGTAGGGTATAGAGTGTAGAGTGTAGGGTATAGAGTGTATAGTATAGATTGTAGGGTGTAGAGTGTATGGTATAGAATGTAGGGTATAGAGTGTATGGTATAGAGTGTAGAGTGTAGGGTATAGAGTGTAGGGTATAGAGTGTAGGGTATAGAGTGTAGGGTATAAAGTGTAGGGTATAGAGAGTAGAGTGTAGGGTATAGAGTGTAGGGTATAGAGTGTAGGGTATAGAGTGTAGGGTGTAGGGTATAGAGTGTAGGGTATAGAGTGTAGAGTGTAGGGTATAGAGTGTAGGGTATAGAGTGTAGGGTATAGAGTGTAGGGTATAGAGTGTAGGGTATAGAATGTAGAGAGTAGGGATTAGAGTGTAGGGTGTAGATTGTAGGGTATAGAGTGTATGAAATAGAGTATAGGGTATAGAGTGTAGGGTATAGAGTGTATGGTATAGAGTGTAGGGTATAGAGTGTAGGGTATAGAGTGTAGGGTGTAGGGATTAGAGTGTAGGGTGTAGAGTGTAGGGTATAGAGTGTATGAAATAGAGTATAGGGTATAGAGTGTAGAGTGTAGGGCATAGAGTGTAGGGTATAGAGTGTAGGGTATAGAGTGTATGGTATAGAGTGTAGGGTATAGAGTGTAGAGTGTAGGGTATAGAGTGTATGGTATAGAGTGTAGGGTGTAGAGTGTATGGCATAGAATGTAGGGTATAGAGTGTATGGTATAGAGTGTAGAGTGTAGGGTATAGAGTGTAGGGTATAGAGTGTAGAGTGTAGGGTATAGAGTGTATGGTATAGAGTGTAGAGTATAGATTGTAGGGTATTGAGTGTATGGTATAGAGTGTATGGTAAATAGTGTAGGGTATAGAGTGTAGGGTATAGAGTGTAGGGTATAGAGTGTAGGGTATAGAGTGTAGGGTATAGAGTGTAGAGTGTAGGGTATAGAGTGTAGGGTATAGAGTGTAGGGTATAGAGTGTAGGGTATAGAGTGTAGGGTGTAGGGTATAGAGTGTAGGGTAAAGCGTGTAGAGTGTAAAGATTAGAGTGTAGAGTACAGAGTGTAGAGTGTAGGGTATAGAGTGTATGGTATAGAGTATAGAGTGTATGGAAAAGAGTGTAGAGTGTAGAGTGTAGGGTATAGAGTGTAGGGTATAGAGTGTATGGTATAGAGTGTAGGGTATAGAGTGTAGGGTATAGAGTGTAGAGTGTAGGGATTAGAGTGTAGGGTATAGAGTGTTTACAATAGAGTATAGGGTATAGAGTGTAGAGTGTAGGGTATAGAGTGTAGGGTATAGAGTGTAGCGTATAGAGTGTAGGGTATAGAGTGTAGGGTATAGAGTGTAGGGTATAGAGTGTATGGTATAGAGTGTAGGGTGTAGAGTGTAGGGTATAGAGTGTAGGGTATAGAGTGTAGAGTGAAGGGTATAGAGTGTATAGTATAGATTGTAGGGTGTAGAGTGTATGGTATAAAATGTAGGGTATAGAGTGTATGGTATAGAGTGTAGAGTGTAGGGTATAGAGTGTAGGGTATAGAGTGTACAGTGTAGGGTATAGAGTGTATGGTATAGAGTGTAGGGTATAGATTGTAGGGTATTGAGTGTAGGGTATAGAGTGTAGGGTATAGAGTGTAGGGTATAGAGTGTATGGTATAGAGTGTATGGTATATAGTGTAGGGTATAGAGTGTAGGGTATAGAGTGTAGAGTATAGAGTGTAGGGTATAGAGTGTACGGTATAGAGTGTACGGTATAGAGTGTATGGTATATAGTGTAGGGTATAGAGTGTAGGGTATAGAGTGTAGGGTATAGAGTGTAGAGTATAGAGTGTAGGGTATAGAGTGTATGGTATAGAGTATAGAGTGTATTGAAAAGAGTGTAGAGTGTAGGGTATAGAGTGTAGGGTATAAAGTGTAGGGTATAGAGAGTAGAGTGTAGGGTATAGAGTGTAGGGTATAGAGTGTAGGGTATAGAGTGTAGGCTATAGAGTGTAGGGTGTAGGGTATAGAGTGTAGGGTATAGAGTGTACAGTGTAGGGTATAGAGTGTAGGGTATAGAGTGTAGGGTATAGAGTGTAGGGTATAGAGTGTAGAGAGTAGGGATTAGAGTGTAGGGTGTAGATTGTAGGGTATAGAGTGTATGAAATAGAGTATAGGGTATAGAGTGTAGAGTGTAGGGTATAGAGTGTATGGTATAGAGTGTAGGGTATAGAGTGTAGGGTATAGAGTGTAGGGATTAGAGTGTAGGGTGTAGAGTGTAGGGTATAGAGTGTATGAAATAGAGTATAGGGTATAGAGTGTAGAGTGTAGGGCATAGAGTGTAGGGTATAGAGTGTAGGGTATAGAGTGTATGGTATAGAGTGTAGGGTATAGAGTGTAGAGTGTAGGGTATAGAGTGTATGGTATAGAGTGTAGGGTGTAGAGTGTATGGCATAGAATGTAGGGTATAGAGTGTATGGTATAGAGTGTAGAGTGTAGGGTATAGAGTGTAGGGTATAGAGTGTATGGTATAGAGTGTAGAGTATAGATTGTAGGGTATTGAGTGTATGGTATAGAGTGTATGGTATATAGTGTAGGGTATAGAGTGTAGGGTATAGAGTGTAGGGTATAGAGTGTAGGGTATAGAGTGTAGAGTGTAGGGTATAGAGTGTAGGGTATAGAGTGTAGGGTATAGAGTGTAGAGTGTAGGGTATAGAGTGTAGGGTATAGAGTGTAGGGTATAGAGTGTAGGGTATAGAGTGTAGGTTATAGAGTGTAGGGTATAGAGTGTAGAGTGTAGGGTATAGAGTGTAGGGTATAGAGTGTAGGGTATAGAGTGTAGGGTATAGAGTGTAAAGATTAGAGTGTAGAGTACAGAGTGTAGAGTGTAGGGTATAGAGTGTATGGTATAGAGTGTATGGAAAAGAGTGTAGAGTGTAGGGTATAGAGTGTAGGGTATAGAGTGTATGGTATAGAGTGTAGGGTATAGAGTGTAGGGTATAGAGTGTAGGGTATAGAGTGTAGAGTGTAGGGATTAGAGTGTATAGTATAGATTGTAGGGTGTAGAGTGTATGGTATAGAATGTAGGGTATAGAGTGTATGGTATAGAGTGTAGAGTGTAGGGTATAGAGTGTATGGTATAGAGTGTAGGGTATAGATTGTAGGGTATTGAGTGTAGGGTATAGAGTGTAGGGTATAGAGTGTAGGGTATAGAGGGTATGGTATAGAGTGTAGGGTATACAGTGTAGGGTATAGAGTGTAGGGTATAGAGTGTAGAGTGTAGGGATTAGAGTGTAGGGTATAGAGTGTTTGCAATAGAGTATAGGGTATAGAGTGCAGAGTGTAGGGTATAGAGTGTAGGGTATAGAGTGTAGCGTATAGAGTGTAGGGTATAGAGTGTAGGGTATAGAGTGTAGGGTATAGAGTGTATGGTATAGAGTGTAGGGTGTAGAGTGTAGGGTATAGAGTGTAGGGTATAGAGTGTAGAGTGTAGGGTATAGAGTGTATAGTATAGATTGTAGGGTGTAGAGTGTATGGTATAGAATGTAGGGTATAGAGTGTATGGTATAGAGTGTAGAGTGTAGGGTATAGAGTGTAGGGTATAGAGTGTAGGGTATAGAGTGTAGGGTATAAAGTGTAGGGTATAGAGAGTAGAGTGTAGGGTATAGAGTGTAGGGTATAGAGTGTAGGGTATAGAGTGTAGGGTATAGAGTGTAGGGTATAGAGTGTAGGGTGTAGGGTATAGAGTGTAGGGTATAGAGTGTAGAGTGTAGGGTATAGAGTGTAGGGTATAGAGTGTAGGGTATAGAGTGTAGGGTATAGAGTGTAGGGTATAGAGTGTAGAGAGTAGGGATTAGAGTGTAGGGTGTAGATTGTAGGGTATAGAGTGTATGAAATAGAGTATAGGGAATAGAGTATAGGGTATAGAGTGTAGGGTATAGAGTGTATGGTATAGAGTGTAGGGTATAGAGTGTAGGGTATAGAGTGTAGGGTGTAGGGATTAGAGTGTAGGGTGTAGAGTGTAGGGTATAGAGTGTATGAAATAGAGTATAGGGTATAGAGTGTAGAGTGTAGGGCATAGAGTGTAGGGTATAGAGTGTAGGGTATAGAGTGTATGGTATAGAGTGTAGGGTATAGAGTGTAGAGTGTAGGGTATAGAGTGTATGGTATAGAGTGTAGGGTGTAGAGTGTATGGCATAGAATGTAGGGTATAGAGTGTATGGTATAGAGTGTAGAGTGTAGGGTATAGAGTGTAGGGTATAGAGTGTAGAGTGTAGGGTATAGAGTGTATGGTATAGAGTGTAGAGTTTAGATTGTAGGGTATTGAGTGTATGGTATAGAGTGTATGGTAAATAGTGTAGGGTATAGAGTGTAGGGTATAGAGTGTAGAGTATAGAGTGTAGGGTATAGAGTGTAGGGTGTAGAGTGTAGAGTGTAGGGTATAGAGTGTAGGGTATAGAGTGTAGGGTATAGAGTGTAGGGTATAGAGTGTAGGGTGTAGAGTGTAGGGTATAGAGTGTAGGGTAAAGCGTGTAGAGTGTAAAGATTAGAGTGTAGAGTACAGAGTGTAGAGTGTAGGGTATAGAGTGTATGGTATAGAGTATAGAGTGTATGGAAAAGAGTGTAGAGTGTAGAGTGTAGGGTATAGAGTGTAGGGTATAGAGTGTATGGTATAGAGTGTAGGGTATAGAGTGTAGGGTATAGAGTGTAGGGTATAGAGTGTAGAGTGTAGGGATTAGAGTGTAGGGTATAGAGTGTTTGCAATAGAGTATAGGGTATAGAGTGTAGAGTGTAGGGTATAGAGTGTAGGGTATAGAGTGTAGCGTATAGAGTGTAGGGTATAGAGTGTAGGGTATAGAGTGTAGGGTATAGAGTGTATGGTATAGAGTGTAGGGTGTAGAGTGTAGGGTATAGAGTGTAGGGTATAGAGTGTAGAGTGTAGGGTATAGAGTGTATAGTATAGATTGTAGGGTGTAGAGTGTATGGTATAGAGTGTATGGTATAGAGTGTAGAGCGTAGGGTATAGAGTGTAGGGTATAGAGTGTACAGTGTAGGGTATAGAGTGTATGGTATAGAGTGTAGGGTATAGATTGTAGGGTATTGAGTGTAGGGTATAGAGTGTAGGGTATAGAGTGTATGGTATAGAGTGTATGGTATATAGTGTAGGGTAAAGAGTGTAGGGTATAGAGTGTAGAGTATAGAGTGTAGGGTATAGAGTGTACGGTATAGAGTGTACGGTATAGAGTGTATGGTATATAGTGTAGGGTATAGAGTGTAGGGTATAGAGTGTAGGGTATAGAGTGTAGGGTATAGAGTGTAGAGTATAGAGTGTAGGGTATAGAGTGTATGGTATAGAGTATAGAGTGTATGGTATAGAGTGTAGGGTATAGAGTGTATGGTATAGAGTGTAGGGTATAGAGTGTAGGGTATAGAGTGTAGGGTATAGAGTGTAGAGTGTAGGGATTAGAGTGTATAGTATAGATTGTAGGGTGTAGAGTGTATGGTATAGAATGTAGGGTATAGAGTGTATGGTATAGAGTGTAGAGTGTAGGGTATAGAGTGTATGGTATAGAGTGTAGGGTATAGATTGTAGGGTATTGAGTGTAGGGTATAAAGTGTAGGGTATAGAGTGTAGGGTATAGAGTGTATGGTATAGAGTGTAGGGTATACAGTGTAGGGTATAGAGTGTAGGGTATAGAGTGTAGAGTGTAGGGATTAGAGTGTAGGGTATAGAGTGTTTGCAATAGAGTATAGGGTATAGAGTGTAGAGTGTAGGGTATAGAGTGTAGGGTATAGAGTGTAGCGTATAGAGTGTAGGGTATAGAGTGTAGGGTATAGAGTGTGAGGTATAGAGTGTATGGTATAGAGTGTAGGGTGTAGAGTGTAGGGTATAGAGTGTAGGGTATAGAGTGTAGAGTGTAGGGTATAGAGTGTATAGTATAGATTGTAGGGTGTAGAGTGTATGGTATAGAATGTAGGGTATAGAGTGTATGGTATAGAGTGTAGAGTGTAGGGTATAGAGTGTAGGGTATAGAGTGTAGGGTATAGAGTGTAGGGTATAAAGTGTAGGGTATAGAGAGTAGAGTGTAGGGTATAGAGTGTAGGGTATAGAGTGTAGGGTATAGAGTGTATGGTATAGAGTGTAGGGTATAGAGTGTAGGGTATAGAGTGTAGGGTGTAGGGATTAGAGTGTAGGGTGTAGAGTGTAGGGTATAGAGTGTATGAAATAGAGTATAGGGTATAGAGTGTAGGGTATAGAGTGTATGGTATAGAGTGTAGGGTATAGAGTGTAGGGTATAGAGTGTAGGGTGTAATGATTAGAGTGTAGGGTGTAGAGTGTAGGGTATAGAGTGTATGAAATAGAGTATAGGGTATAGAGTGTAGAGTGTAGGGCATAGAGTGTAGGGTATAGAGTGTAGGGTATAGAGTGTATGGTATAGAGTGTAGGGTATAGAGTGTAGAGTGTAGGGTATAGAGTGTATGGTATAGAGTGTAGGGTGTAGAGTGTATGGCATAGAATGTAGGGTATAGAGTGTATGGTATAGAGTGTAGAGTGTAGGGTATAGAGTGTAGGGTATAGAGTGTAGAGTGTAGGGTATAGAGTGTATGGTATAGAGTGTAGAGTATAGATTGTAGGGTATTGAGTGTATGGTATAGAGTGTATGGTAAATAGTGTAGGGTATAGAGTGTAGGGTTTAGAGTGTAGGGAATAGAGTGTAGGGTATAGAGTGTAGAGTGTAGGGTATAGAGTGTAGGGTATAGAGTGTAGGGTATAGAGTGTAGGGTATAGAGTGTAGGGTTTAGAGTGTAGGGTATAGAGTGTAGGGTATAGAGTGTAGAGTGTAGGGTATATAGTGTAGGGTATAGAGTGTAGTGTATAGAGTGTAGGGTATAGAGTGTAGGGTGTAGGGATTAGAGTGTAGGGTGTAGAGTGTAGGGTATAGAGTGTATGAAATAGAGTATAGGGTATAGAGTGTAGAGCGTAGGGTATAGAGTGTAGGGTATAGAGTGTAGGGTATAGAGTGTAGGGTATAGAGTGTATGGTATAGAGTGTAGGGTATAGAGTGTAGAGTGTAGGGTATAGAGTGTATGGTATAGAGTGTAGGGTGTAGAGTGTATGGCATAGAATGTAGGGTATAGAGTGTAGAGTGTAGGGTATAGAGTGTAGGGTATAGAGTGTAGAGTGTAGGGTATAGAGTGTATGGTATAGAGTGTAGAGTATAGATTGTAGGGTATTGAGTGTAGGGTATAGAGTGTAGGGTATAGAGTGTAGGGTATAGAGTGTAGGGTATAGAGTGTAGAGTGTAGGGTATAGAGTGTAGGGTATAGAGTGTAGGGTATAGAGTGTAGAGTGTAGGGTATAGAGTGTAGGGTATAGAGTGTAGGGTATAGAGTGTAGGGTATAGAGTGTAGGTTATAGAGTGTAGGGTATAGAGTGTAGAGTGTAGGGTATAGAGTGTAGGGTATAAAGTGTAGGGTGTAGAGTGTAGGGTATAGAGTGTAGGGTAAAGCGTGTAGAGTGTAAAGATTAGAGTGTAGAGTACAGAGTGTAGAGTGTAGGGTATAGAGTGTATGGTATAGAGTATAGAGTGTATGGAAAAGAGTGTAGAGTGTAGAGTGTAGGGTATAGAGTGTAGGGTATAGAGTGTAGGGTATAGAGTGTAGGGTATAGAGTGTAGGGTATAGAGTGTAGAGTGTAGGGATTAGAGTGTAGGGTATAGAGTGTTTGCAATAGAGTATAGGGTATAGAGTGTAGAGTGTAGGGTATAGAGTGTAGGGTATAGAGTGTAGGGTATAGAGTGTAGAGTGTAGGGTATAGAGTGTAGGGTATAGAGTGTAGGGTATAGAGTGTAGGGTATAAAGTGTAGGGTATAGAGAGTAGAGTGTAGGGTATAGAGTGTAGGGTATAGAGTGTAGGGTATAGAGTGTAGGGTATAGAGTGTAGGGTGTAGGGTATAGAGTGTAGGGTATAGAGTGTAGAGTGTAGGGTATAGAGTGTAGGGTATAGAGTGTAGGGTATAGAGTGTAGGGTATAGAGTGTAGGGTATAGAGTGTAGAGAGTAGGGATTAGAGTGTAAGGTGTAGATTGTAGGGTATAGAGTGTATGAAATAGAGTATAGGGTATAGAGTGTAGAGTTTAGGGTATAGAGTGTATGGTATAGAGTGTAGGGTATAGAGTGTATGGTATAGAGTGTAGGGTATAGAGTGTAGGGTATAGAGTGTAGGGTATAGAGTGTATGGTATAGAGTGTAGGGTATAGAGTGTAGAGTGTAGGGTATAGAGTGTATGGTATAGAGTGTAGGGTGTAGAGTGTATGGCATAGAATGTAGGGTATAGAGTGTATGGTATAGAGTGTAGAGTGTAGGGTATAGAGTGTAGGGTATAGAGTGTAGAGTGTAGGGTATAGAGTGTATGGTATAGAGTGTAGAGAATAGATTGTAGGGTATTAAGTGTATGGTATAGAGTGTATGGTATATAGTGTAGGGTATAGAGTGTAGGGTATAGAGTGTAGGGTAAAGAGTGTAGGGTATAGAGTGTAGGGTATAGAGTGTAGGGTATAGAGTGTAGGGTATAGAGTGTAGGGTATAGAGTGTAGAGTGTAGGGTATAGAGTGTAGGGTATAGAGTGTAGGGTATAGAGTGTAGGGTATAAAGTGTAGGGTATAGAGAGTAGAGTGTAGGGTATAGAGTGTAGGGTATAGAGTGTAGGGTATAGAGTGTAGGGTATAGAGTGTAGGGTGTAGGGTATAGAGTGTAGGGTATAGAGTGTAGAGTGTAGGGTATAGAGTGTAGGGTATAGAGTGTAGGGTATAGAGTGTAGGATAGAGTGTAGGGTATAGAGTGTAGAGAGTAGGGATTAGAGTGTAGGGTGTAGATTGTAGGGTATAGAGTGTATGAAATAGAGTATAGGGTGTAGAGTGTAGAGTGTAGGGTATAGAGTGTATGGTATAGAGTGTAGGGTATAGAGTGTAGGGTATAGAGTGTAGGGTGTAGGGATTAGAGTGTAGGGTGTAGAGTGTAGGGTATAGAGTGTATGAAATAGAGTATAGGGTATAGAGTGTAGAGTGTAGGGCATAGAGTGTAGGGTATAGAGTGTAGGGTATAGAGTGTATGGTATAGAGTGTAGGGTATAGAGTGTAGAGTGTAGGGTATAGAGTGTATGGTATAGAGTGTAGGGTGTAGAGTGTATGGCATAGAATGTAGGGTATAGAGTGTATGGTATAGAGTGTAGAGTGTAGGGTATAGAGTGTAGGGTATAGAGTGTAGGGTATAGAGTGTATGGTATAGAGTGTAGAGTATAGATTGTAGGGTATTGAGTGTATGGTATAGAGTGTATGGTATATAGTGTAGGGTATAGAGTGTAGGGTATAGAGTGTAGGGTATAGAGTGTAGGGTATAGAGTGTAGGGTATAGAGTGTAGAGTGTAGGGTATAGAGTGTAGGGTATAGAGTGTAGGGTATAGAGTGTAGGGTATAGAGTGTAGAGTGTAGAGTATAGAGTGTAGGGTATAGAGTGTAGGGTATAGAGTGTAGGGTATAGAGTGTAGGTTATAGAGTGTAGGGTATAGAGTGTAGAGTGTAGGGTATAGAGTGTAGGGTATAGAGTGTAGGGTGTAGAGTGTAGGGTATAGAGTGTAGGGTAAAGTGTGTAGAGTGTAAAGATTAGAGTGTAGAGTACAGAGTGTAAAGTGTAGGGTATAGAGTGTATGGTATAGAGTGTATGGAAAAGAGTGTAGAGTGTAGGGTATAGAGTGTAGGGTATAGAGTGTATGGTATAGAGTGTAGGGTATAGAGTGTAGGGTATAGAGTGTAGGGTATAGAGTGTAGGGTATAGAGTGTAGAGTGTAGGGATTAGAGTGTATAGTATAGATTGTAGGGTGTAGAGTGTATGGTATAGAATGTAGGGTATAGAGTGTATGGTATAGAGTGTAGAGTGTAGGGTATAGAGTGTATGGTATAGAGTGTAGGGTATAGATTGTAGGGTATTGAGTGTAGGGTATAGAGTGTAGGGTATAGAGTGTAGGGTATAGAGTGTACGGTATAGAGTGTAGGGTATACAGTGTAGGGTATAGAGTGTAGGGTATAGAGTGTAGAGTGTAGGGATTAGAGTGTAGGGTATAGAGTGTTTGCAATAGAGTATAGGGTATAGAGTGTAGAGTGTAGGGTATAGAGTGTAGGGTATAGAGTGTAGCGTATAGAGTGTAGGGTATAGAGTGTAGGGTATAGAGTGTAGGGTATAGAGTGTATGGTATAGAGTGTAGGGTGTAGAGTGTAGGGTATAGAGTGTAGGGTATAGAGTGTAGAGTGTAGGGTATAGAGTGTATAGTATAGATTGTAGGGTGTAGAGTGTATGGTATAGAATGTAGGGTATAGAGTGTATGGTATAGAGTGTAGAGTGTAGGGTATAGAGTGTAGGGTATAGAGTGTAGGGTATAGAGTGTAGGGTATAAAGTGTAGGGTATAGAGAGTAGAGTGTAGGGTATAGAGTGTAGGGTATAGAGTGTAGGGTGTAGGGTATAGAGTGTAGGGTATAGAGTGTAGAGTGTAGGGTATAGAGTGTAGGGTATAGAGTGTAGGGTATAGAGTGTAGGGTATAGAGTGTAGGGTATAGAGTGTAGAGAGTAGGGATTAGAGTGTAGGGTGTAGATTGTAGGGTATAGAGTGTATGAAATAGAGTATAGGGTATAGAGTGTAGGGTATAGAGTGTATGGTATAGAGTGTAGGGTATAGAGTGTAGGGTGTAGGGATTAGAGTGTAGGGTGTAGAGTGTAGGGTATAGAGTGTATGAAATAGAGTATAGGGTATAGAGTGTAGAGTGTAGGGCATAGAGTGTAGGGTATAGAGTGTAGGGTATAGAGTGTATGGTATAGAGTGTAGGGTATAGAGTGTAGAGTGTAGGGTATAGAGTGTATGGTATAGAGTGTAGGGTGTAGAGTGTATGGCATAGAATGTAGGGTATAAAGTGTATGGTATAGAGTGTAGAGTGTAGGGTATAGAGTGTAGGGTATAGAGTGTAGAGTGTAGGGTATAGAGTGTAGGGTATAGAGTGTAGAGTATAGATTGTAGGGTATTGAGTGTATGGCATAGAGTGTATGGTAAATAGTGTAGGGTATAGAGTGTAGGGTATAGAGTGTAGGGTATAGAGTGTAGGGTATAGAGTGTAGAGTGTAGGGTATAGAGTGTAGGGTATAGAGTGTAGGGTATAGAGTGTAGGGTATAGAGTGTAGGGTGTAGAGTGTAGGGTATAGAGTGTAGGGTAAAGCGTGTAGAGTGTAAAGATTAGAGTGTAGAGTACAGAGTGTAGAGTGTAGGGTATAGAGTGTATGGTATAGAGTATAGAGTGTATGGAAAAGAGTGTAGAGTGTAGAGTGTAGGGTATAGAGTGTAGGGTATAGAGTGTATGGTATAGAGTGTAGGGTATAGAGTGTAGGGTATAGAGTGTAGGGTATAGAGTGTAGAGTGTAGGGATTAGAGTGTAGGGTATAGAGTGTTTGCAATAGAGTATAGGGTATAGAGTGTAGAGTGTAGGGTATAGAGTGTAGGGTATAGAGTGTAGCGTATAGAGTGTAGGGTATAGAGTGTAGGGTATAGAGTGTAGGGTATAGAGTGTATGGTATAGAGTGTAGGGTGTAGAGTGTAGGGTATAGAGTGTAGGGTATAGAGTGTAGAGTGTAGGGTATAGAGTGTATAGTATAGATTGTAGGGTGTAGAGTGTATGGTATAGAATGTAGGGTATAGAGTGTATGGTATAGAGTGTAGAGTGTAGGGTATAGAGTGTAGGGTATAGAGTGTACAGTGTAGGGTATAGAGTGCATGGTATAGAGTGTAGGGTATAGATTGTAGGGTATTGAGTGTAGGGTATAGAGTGTAGGGTATAGAGTGTAGGGTATAGAGTGTATGGTATAGAGTGTATGGTATATAGTGTAGGGTATAGAGTGTAGGGTATAGAGTGTAGAGTATAGAGTGTAGGGTATAGAGTGTACGGTATAGAGTGTACGGTATAGAGTGTATGGTATATAGTGTAGGGTATAGAGTGTAGGGTATAGAGTGTAGGGTATAGAGTGTAGGGTATAGAGTGTAGAGTATAGAGTGTAGGGTATAGAGTGTATGGTATAGAGTATAGAGTGTATGGAAAAGAGTGTAGAGTGTAGAGTGTAGGGTATAGAGTGTAGGGTATAAAGTGTAGGGTATAGAGAGTAGAGTGTAGGGTATAGAGTGTAGGGTACAGAGTGTAGGGTATAGAGTGTAGGGTATAGAGTGTAGGGTGTAGGGTATAGAGTGTAGGGTATAGAGTGTAGAGTGTAGGGTATAGAGTGTAGGGTATAGCGTGTAGGGTATAGAGTGTAGGGTATAGAGTGTAGAGAGTAGGGATTAGAGTGTAGGGTGTAGATTGTAGGGTATAGAGTGTATGAAATAGAGTATAGGGTATAGAGTGTAGAGTGTAGGGTATAGAGTGTATGGTATAGAGTGTAGGGTATAGAGTGTAGGGTATAGAGTGTAGGGTGTAGGGATTAGAGTGTAGGGTGTAGAGTGTAGGGTATAGAGTGTATGAAATAGAGTATAGGGTATAGAGTGTAGAGTGTAGGGATTAGAGTGTATAGTATAGATTGTAGGGTGTAGAGTGTATGGTATAGAATGTAGGGTATAGAGTGTATGGTATAGAGTGTAGGGTATAGAGTGTAGAGTGTAGGGTATAGAGTGTATGGTATAGAGTGTAGGGTGTAGAGTGTATGGCATAGAATGTAGGGTATAGAGTGTATGGTATAGAGTGTAGAGTGTAGGGTATAGAGTGTAGGGTATAGAGTGTAGAGTGTAGGGTATAGAGTGTATGGTATAGAGTGTAGGGTGTAGAGTGTATGGCATAGAATGTAGGGTATAGAGTGTATGGTATAGAGTGTAGAGTGTAGGGTATAGAGTGTAGGGTATAGAGTGTAGAGTGTAGGGTATAGAGTGTATGGTATAGAGTGTAGAGTATAGATTGTAGGGTATTGAGTGTATGGTATAGAGTGTATGGTATATAGTGTAGGGTATAGAGTGTAGGGTATAGAGTGTAGGGTATAGAGTGTAGGGTATAGAGTGTAGGGTATAGAGTGTAGGGTATAGAGTGTAGAGTGTAGGGAATAGAGTGTAGGGTATAGAGTGTAGGGTATAGAGTGTAGAGTGTAGGGTATAGAGTGCAGGGTATAGAGTGTAGGGTATAGAGTGTAGGGTATAGAGTGTAGGGTATAGAGTGTAGGTTATAGAGTGTAGGGTATAGAGTGTAGAGTGTAGGGTATAGAGTGTAGGGTATAGAGTGTAAGGTGTAGAGTGTAGGGTATAGAGTGTAGGGTAAAGTGTGTAGAGTGTAAAGATTAGAGTGTAGAGTACAGAGTGTAGAGTGTAGGGTATAGAGTGTATGGTATAGAGTGTATGGAAAAGAGTGTAGAGTGTAGGGTATAGAGTGTAGGGTATAGAGTGTATGGTATAGAGTGTAGGGTATAGAGTGTAGGGTATAGAGTGTAGGGTATAGAGTGTAGAGTGTAGGGATTAGAGTGTATAGTATAGATTGTAGGGTGTAGAGTGTATGGTATAGAATGTAGGGTATAGAGTGTATGGTATAGAGTGTAGAGTGTAGGGTATAGAGTGTATGGTATAGAGTGTAGGGTATAGATTGTAGGGTATAGAGTGTAGGGTATAGAGTGTAGGGTATAGAGTGTATGGTATAGAGTGTAGGGTATACAGTGTAGGGTATAGAGTGTAGGGTATAGAGTGTAGAGTGTAGGGATTAGAGTGTAGGGTATAGAGTGTTTGCAATAGAGTATAGGGTATAGAGTGTAGAGTGTAGGGTATAGAGTGTAGGGTATAGAGTGTAGCGTATAGAGTGTAGGGTATAGAGTGTAGGGTATAGAGTGTAGGGTATAGAGTGTAGGGTATAGAGTGTAGGGTATAGAGTGTATGGTATAGAGTGTAGGGTGTAGAGTGTAGGGTATAGAGTGTAGGGTATAGAGTGTAGAGTGTAGGGTATAGAGTGTATAGTATAGATTGTAGGGTGTAGAGTGTATGGTATAGAATGTAGGGTATAGAGTGTATGGTATAGAGTGTAGAGTGTAGGGTATAGAGTGTAGGGTATAGAGTGTACAGTGTAGGGTATAGAGTGTATGGTATAGAGTGTAGGGTATAGATTGTAGGGTATTGAGTGTAGGGTATAGAGTGTAGGGTATAGAGTGTAGGGTATAGAGTGTATGGTATAGAGTGTATGGTATATAGTGTAGGGTATAGAGTGTAGGGTATAGAGTGTAGAGTATAGAGTGTAGGGTATAGAGTGTACGGTATAGAGTGTACGGTATAGAGTGTATGGTATATAGTGTAGGGTATAGAGTGTAGGGTATAGAGTGTAGGGTATAGAGTGTAGGGTATAGAGTGTAGAGTATAGAGTGTAGGGTATAGAGTGTATGGTATAGAGTATAGAGTGTATGGAAAAGAGTGTAGAGTGTAGAGTGTAGGGTATAGAGTGTAGGGTATAAAGTGTAGGGTATAGAGAGTAGAGTGTAGGGTATAGAGTGTAGGGTACAGAGTGTAGGGTATAGAGTGTAGGGTATAGAGTGTAGGGTGTAGGGTATAGAGTGTAGGGTATAGAGTGTAGAGTGTAGGGTATAGAGTGTAGGGTATAGCGTGTAGGGTATAGAGTGTAGGGTATAGAGTGTAGAGAGTAGGGATTAGAGTGTAGGGTGTAGATTGTAGGGTATAGAGTGTATGAAATAGAGTATAGGGTATAGAGTGTAGAGTGTAGGGTATAGAGTGTATGGTATAGAGTGTAGGGTATAGAGTGTAGGGTATAGAGTGTAGGGTGTAGGGATTAGAGTGTAGGGTGTAGAGTGTAGGGTATAGAGTGTATGAAATAGAGTATAGGGTATAGAGTGTAGAGTGTAGGGATTAGAGTGTATAGTATAGATTGTAGGGTGTAGAGTGTATGGTATAGAATGTAGGGTATAGAGTGTATGGTATAGAGTGTAGAGTGTAGGGTATAGAGTGTATGGTATAGAGTGTAGGGTATAGATTGTAGGGTATTGAGTGTAGGGTATAGAGTGTAGGGTATAGAGTGTATGGTATAGAGTGTATGGTATATAGTGTAGGGTATAGAGTGTAGGGTATAGAGTGTAGAGTGTAGGGCATAGAGTGTAGGGTATAGAGTGTAGGGTATAGAGTGTATGGTATAGAGTGTAGGGTATAGAGTGTAGAGTGTAGGGTATAGAGTGTATGGTATAGAGTGTAGGGTGTAGAGTGTATGGCATAGAATGTAGGGTATAGAGTGTATGGTATAGAGTGTAGAGTGTAGGGTATAGAGTGTAGGGTATAGAGTGTAGAGTGTAGGGTATAGAGTGTATGGTATAGAGTGTAGAGTATAGATTGTAGGGTATTGAGTGTATGGTATAGAGTGTATGGTATATAGTGTAGGGTATAGAGTGTAGGGTATAGAGTGTAGGGTATAGAGTGTAGGGTATAGAGTGTAGGGTATAGAGTGTAGGGTATAGAGTGTAGAGTGTAGGGTATAGAGTGTAGGGTATAGAGTGTAGGGTATAGAGTGTAGAGTGTAGGGTATAGAGTGCAGGGTATAGAGTGTAGGGTATAGAGTGTAGGGTATAGAGTGTAGGGTATAGAGTGTAGGTTATAGAGTGTAGGGTATAGAGTGTAGAGTGTAGGGTATAGAGTGTAGGGTATAGAGTGTAAGGTGTAGAGTGTAGGGTATAGAGTGTAGGGTAAAGTGTGTAGAGTGTAAAGATTAGAGTGTAGAGTACAGAGTGTAGAGTGTAGGGTATAGAGTGTATGGTATAGAGTGTATGGAAAAGAGTGTAGAGTGTAGGGTATAGAGTGTAGGGTATAGAGTGTATGGTATAGAGTGTAGGGTATAGAGTGTAGGGTATAGAGTGTAGGGTATAGAGTGTAGAGTGTAGGGATTAGAGTGTATAGTATAGATTGTAGGGTGTAGAGTGTATGGTATAGAATGTAGGGTATAGAGTGTATGGTATAGAGTGTAGAGTGTAGGGTATAGAGTGTATGGTATAGAGTGTAGGGTATAGATTGTAGGGTATAGAGTGTAGGGTATAGAGTGTAGGGTATAGAGTGTATGGTATAGAGTGTAGGGTATACAGTGTAGGGTATAGAGTGGAGGGTATAGAGTGTAGAGTGTAGGGATTAGAGTGTAGGGTATAGAGTGTTTGCAATAGAGTATAGGGTATAGAGTGTAGAGTGTAGGGTATAGAGTGTAGGGTATAGAGTGTAGCGTATAGAGTGTAGGGTATAGAGTGTAGGGTATAGAGTGTAGGGTATAGAGTGTATGGTATTGAGTGTAGGGTGTAGAGTGTAGGGTATAGAGTGTAGAGTGTAGGGTATAGAGTGTATAGTATAGATTGTAGGGTGTAGATTGTATGGTATAGAATGTAGGGTATAGAGTGTATGGTATAGAGTGTAGAGTGTAGGGTATAGAGTGTAGGGTATAGAGTGTAGGGTATAGAGTGTAGGGTATAAAGTGTAGGGTATAGAGAGTAGAGTGTAGGGTATAGAGTGTAGGGTATAGAGTGTAGGGTATAGAGTGTAGGGTATAGAGTGTAGGGTGTAGGGTATAGAGTGTAGGGTATAGAGTGTAGAGTGTAGGGTATAGAGTGTAGGGTATAGAGTGTAGGGTATAGAGTGTAGGGTATAGAGTGTAGGGTATAGAGTGTAGAGAGTAGGGATTAGAGTGTAGGGTGTAGATTGTAGGGTATAGAGTGTATGAAATAGAGTATAGCGTATAGAGTGTAGGGTATAGAGTGTATGGTATAGAGTGTAGGGTATAGAGTGTAGGGTATAGAGTGTAGGGTGTAGGGATTAGAGTGTAGGGTGTAGAGTGTAGGGTATAGAGTGTATGAAATAGAGTATAGGGTATAGAGTGTAGAGTGTAGGGCATAGAGTGTAGGGTATAGAGTGTAGGGTATAGAGTGTATGGTATAGAGTGTAGGGTATAGAGTGTAGAGTGTAGGGTATAGAGTGTATGTTATAGAGTGTAGGGTGTAGAGTGTATGGCATAGAATGTAGGTTATAGAGTGTATGGTATAGAGTGTAGAGTGTAGGGTATAGAGTGTAGGGTATAGAGTGTAGAGTGTAGGGTATAGAGTGTATGGTATAGAGTGTAGAGTATAGATTGTAGGGTATTGAGTGTATGGTATAGAGTGTATGGTAAATAGTGTAGGGTATAGAGTGTAGGGTATAGAGTGTAGGGTATAGAGTGTAGAGTATAGGGTATAGAGTGTAGGGTATAGAGTGTAGGGTATAGAGTGTAGGGTATAGAGTGTAGGGTGTAGAGTGTAGGGTATAGAGTGTAGGGTAAAGCGTGTAGAGTGTAAAGATTAGAGTGTAGAGTACAGAGTGTAGAGTGTAGGGTATAGAGTGTATGGTATAGAGTATAGAGTGTATGGAAAAGAGTGTAGAGTGTAGGGTATAGAGTGTAGGGTATAGAGTGTATGGTATAGAGTGTAGGGTATAGAGTGTAGGGTATAGAGTGTAGGGTATAGAGTGTAGAGTGTAGGGATTAGAGTGTAGGGTATAGAGTGTTTGCAATAGAGTATAGGGTATAGAGTGTAGAGTGTAGGGGATAGAGTGTAGGGTATAGAGTGTAGGGTATAGAGTTTATGGTATAGAGTGTAGGGTGTAGAGTGTAGGGTATAGAGTGTAGGGTATAGAGTGTAGAGTGTAGGGTATAGAGTGTATAGTATAGATTGTAGGGTGTAGAGTGTATGGTATAGAATGTAGGGTATAGAGTGTATGGTATAGAGTGTAGAGTGTAGGGTATAGAGTGTAGGGTATAGAGTGTACAGTGTAGGGTATAGAGTGTATGGTATAGAGTGTAGGGTATAGATTGTAGGGTATTGAGTGTAGGGTATAGAGTGTAGGGTATAGAGTGTAGGGTATAGAGTGTATGGTATAGAGTGTATGGTATATAGTGTAGGGTAAAGAGTGTAGGGTATAGAGTGTAGAGTATAGAGTGTAGGGTATAGAGTGTACGGTATAGAGTGTACGGTATAGAGTGTATGGTATATAGTGTAGGGTATAGAGTGTAGGGTATAGAGTGTAGGGTATAGAGTGTAGGGTATAGAGTGTAGAGTATAGAGTGTAGGGTATAGAGTGTATGGTATAGAGTATAGAGTGTATGGAAAAGAGTGTAGAGTGTAGAGTGTAGGGTATAGAGTGTAGGGTATAGAGTGTAGGGTATAGAGTGTAGGGTATAGAGTGTAGGGTATAGAGCGTAGAGTGTAGGGATTAGAGTGTAGGGTATAGAGTGTTTGCAATAGAGTATAGAGTGTAGAGTGTAGGGTATAGAGTGTAGGGTATAGAGTGTAGCGTATAGAGTGTAGGGTATAGAGTGTAGGGTATAGAGTGTAGGGTATGAAGTGTATGGTATAAAGTGTAAGGTGTAGAGTGTAGGGTATAGAGTGTAGGGTATAGAGTGTAGAGTGTAGGGTATAGAGTGTATGGTATAGAGTGTAGAGTGTAGGGTATAGATTGTAGGGTATAGAGTGTAGAGTGTAGGGTATAGAGTGTAGGGTATAGAGTGTAGGGTATAGAGTGTAGAGTGTAGGGTATAGAGTGTAGGATATAGAGTGTAGGGTATAGACTGTAGGGTATAGAGTGTAGGTTATAGAGTGTAGGGTATAGAGTGTAGAGTGTAGGGTATAGAGTGTAGGGTATAGAGTGTATGGTATAGAGTGTAGAGTGTAGGGTATAGAGTGTAGGGTATAGAGTGTAGGGTATAGAGTGTAGGGTATAGAGTGTAGGGTATAGAGTGTAGGGTATAGAGTGTAGGGTAAAGCGTGTAGAGTGTAGGGATTAGAGTGTAGGGTATAGAGTGTAGAGTGTAGGGTATAGAGTGTAGAGTGTAGGGTATAGAGTGTAGGGTATAGAGTGTAGGGTATAGAGGGTAGGGTATAGAGTGTAGGGTATAGAGTGTAGAGTGTAGGGTATAGAGTGTAGGGTATAGAGTGTAGAGTGTAGGGTATAGAGTGTAGGGTATAGAGTGTAGAGTGTAGGGTATAGAGTGTATGGTATAGAGTGTAGAGTGTAGGGTATAGAGTGTAGGGTATAGAGTGTAGAGTGTAGGGTATAGAGTGTATGGTATAGAGTGTAGAGAATAGATTGTAGGGTATTAAGTGTATGGTATAGAGTGTATGGTATATAGTGTAGGGTATAGAGTGTAGGGTATAGAGTGTAGGGTAAAGAGTGTAGGGTATAGAGTGTAGGGTATAGAGTGTAGGGTATAGAGTGTAGGGTATAGAGTGTAGGGTATAGAGTGTAGGGTATAGAGTGTAGAGTGTAGGGTATAGAGTGTAGGGTATAGAGTGTAGGGTATAGAGTGTAGGGTATAAAGTGTAGGGTATAGAGAGTAGAGTGTAGGGTATAGAGTGTAGGGTATAGAGTGTAGAGAGTAGGGATTAGAGTGTAGGGTGTAGATTGTAGGGTATAGAGTGTATGAAATAGAGTATAGGGTGTAGAGTGTAGAGTGTAGGGTATAGAGTGTATGGTATAGAGTGTAGGGTATAGAGTGTAGGGTATAGAGTGTAGGGTGTAGGGATTAGAGTGTAGGGTGTAGAGTGTAGGGTATAGAGTGTATGAAATAGAGTATAGGGTATAGAGTGTAGAGTGTAGGGCATAGAGTGTAGGGTATAGAGTGTAGGGTATAGAGTGTATGGTATAGAGTGTAGGGTATAGAGTGTAGAGTGTAGGGTATAGAGTGTATGGTATAGAGTGTAGGGTGTAGAGTGTATGGCATAGAATGTAGGGTGTAGAGTGTATGGTATAGAGTGTAGAGTGTAGGGTATAGAGTGTAGGTTATAGAGTGTAGGGTATAGAGTGTAGGGTATAGAGTGTATGGTATAGAGTGTAGAGTATAGATTGTAGGGTATTGAGTGTATGGTATAGAGTGTATGGTATATAGTGTAGGGTATAGAGTGTAGGGTATAGAGTGTAGGGTATAGAGTGTAGGGAATAGAGTGTAGGGTATAGAGTGTAGAGTGTAGGGTATAGAGTGTAGGGTATAGAGTGTAGGGTATAGAGTGTAGAGTGTAGAGTATAGAGTGTAGGGTATAGAGTGTAGGGTATAGAGTGTAGGGTATAGAGTGTAGGTTATAGAGTGTAGGGTATAGAGTGTAGAGTGTAGGGTATAGAGTGTAGGGTATAGAGTGTAGGGTGTAGAGTGTAGGGTATAGAGTGTAGGGTAAAGTGTGTAGAGTGTAAAGATTAGAGTGTAGAGTACAGAGTGTAAAGTGTAGGGTATAGAGTGTATGGTATAGAGTGTATGGAAAAGAGTGTAGAGTGTAGGGTATAGAGTGTAGGGTATAGAGTGTATGGTATAGAGTGTAGGGTATAGAGTGTAGGGTATAGAGTGTAGGGTATAGAGTGTAGAGTGTAGGGATAAGAGTGTATAGTATAGATTGTAGGGTGTAGAGTGTATGGTATAGAATGTAGGGTATAGAGTGTATGGTATAGAGTGTAGAGTGTAGGGTATAGAGTGTATGGTATAGAGTGTAGGGTATAGATTGTAGGGTATTGAGTGTAGGGTATAGAGTGTAGGGTATAGAGTGTAGGGTATAGAGTGTACGGTATAGAGTGTAGGGTATACAGTGTAGGGTATAGAGTGTAGGGTATAGAGTGTAGAGTGTAGGGATTAGAGTGTAGGGTATAGAGTGTTTGCAATAGAGTATAGGATATAGAGTGTAGAGTGTAGGGTATAGAGTGTAGGGTATAGAGTGTAGCGTATAGAGTGTAGGGTATAGAGTGTAGGGTATAGAGTGTAGGGTATAGAGTGTATGGTATAGAGTGTAGGGTGTAGAGTGTAGGGTATAGAGTGTAGGGTATAGAGTGTAGAGTGTAGGGTATAGAGTGTATAGTATAGATTGTAGGGTGTAGAGTGTATGGTATAGAATGTAGGGTATAGAGTGTATGGTATAGAGTGTAGAGTGTAGGGTATAGAGTGTAGGGTATAGAGTGTAGGGTATAGAGTGTAGGGTATAAAGTGTAGGGTATAGAGAGTAGAGTGTAGGGTATAGAGTGTAGGGTATAGAGTGTAGGGTGTAGGGTATAGAGTGTAGGGTATAGAGTGTAGAGTGTAGGGTATAGAGTGTAGGGTATAGAGTGTAGGGTATAGAGTGTAGGGTATAGAGTGTAGGGTATAGAGTGTAGAGAGTAGGGATTAGAGTGTAGGGTGTAGATTGTAGGGTATAGAGTGTATGAAATAGAGTATAGGGTATAGAGTGTAGGGTATAGAGTGTATGGTATAGAGTGTAGGGTATAGAGTGTAGGGTGTAGGGATTAGAGTGTAGGGTGTAGAGTGTAGGGTATAGAGTGTATGAAATAGAGTATAGGGTATAGAGTGTAGAGTGTAGGGCATAGAGTGTAGGGTATAGAGTGTAGGGTATAGAGTGTATGGTATAGAGTGTAGGGTATAGAGTGTAGAGTGTAGGGTATAGAGTGTATGGTATAGAGTGTAGGGTGTAGAGTGTATGGCATAGAATGTAGGGTATAAAGTGTATGGTATAGAGTGTAGAGTGTAGGGTATAGAGTGTAGGGTATAGAGTGTAGAGTGTAGGGTATAGAGTGTATGGTATAGAGTGTAGAGTATAGATTGTAGGGTATTGAGTGTATGGCATAGAGTGTATGGTAAATAGTGTAGGGTATAGAGTGTAGGGTATAGAGTGTAGGGTATAGAGTGTAGGGTATAGAGTGTAGGGTATAGAGTGTAGAGTGTAGGGTATAGAGTGTAGGGTATAGAGTGTAGGGTATAGAGTGTAGGGTATAGAGTGTAGGGTGTAGAGTGTAGGGTATAGAGTGTAGGGTAAAGCGTGTAGAGTGTAAAGATTAGAGTGTAGAGTACAGAGTGTAGAGTGTAGGGTATAGAGTGTATGGTATAGAGTATAGAGTGTATGGAAAAGAGTGTAGAGTGTAGAGTGTAGGGTATAGAGTGTAGGGTATAGAGTGTATGGTATAGAGTGTAGGGTATAGAGTGTAGGGTATAGAGTGTAGGGTATAGAGTGTAGAGTGTAGGGATTAGAGTGTAGGGTATAGAGTGTTTGCAATAGAGTATAGGGTATAGAGTGTAGAGTGTAGGGTATAGAGTGTAGGGTATAGAGTGTAGCGTATAGAGTGTAGGGTATAGAGTGTAGGGTATAGAGTGTAGGGTATAGAGTGTATGGTATAGAGTGTAGGGTGTAGAGTGTAGGGTATAGAGTGTAGGGTATAGAGTGTAGAGTGTAGGGTATAGAGTGTATAGTATAGATTGTAGGGTGTAGAGTGTATGGTATAGAATGTAGGGTATAGAGTGTATGGTATAGAGTGTAGAGTGTAGGGTATAGAGTGTAGGGTATAGAGTGTACAGTGTAGGGTATAGAGTGTATGGTATAGAGTGTAGGGTATAGATTGTAGGGTATTGAGTGTAGGGTATAGAGTGTAGGGTATAGAGTGTAGGGTATAGAGTGTATGGTATAGAGTGTATGGTATATAGTGTAGGGTATAGAGTGTAGGGTATAGAGTGTAGAGTATAGAGTGTAGGGTATAGAGTGTACGGTATAGAGTGTACGGTATAGAGTGTATGGTATATAGTGTAGGGTATAGAGTGTAGGGTATAGAGTGTAGGGTATAGAGTGTATGGTATAGAGTATAGAGTGTATGGAAAAGAGTGTAGAGTGTAGAGTGTAGGGTATAGAGTGTAGGGTATAAAGTGTAGGGTATAGAGAGTAGAGTGTAGGGTATAGAGTGTAGGGTACAGAGTGTAGGGTATAGAGTGTAGGGTATAGAGTGTAGGGTGTAGGGTATAGAGTGTAGGGTATAGAGTGTAGAGTGTAGGGTATAGAGTGTAGGGTATAGCGTGTAGGGTATAGAGTGTAGGGTATTGAGTGTAGAGAGTAGGGATTAGAGTGTAGGGTGTAGATTGTAGGGTATAGAGTGTATGAAATAGAGTATAGGGTATAGAGTGTAGAGTGTAGGGTATAGAGTGTATGGTATAGAGTGTAGGGTATAGAGTGTAGGGTATAGAGTGTAGGGTGTAGGGATTAGAGTGTAGGGTGTAGAGTGTAGGGTATAGAGTGTATGAAATAGAGTATAGGGTATAGAGTGTAGAGTGTAGGGATTAGAGTGTATAGTATAGATTGTAGGGTGTAGAGTGTATGGTATAGAATGTAGGGTATAGAGTGTATGGTATAGAGTGTAGAGTGTAGGGTATAGAGTGTATGGTATAGAGTGTAGGGTATAGATTGTAGGGTATTGAGTGTAGGGTATAGAGTGTAGGGTATAGAGTGTATGGTATAGAGTGTATGGTATATAGTGTAGGGTATAGAGTGTAGGGTATAGAGTGTAGAGTGTAGGGCATAGAGTGTAGGGTATAGAGTGTAGGGTATAGAGTGTATGGTATAGAGTGTAGGGTATAGAGTGTAGAGTGTAGGGTATAGAGTGTATGGTATAGAGTGTAGGGTGTAGAGTGTATGGCATAGAATGTAGGGTATAGAGTGTATGGTATAGAGTGTAGAGTGTAGGGTATAGAGTGTAGGGTATAGAGTGTAGAGTGTAGGGTATAGAGTGTATGGTATAGAGTGTAGAGTATAGATTGTAGGGTATTGAGTGTATGGTATAGAGTGTATGGTATATAGTGTAGGGTATAGAGTGTAGGGTATAGAGTGTAGGGTATAGAGTGTAGGGTATAGAGTGTAGGGTATAGAGTGTAGGGTATAGAGTGTAGAGTGTAGGGTATAGAGTGTAGGGTATAGAGTGTAGGGTATAGAGTGTAGAGTGTAGGGTATAGAGTGCAGGGTATAGAGTGTAGGGTATAGAGTGTAGGGTATAGAGTGTAGGTTATAGAGTGTAGGGTATAGAGTGTAGAGTGTAGGGTATAGAGTGTAGGGTATAGAGTGTAAGGTGTAGAGTGTAGGGTATAGAGTGTAAGGTAAAGTGTGTAGAGTGTAAAGATTAGAGTGTAGAGTACAGAGTGTAGAGTGTAGGGTATAGAGTGTATGGTATAGAGTGTATGGAAAAGAGTGTAGAGTGTAGGGTATAGAGTGTAGGGTATAGAGTGTATGGTATAGAGTGTAGGGTATAGAGTGTAGGGTATAGAGTGTAGGGTATAGAGTGTAGAGTGTAGGGATTAGAGTGTATAGTATAGATTGTAGGGTGTAGAGTGTATGGTATAGAATGTAGGGTATAGAGTGTATGGTATAGAGTGTAGAGTGTAGGGTATAGAGTGTATGGTATAGAGTGTAGGGTATAGATTGTAGGGTATAGAGTGTAGGGTATAGAGTGTAGGGTATAGAGTGTATGGTATAGAGTGTAGGGTATACAGTGTAGGGTATAGAGTGTAGGGTATAGAGTGTAGAGTGTAGGGATTAGAGTGTAGGGTATAGAGTGTTTGCAATAGAGTATAGGGTATAGAGTGTAGAGTGTAGGGTATAGAGTGTAGGGTATAGAGTGTAGCGTATAGAGTGTAGGGTATAGAGTGTAGGGTATAGAGTGTAGGGTATAGAGTGTATGGTATTGAGTGTAGGGTGTAGAGTGTAGGGTATAGAGTGTAGAGTGTAGGGTATAGAGTGTATAGTATAGATTGTAGGGTGTAGATTGTATGGTATAGAATGTAGGGTATAGAGTGTATGGTATAGAGTGTAGAGTGTAGGGTATAGAGTGTAGGGTATAGAGTGTAGGGTATAGAGTGTAGGGTATAGAGTGTAGGGTATAAAGTGTAGGGTATAGAGAGTAGAGTGTAGGGTATAGAGTGTAGGGTATAGAGTGTAGGGTATAGAGTGTAGGGTATAGAGTGTAGGGTGTAGGGTATAGAGTGTAGGGTATAGAGTGTAGAGTGTAGGGTATAGAGTGTAGGGTATAGAGTGTAGGGTATAGAGTGTAGGGTATAGAGTGTAGGGTATAGAGTGTAGAGAGTAGGGATTAGAGTGTAGGGTGTAGATTGTAGGGTATAGAGTGTATGAAATAGAGTATAGCGTATAGAGTGTAGGGTATAGAGTGTATGGTATAGAGTGTAGGGTATAGAGTGTAGGGTATAGAGTGTAGGGTGTAGGGATTAGAGTGTAGGGTGTAGAGTGTAGGGTATAGAGTGTATGAAATAGAGTATAGGGTATAGAGTGTAGAGTGTAGGGCATAGAGTGTAGGATATAGAGTGTAGGGTATAGAGTGTATGGTATAGAGTGTAGGGTATAGAGTGTAGAGTGTAGGGTATAGAGTGTATGGTATAGAGTGTAGGGTGTAGAGTGTATGGCATAGAATGTAGGTTATAGAGTGTATGGTATAGAGTGTAGAGTGTAGGGTATAGAGTGTAGGGTATAGAGTGTAGAGTGTAGGGTATAGAGTGTATGGTATAGAGTGTAGAGTATAGATTGTAGGGTATTGAGTGTATGGTATAGAGTGTATGGTAAATAGTGTAGGGTATAGAGTGTAGGGTATAGAGTGTAGGGTATAGAGTATAGGGTATAGAGTGTAGGGTATAGAGTGTAGGGTATAGAGTGTAGGGTATAGAGTGTAGGGTGTAGAGTGTAGGGTATAGAGTGTAGGGTAAAGCGTGTAGAGTGTAAAGATTAGAGTGTAGAGTACAGAGTGTAGAGTGTAGGGTATAGAGTGTATGGTATAGAGTATAGAGTGTATGGAAAAGAGTGTAGAGTGTAGGGTATAGAGTGTAGGGTATAGAGTGTATGGTATAGAGTGTAGGGTATAGAGTGTAGGGTATAGAGTGTATGGTATAGAGTGTAGAGTGTAGGGATTAGAGTGTAGGGTATAGAGTGTTTGCAATAGAGTATAGGGTATAGAGTGTAGAGTGTAGGGTATAGAGTGTAGGGTATAGAGTGTAGGGTATAGAGTGTATGGTATAGAGTGTAGGGTGTAGAGTGTAGGGTATAGAGTGTAGGGTATAGAGTGTAGAGTGTAGGGTATAGAGTGTATAGTATAGATTGTAGGGTGTAGAGTGTATGGTATAGAATGTAGGGTATAGAGTGTATGGTATAGAGTGTAGAGTGTAGGGTATAGAGTGTAGGGTATAGAGTGTACAGTGTAGGGTATAGAGTGTATGGTATAGAGTGTAGGGTATAGATTGTAGGGTATTGAGTGTAGGGTATAGAGTGTAGGGTATAGAGTGTAGGGTATAGAGTGTATGGTATAGAGTGTATGGTATATAGTGTAGGGTAAAGAGTGTAGGGTATAGAGTGTAGAGTATAGAGTGTAGGGTATAGAGTGTACGGTATAGAGTGTACGGTATAGAGTGTATGGTATATAGTGTAGGGTATAGAGTGTAGGGTATAGAGTGTAGGGTATAGAGTGTAGGGTACAGAGTGTAGAGTATAGAGTGTAGGGTATAGAGTGTATGGTATAGAGTATAGAGTGTATGGAAAAGAGTGTAGAGTGTAGAGTGTAGGGTATAGAGTGTAGGGTATAGAGTGTAGGGTATAGAGTGTAGGGTATAGAGTGTAGGGTATAGAGCGTAGAGTGTAGGGATTAGAGTGTAGGGTATAGAGTGTTTGCAATAGAGTATAGAGTGTAGAGTGTAGGGTATAGAGTGTAGGGTATAGAGTGTAGCGTATAGAGTGTAGGGTATAGAGTGTAGGGTATAGAGTGTAGGGTATAAAGTGTATGGTATAGAGTGTAAGGTGTAGAGTGTAGGGTATAGAGTGTAGGGTATAGAGTGTAGAGTGTAGGGTATAGAGTGTATGGTATAGAGTGTAGAGTGTAGGGTATAGATTGTAGGGTATAGAGTGTAGAGTGTAGGGTATAGAGTGTAGGGTATAGAGTGTAGGGTATAGAGTGTAGAGTGTAGGGTATAGAGTGTAGGATATAGAGTGTAGGGTATAGACTGTAGGGTATAGAGTGTAGGTTATAGAGTGTAGGGTATAGAGTGTAGAGTGTAGGGTATAGAGTGTAGGGTATAGAGTGTATGGTATAGAGTGTAGAGTGTAGGGTATAGAGTGTAGGGTATAGAGTGTAGGGTATAGAGTGTAGGGTATAGAGTGTAGGGTATAGAGTGTAGGGTATAGAGTGTAGGGTAAAGCGTGTAGAGTGTAGGGATTAGAGTGTAGGGTATAGAGTGTAGAGTGTAGGGTATAGAGTGTAGAGTGTAGGGTATAGAGTGTAGGGTATAGAGTGTAGGGTATAGAGGGTAGGGTATAGAGTGTAGGGTATAGAGTGTAGAGTGTAGGGTATAGAGTGTAGGGTATAGAGTGTAGAGTGTAGGGTATAGAGTGTAGGGTATAGAGTGTAGAGTGTAGGGTATAGAGTGTATGGTATAGAGTGTAGAGTGTAGGGTATAGATTGTAGGGTATTGAGTGTAGGGTATAGAGTGTAGGGTATAGAGTGTAGGGTATAGAGTGTAGGGTATAGAGTGTAGAGTGTAGGGTATAGAGTGTAGGGTATAGAGTGTAGAGTGTAGGGTATAGAGTGTAGGGTATAGAGTGTAGGGTATAGAGTGTAGGGTACAGAGTGTAGGGTATAGAGTGTAGAGTGTAGGGTATAGAGTGTAGGGTATAGAGTGTAGGGTATAGAGTGTAGAGTATAGAGTGTAGGGTATAGAGTGTAGGGTATAGAGTGTAGGGTAAAGCGTGTAGAGTGTAGGGATTATAGTGTAGGGTATAGAGTGTAGAGTGTAGGGTATAGAGTGTAGAGTGTAGGGTATAGAGTGTAGGGTATAGAGTGTAGGGTATAGAGTGTATAGAATAGAGTGTAGAGTGTAGGGTATAGAGTGTAGGGTATAGAGTGTAGGGTATAGAGTGTAGGGTATAGAGTGTAGAGTGTAGGGTATAGAGTGTAGGGTATAGAGTGTAGGGTGTAGAGTGTAGGGTATAGAGTGTAGGGTATAGAGTGTAGGGTATAGAGTGTAGAGTGTAGGGATTAGAGTGTAGGGTGTAGATTGTAGGGTATAGAGTGTATGAAATAGAGTATAGGGTATAGAGTGTAGGGTATAGAGTGTAGGGTATAGAGTGTAGAGTGTAGGGATTAGAGTGTAGGGTGTAGATTGTAGGGTATAGAGTGTATGAAATAGAGTATAGGGTATAGAGTGTAGGGTATAGAGTGTATGGTATAGAGTGTAGGGTATAGAGTGTAGGGTATAGAATGTAGAGTGTAGGGATTAGAGTGTAGGGTATAAAGTGTAGGGTATAGAGTGTATGAAATAGAGTATAGGGTATAGAGTGTAGAGTGTAGGGCATAGAGTGTAGGGTATAGAGTGTAGGGTATAGAGTGTATGGTATAGAGTGTAGGGTATAGAGTGTAGAGTGTAGGGTATAGAGTGTATGGTATAGAGTGTAGGGTGTAGAGTGTATGGCATAGAATGTAGGGTATAAAGTGTATGGTATAGAGTGTAGAGTGTAGGGTATAGAGTGTAGGGTATAGAGTGTAGAGTGTAGGGTATAGAGTGTATGGTATAGAGTGTAGAGTATAGATTGTAGGGTATTGAGTGTATGGCATAGAGTGTATGGTAAATAGTGTAGGGTATAGAGTGTAGGGTATAGAGTGTAGGGTATAGAGTGTAGGGTATAGAGTGTAGGGTATAGAGTGTAGAGTGTAGGGTATAGAGTGTAGGGTATAGAGTGTAGGGTATAGAGTGTAGGGTATAGAGTGTAGGGTGTAGAGTGTAGGGTATAGAGTGTAGGGTAAAGCGTGTAGAGTGTAAAGATTAGAGTGTAGAGTACAGAGTGTAGAGTGTAGGGTATAGAGTGTATGGTATAGAGTATAGAGTGTATGGAAAAGAGTGTAGAGTGTAGAGTGTAGGGTATAGAGTGTAGGGTATAGAGTGTATGGTATAGAGTGTAGGGTATAGAGTGTAGGGTATAGAGTGTAGGGTATAGAGTGTAGAGTGTAGGGATTAGAGTGTAGGGTATAGAGTGTTTGCAATAGAGTATAGGGTATAGAGTGTAGAGTGTAGGGTATAGAGTGTAGGGTATAGAGTGTAGCGTATAGAGTGTAGGGTATAGAGTGTAGGGTATAGAGTGTAGGGTATAGAGTGTATGGTATAGAGTGTAGGGTGTAGAGTGTAGGGTATAGAGTGTAGGGTATAGAGTGTAGAGTGTAGGGTATAGAGTGTATAGTATAGATTGTAGGGTGTAGAGTGTATGGTATAGAATGTAGGGTATAGAGTGTATGGTATAGAGTGTAGAGTGTAGGGTATAGAGTGTAGGGTATAGAGTGTACAGTGTAGGGTATAGAGTGTATGGTATAGAGTGTAGGGTATAGATTGTAGGGTATTGAGTGTAGGGTATAGAGTGTAGGGTATAGAGTGTAGGGTATAGAGTGTATGGTATAGAGTGTATGGTATATAGTGTAGGGTATAGAGTGTAGGGTATAGAGTGTAGAGTATAGAGTGTAGGGTATACAGTGTACGGTATAGAGTGTACGGTATAGAGTGTATGGTATATAGTGTAGGGTATAGAGTGTAGGGTATAGAGTGTAGGGTATAGAGTGTAGAGTATAGAGTGTAGGGTATAGAGTGTATGGTATAGAGTATAGAGTGTATGGAAAAGAGTGTAGAGTGTAGAGTGTAGGGTATAGAGTGTAGGGTATAAAGTGTAGGGTATAGAGAGTAGAGTGTAGGGTATAGAGTGTAGGGTACAGAGTGTAGGGTATAGAGTGTAGGGTATAGAGTGTAGGGTGTAGGGTATAGAGTGTAGGGTATAGAGTGTAGAGTGTAGGGTATAGAGTGTAGGGTATAGCGTGTAGGGTATAGAGTGTAGGGTATTGAGTGTAGAGAGTAGGGATTAGAGTGTAGGGTGTAGATTGTAGGGTATAGAGTGTATGAAATAGAGTATAGGGTATAGAGTGTAGAGTGTAGGGTATAGAGTGTATGGTATAGAGTGTAGGGTATAGAGTGTAGGGTATAGAGTGTAGGGTGTAGGGATTAGAGTGTAGGGTGTAGAGTGTAGGGTATAGAGTGTATGAAATAGAGTATAGGGTATAGAGTGTAGAGTGTAGGGATTAGAGTGTATAGTATAGATTGTAGGGTGTAGAGTGTATGGTATAGAATGTAGGGTATAGAGTGTATGGTATAGAGTGTAGAGTGTAGGGTATAGAGTGTATGGTATAGAGTGTAGGGTATAGATTGTAGGGTATTGAGTGTAGGGTATAGAGTGTAGGGTATAGAGTGTATGGTATAGAGTGTATGGTATATAGTGTAGGGTATAGAGTGTAGGGTATAGAGTGTAGAGTGTAGGGCATAGAGTGTAGGGTATAGAGTGTAGGGTATAGAGTGTATGGTATAGAGTGTAGGGTATAGAGTGTAGAGTGTAGGGTATAGAGTGTATGGTATAGAGTGTAGGGTGTAGAGTGTATGGCATAGAATGTAGGGTATAGAGTGTATGGTATAGAGTGTAGAGTGTAGGGTATAGAGTGTAGGGTATAGAGTGTAGAGTGTAGGGTATAGAGTGTATGGTATAGAGTGTAGAGTATAGATTGTAGGGTATTGAGTGTATGGTATAGAGTGTATGGTATATAGTGTAGGGTATAGAGTGTAGGGTATAGAGTGTAGGGTATAGAGTGTAGGGTATAGAGTGTAGGGTATAGAGTGTAGAGTGTAGGGTATAGAGTGTAGGGTATAGAGTGTAGGGTATAGAGTGTAGAGTGTAGGGTATAGAGTGCAGGGTATAGAGTGTAGGGTATAGAGTGTAGGGTATAGAGTGTAGGTTATAGAGTGTAGGGTATAGAGTGTAGAGTGTAGGGTATAGAGTGTAGGGTATAGAGTGTAAGGTGTAGAGTGTAGGGTATAGAGTGTAAGGTAAAGTGTGTAGAGTGTAAAGATTAGAGTGTAGAGTACAGAGTGTAGAGTGTAGGGTATAGAGTGTATGGTATAGAGTGTATGGAAAAGAGTGTAGAGTGTAGGGTATAGAGTGTAGGGTATAGAGTGTATGGTATAGAGTGTAGGGTATAGAGTGTAGGGTATAGAGTGTAGGGTATAGAGTGTAGAGTGTAGGGATTAGAGTGTATAGTATAGATTGTAGGGTGTAGAGTGTATGGTATAGAATGTAGGGTATAGAGTGTATGGTATAGAGTGTAGAGTGTAGGGTATAGAGTGTATGGTATAGAGTGTAGGGTATAGATTGTAGGGTATAGAGTGTAGGGTATAGAGTGTAGGGTATAGAGTGTATGGTATAGAGTGTAGGGTATACAGTGTAGGGTATAGAGTGTAGGGTATAGAGTGTAGAGTGTAGGGATTAGAGTGTAGGGTATAGAGTGTTTGCAATAGAGTATAGGGTATAGAGTGTAGAGTGTAGGGTATAGAGTGTAGGGTATAGAGTGTAGCGTATAGAGTGTAGGGTATAGAGTGTAGGGTATAGAGTGTAGGGTATAGAGTGTATGGTATTGAGTGTAGGGTGTAGAGTGTAGGGTATAGAGTGTAGAGTGTAGGGTATAGAGTGTATAGTATAGATTGTAGGGTGTAGATTGTATGGTATAGAATGTAGGGTATAGAGTGTATGGTATAGAGTGTAGAGTGTAGGGTATAGAGTGTAGGGTATAGAGTGTAGGGTATAGAGTGTAGGGTATAAAGTGTAGGGTATAGAGAGTAGAGTGTAGGGTATAGAGTGTAGGGTATAGAGTGTAGGGTATAGAGTGTAGGGTATAGAGTGTAGGGTGTAGGGTATAGAGTGTAGGGTATAGAGTGTAGAGTGTAGGGTATAGAGTGTAGGGTATAGAGTGTAGGGTATAGAGTGTAGGGTATAGAGTGTAGGGTATAGAGTGTAGAGAGTAGGGATTAGAGTGTAGGGTGTAGATTGTAGGGTATAGAGTGTATGAAATAGAGTATAGCGTATAGAGTGTAGGGTATAGAGTGTATGGTATAGAGTGTAGGGTATAGAGTGTAGGGTATAGAGTGTAGGGTGTAGGGATTAGAGTGTAGGGTGTAGAGTGTAGGGTATAGAGTGTATGAAATAGAGTATAGGGTATAGAGTGTAGAGTGTAGGGCATAGAGTGTAGGGTATAGAGTGTAGGGTATAGAGTGTATGGTATAGAGTGTAGGGTATAGAGTGTAGAGTGTAGGGTATAGAGTGTATGGTATAGAGTGTAGGGTGTAGAGTGTATGGCATAGAATGTAGGTTATAGAGTGTATGGTATAGAGTGTAGAGTGTAGGGTATAGAGTGTAGGGTATAGAGTGTAGAGTGTAGGGTATAGAGTGTATGGTATAGAGTGTAGAGTATAGATTGTAGGGTATTGAGTGTATGGTATAGAGTGTATGGTAAATAGTGTAGGGTATAGAGTGTAGGGTATAGAGTGTAGGGTATAGAGTGTAGGGTATAGAGTGTAGAGTATAGGGTATAGAGTGTAGGGTATAGAGTGTAGGGTATAGAGTGTAGGGTATAGAGTGTAGGGTGTAGAGTGTAGGGTATAGAGTGTAGGGTAAAGCGTGTAGAGTGTAAAGATTAGAGTGTAGAGTACAGAGTGTAGAGTGTAGGGTATAGAGTGTATGGTATAGAGTATAGAGTGTATGGAAAAGAGTGTAGAGTGTAGGGTATAGAGTGTAGGGTATAGAGTGTATGGTATAGAGTGTAGGGTATAGAGTGTAGGGTATAGAGTGTAGGGTATAGAGTGTAGAGTGTAGGGATTAGAGTGTAGGGTATAGAGTGTTTGCAATAGAGTATAGGGTATAGAGTGTAGAGTGTAGGGTATAGAGTGTAGGGTATAGAGTGTAGGGTATAGAGTGTATGGTATAGAGTGTAGGGTGTAGAGTGTAGGGTATAGAGTGTAGGGTATAGAGTGTAGAGTGTAGGGTATAGAGTGTATAGTATAGATTGTAGGGTGTAGAGTGTATGGTATAGAATGTAGGGTATAGAGTGTATGGTATAGAGTGTAGAGTGTAGGGTATAGAGTGTAGGGTATAGAGTGTACAGTGTAGGGTATAGAGTGTATGGTATAGAGTGTAGGGTATAGATTGTAGGGTATTGAGTGTAGGGTATAGAGTGTAGGGTATAGAGTGTAGGGTATAGAGTGTATGGTATAGAGTGTATGGTATATAGTGTAGGGTAAAGAGTGTAGGGTATAGAGTGTAGAGTATAGAGTGTAGGGTATAGAGTGTACGGTATAGAGTGTACGGTATAGAGTGTATGGTATATAGTGTAGGGTATAGAGTGTAGGGTATAGAGTGTAGGGTATAGAGTGTAGGGTATAGAGTGTAGAGTATAGAGTGTAGGGTATAGAGTGTATGGTATAGAGTATAGAGTGTATGGAAAAGAGTGTAGAGTGTAGAGTGTAGGGTATAGAGTGTAGGGTATAGAGTGTAGGGTATAGAGTGTAGGGTGTAGGGATTAGAGTGTAGGGTATAGAGCGTAGAGTGTAGGGATTAGAGTGTAGGGTATAGAGTGTTTGCAATAGAGTATAGAGTGTAGAGTGTAGGGTATAGAGTGTAGGGTATAGAGTGTAGCGTATAGAGTGTAGGGTATAGAGTGTAGGGTATAGAGTGTAGGGTATAAAGTGTATGGTATAGAGTGTAAGGTGTAGAGTGTAGGGTATAGAGTGTAGGGTATAGAGTGTAGAGTGTAGGGTATAGAGTGTATGGTATAGAGTGTAGAGTGTAGGGTATAGATTGTAGGGTATAGAGTGTAGAGTGTAGGGTATAGAGTGTAGGGTATAGAGTGTAGGGTATAGAGTGTAGAGTGTAGGGTATAGAGTGTAGGATATAGAGTGTAGGGTATAGACTGTAGGGTATAGAGTGTAGGTTATAGAGTGTAGGGTATAGAGTGTAGAGTGTAGGGTATAGAGTGTAGGGTATAGAGTGTATGGTATAGAGTGTAGAGTGTAGGGTATAGAGTGTAGGGTATAGAGTGTAGGGTATAGAGTGTAGGGTATAGAGTGTAGGGTATAGAGTGTAGGGTATAGAGTGTAGGGTATAGAGTGTAGGGTATAGAGTGTAGGGTAAAGCGTGTAGAGTGTAGGGATTAGAGTGTAGGGTATAGAGTGTAGAGTGTAGGGTATAGAGTGTAGAGTGTAGGGTATAGAGTGTAGGGTATAGAGTGTAGGGTATAGAGGGTAGGGTATAGAGTGTAGGGTATAGAGTGTAGAGTGTAGGGTATAGAGTGTAGGGTATAGAGTGTAGAGTGTAGGGTATAGAGTGTAGGGTATAGAGTGTAGAGTGTAGGGTATAGAGTGTATGGTATAGAGTGTAGAGTGTAGGGTATAGATTGTAGGGTATTGAGTGTAGGGTATAGAGTGTAGGGTATAGAGTGTAGGGTATAGAGTGTAGGGTATAGAGTGTAGAGTGTAGGGTATAGAGTGTAGGGTATAGAGTGTAGAGTGTAGGGTATAGAGTGTAGGGTATAGAGTGTAGGGTATAGAGTGTAGGGTACAGAGTGTAGGGTATAGAGTGTAGAGTGTAGGGTATAGAGTGTAGGGTATAGAGTGTAGGGTATAGAGTGTAGAGTATAGAGTGTAGGGTATAGAGTGTAGGGTATAGAGTGTAGGGTAAAGCGTGTAGAGTGTAGGGATTATAGTGTAGGGTATAGAGTGTAGAGTGTA
Organism: Ranitomeya imitator; assembly: GCF_032444005.1. Classification (NCBI taxonomy): domain Eukaryota; kingdom Metazoa; phylum Chordata; class Amphibia; order Anura; family Dendrobatidae; genus Ranitomeya; species Ranitomeya imitator. The sequence goes on from NW_027194484.1 coordinate 68,946, forward strand.
GGGTATAGAGTGTAGAGTGTAGGGTATAGAGTGTAGGGTATAGAGTGTAGGGTATAGAGTGTATAGAATAGAGTGTAGAGTGTAGGGTATAGAGTGTAGGGTATAGAGTGTAGGGTATAGAGTGTAGGGTATAGAGTGTAGAGTGTAGGGTATAGAGTGTAGGGTATAGAGTGTAGGGTATAGAGTGTAGAGTGTAGGGTATAGAGTGTAGGGTATAGAGTGTAGAGTGTAGGGATTAGAGTGTAGGGTGTAGATTGTAGGGTATAGAGTGTATGAAATAGAGTATAGGATATAGAGTGTAGGGTATAGAGTGTAGGGTATAGAGTGTAGAGTGTAGGGATTAGAGTGTAGGGTGTAGATTGTAGGGTATAGAGTGTATGAAATAGAGTATAGGGTATAGAGTGTAGGGTATAGAGTGTATGGTATAGAGTGTAGGGTATAGAGTGTAGGGTATAGAATGTAGAGTGTAGGGATTAGAGTGTAGGGTATAAAGTGTAGGGTATAGAGTGTATGGTATAGAGTGTAGGGTATAGAGTGTAGGGTATAGAGTGTAGGGTATAGAGTGTAGGGTGTAGGGATTAGAGTGTAGGGTGTAGAGTGTAGGGTATAGAGTATATGAAATAGAGTATAGGGTATAGAGTGTAGAGTGTAGGGTATAGAGTGTAGGGTATAGAGTGTAGGGTATAGAGTGTAGAGTGTAGGGCATAGAGTGTATGGTATGGAGTGTAGGGTATAGAGTGTAGAGTGTAGGGTATAGAGTGTAGGGTATAGAGTGTAGGGTATAGAGTGTAGGGTATAGAGTGTAGAGTGTAGGGTATAGAGTGTAGAGTGTAGGGTATAGAGTGTAGGGTATAGAGTGTAGGGTATAGAGTGTAGGGTATAGAGTGTAGAGTGTAGGGTATAGAGTGTAGGGTATAGAGTGTAGGGTATAGAGTGTAGGGTATAGAGTGTAGAGTGTAGGGATTAGAGTGTAGTGTGTAGATTGTAGGGTATAGAGTGTATGAAATAGAGTATAGGGTATAGAGTGTAGGGTATAGAGTGTATGGTATAGAGTGTAGGGTATAGAGTGTAGGGTATAGAGTGTAGGGTGTAGGGATTAGAGTGTAGGGTGTAGAGTGTAGGGTATAGAGTGCATGAAATAGAGTATAGGGTATAGAGTGTAGAGTGTAGGATATAGAGTGTAGGGTATAGAGTGTAGGGTATAGAGTGTAGAGTGTAGGGTATAGAGTGTATGGTATAGAGTGTAGGGTATAGAGTGTAGAGTGTAGGGTATAGAGTGTATGGTATAGAGTGTAGGGTGTATGGCATAGAATGTAGGGTATAGAGTGTATGGTATAGAGTGTAGAGTGTAGGGTATAGAGTGTAGGGTATAGACTGTAGAGTGTAGGGTATAGATTGCAGGGTATTGAGTGTAGGGTATAGAGTGTAGGGTTTAGAGTGTAGGGTATAGAGTGTAGGGTATAGAGTGTAGGGTATAGAGTGTAGAGTGTAGGGTATAGAGTGTAGGGTATAGAGTGTAGGGTATAGAGTGTAGAGTGTAGGGTATAGAGTGTAGGGTGTAGAGTGTAGGGTATAGAGTGTAGGGTAAAGCGTGTAGAGTGTAGGGATTAGAGTGTAGAGTATAGAGTGTAGAGTGTAGGGTATAGAGTGTATGGTATAGAGTATAGGGTATAGAGTGTATGGTATAGTGTATGGAAAAGAGTGTAGAGTGTAGGGTATAGAGTGTAGGGTATAGAGTGTATGGTATAGAGTGTGGGGTATAGAGTGTAGGGTATAGAGTGTAGAGTGTGGGGATTAGAGTGTAGGGTATAGAGTGTATGGAATAGAGTATAGGGTATAGAGTGTAGAGTGTAGGGTATAGAGTGTAGGGTATAGAGTGTAGGGTATAGAGTGTAGGGTATAGAGTGTAGGGGTATAGAGTGTAGGGTGTAGGGTATAGATTGTATGGTATAGAGTGTAGGGTGTAGGGTATAGAGTGTAGGGTATAGGGTGTAGAGTGTAGAGTATAGAGTGTATAGTATAGATTGTAGGGTGTAGAGTGTATGGTACAGAATGTAGGGTATAGAGTGTATGGTATAGAGTGTAGGGTATAGAGTGTAGAGTGTAGGGTATAGAGTGTAGAGTGTAGGGTATAGAGTGTAGGGTATAGAGTGTAGGGTATAGAGTGTAGGGTATAAAGTGTATGGTATAGAGTGTATGGTATATAGTGTAGGGTATAGATTATAGGGTATTGAGTGTAGGGTATAGAGTGTAGGGTATAGAGTGTATGGTATAGAGTGTATGGTATATAGTGTAGGGTATAGAGTGTAGGGTATAGATTGTAGGGTATAGAGTGTAGAGTATAGAGTGTAGGGTATAGTGTACGGTATAGAGTGTATGGTATAGAGTGTAGAGTGTAGGGTATAGATTGTAGGGTATTGAGTGTAGGGTATAGAGTGTAGGGTATAGAGTGTAGGGTATAGAGTGTATGGTATAGAGTGTATGGTATATAGTGTAGGGTATAGAGTGTAGGGTATAGAGTGTAGGGTATAGAGTGTAGAGTGTAGGGTATAGAGTGTATGGTATAGAGTGTAGGGTATAGAGTGTACAGTGTAGGGTATAGAGTGTAGGGTATAGAGTGTAGGGTATAGAGTGTAGAGTGTAGGGTATAGAGTGTAGGGTATAGAGTGTAGGGTACAGAGTGTAGGGTATAGAGTGTAGGGTATAGAGTGTAGGGAATAGAGTGTAGGGTATATAGTGTAGGGTATAGAGAGTAGAGTGTAGGGTATAGAGTGTAAGGTATAGAGTGTAGAGTGTAGGGATTCGAGTGTAGGGTATAGAGTGTAGGGTATAGAGTGTAAGGTATAGAGTATAGAGTGTAGGGTATAGAGTGTAGGGTACAGAGTGTAGGGTATAGAATGTAGAGTGTAGGGTATAGAGTGTAGGGTATAGAGTGTAAGGTATAGAGTGTAGAGTGTAGGGTATAGAGTGTAGAGTATAGACTGTAGGGTATAAAGTGTAGGGTATAGAGTGTAGAGTGTAGGGTATAGAGTGTAGGGTATAGAGTGTAGAGTGTAGGGTATAGAGTGTATGGTATAGAGTGTAGGGTGTAGAGTGTAGGGTATAGAGTGTAGGGTATAGAGTGTAGAGTGTAGGGTATAAAGTGTATGGTATAGAGTGTAGGGTGTAGAGTGTATGGTATAGAATGTAGGGTATAGAGTATAGGGTATAGAGTGTAGAGTGTAGGGTATAGAGTGTAGGGTATAGAGTGTAGAGTGTAGGGTATAGAGTGTATGGTATAGAGTATAGGGTATAGAGTGTATGGTATAGTGTATGGAAAAGAGTGTAGAGTGTAGGGTATAGAGTGTAGGGTATAGAGTGTATGGTATAGAGTGTGGGGTATAGAGTGTAGGGTATAGAGTGTAGAGTGTGGGGATTAGAGTGTAGGGTATAGAGTGTATGGAATAGAGTATAGGGTATAGAGTGTAGAGTGTAGGGTATAGAGTGTAGGGTATAGAGTGTAGGGTATAGAGTGTAGGGTATAGAGTGTAGGGGTATAGAGTGTAGGGTGTAGGGTATAGATTGTATGGTATAGAGTGTAGGGTGTAGGGTATAGAGTGTAGGGTATAGGGTGTAGAGTGTAGAGTATAGAGTGTATAGTATAGATTGTAGGGTGTAGAGTGTATGGTACAGAATGTAGGGTATAGAGTGTATGGTATAGAGTGTAGGGTATAGAGTGTAGAGTGTAGGGTATAGAGTGTAGAGTGTAGGGTATAGAGTGTAGGGTATAGAGTGTAGGGTATAGAGTGTAGGGTATAAAGTGTATGGTATAGAGTGTATGGTATATAGTGTAGGGTATAGATTATAGGGTATTGAGTGTAGGGTATAGAGTGTAGGGTATAGAGTGTATGGTATAGAGTGTATGGTATATAGTGTAGGGTATAGAGTGTAGGGTATAGATTGTAGGGTATAGAGTGTAGAGTATAGAGTGTAGGGTATAGTGTACGGTATAGAGTGTATGGTATAGAGTGTAGAGTGTAGGGTATAGATTGTAGGGTATTGAGTGTAGGGTATAGAGTGTAGGGTATAGAGTGTAGGGTATAGAGTGTATGGTATAGAGTGTATGGTATATAGTGTAGGGTATAGAGTGTAGGGTATAGAGTGTAGGGTATAGAGTGTAGAGTATAGAGTGTAGGGTGTAGAGTGTAGGGTATAGAGTGTAGGGTATAGAGTGTAGAGTGTAGGGTATAGAGTGTATGGTATAGAGTGTAGGGTATAGAGTGTACAGTGTAGGGTATAGAGTGTAGGGTATAGAGTGTAGGGTATAGAGTGTAGAGTGTAGGGTATAGAGTGTAGGGTATAGAGTGTAGGGTACAGAGTGTAGGGTATAGAGTGTAGGGTATAGAGTGTAGGGAATAGAGTGTAGGGTATATAGTGTAGGGTATAGAGAGTAGAGTGTAGGGTATAGAGTGTAAGGTATAGAGTGTAGAGTGTAGGGATTCGAGTGTAGGGTATAGAGTGTAGGGTATAGAGTGTAAGGTATAGAGTATAGAGTGTAGGGTATAGAGTGTAGGGTACAGAGTGTAGGGTATAGAATGTAGAGTGTAGGGTATAGAGTGTAGGGTATAGAGTGTAAGGTATAGAGTGTAGAGTGTAGGGTATAGAGTGTAGAGTATAGACTGTAGGGTATAAAGTGTAGGGTATAGAGTGTAGAGTGTAGGGTATAGAGTGTAGGGTATAGAGTGTAGAGTGTAGGGTATAGAGTGTATGGTATAGAGTGTAGGGTGTAGAGTGTAGGGTATAGAGTGTAGGGTATAGAGTGTAGAGTGTAGGGTATAAAGTGTATGGTATAGAGTGTAGGGTGTAGAGTGTATGGTATAGAATGTAGGGTATAGAGTATAGGGTATAGAGTGTAGAGTGTAGGGTATAGAGTGTAGGGTATAGAGTGTAGAGTGTAGGGTATAGAGTGTAGGGTATAGAGTGTAGGGTAAAGCATGTAGAGTGTAGGGATTAGAGTGTAGGGTATAGAGTGTAGAGTGTAGGGTATAGAGTGTAGAGTGTAGGGTATAGAGTGTAGGGTATAGAGTGTAGAGTGTAGGGTATAGAGTGTAGGGTATAGAGTGTAGTGTATAGAGTGTAGGGTATAGAGTGTATGGTATAGATTGTAGGGTATAGAGTGTATGAAATAGAGTATATGGTATAGAGTGTAGGGTATAGAGTGTATGGTATAGATTGTAGGGTATAGAGTGTAGGGTGTAGGGATTAGAGTGTAGGGTGTAGAGTATATGAAATAGAGTGTAGGGTATAGAGTGTAGAGTGTAGGGTATAGAGTGTAGGGTATAGAGTGTAGAGTGTAGGGTATAGAGTGTATGGTATAGAGTGTAGGGTATAGAGTGTAGAGTGTAGGGTATAGAGTGTAGAGTGTAGGGTATTGAGTGTAGGGTATAGAGTGTAGGGTATAGAGTGTAGGGTATAGAGTGTAGGGTATAGAGTGTAGAGTGTAGGGTATAGAGTGTAGGGTATAGAGTGTAGGGTATACAGTGTAGAGTGTAGGGTATAGAGTGTATGGTATAGAGTGTAGGGTATAAAGTGTAGAGTGTATGGTATAGAGTGTAGAGTGTAGGGTATTGAGTGTAGGGTATAGAGTGTAGGGTATAGAGTGTAGGGTATAGAGTGTAGAGTGTAGGGTATAGAGTATAGGGTATAGAGTGTACGGTATAGAGTGTATGGAAAAGAGTTTAGAGTGTAGGGTATAGAGTGTAGGGTATAGAGTGTATGGTATAGAGTGTGGGGTATAGAGTGTAGGGTATAGAGTGTAGAGTGTGGGGATTAGAGTGTAGGGTATAGAGTGTATGGAATAGAGTATAGGGTATAGAGTGTAGAGTGTAGGGTATAGAGTGTAGGGTATAGATTGTAGGGTATAGAGTGTAGGGTATAGAGTGTAGGGTGTAGGGTATAGAGTGTATGGTATAGAGTGTAGGGTGTAGGGTATAGAGTGTAGGGTATAGGGTGTAGAGTGTAGAGTATAGAGTGTATAGTATAGATTGTAGGGTGTAGAGTGTATGGTACAGAATGTAGGGTATAGAGTGTATGGTATAGAGTGTAGGGTATAGAGTGTAGAGTGTAGGGTATAGAGTGTAGAGTGTAGGGTATAGAGTGTAGAGTGTAGAGTGTAGGGTATAGAGTGTAGGGTATAGAGTGTAGGGTATAGAGTGTAGGGTATAGAGTGTAGGGTATAGAGTGTATGGTATATAGTGTAGGGTATAGATTATAGGGTATTGAGTGTAGGGTATAGAGTGTAGGGTATAGAGTGTATGGTATAGAGTGTATGGTATATAGTGTAGGGTATAGAGTGTAGGGTATAGAGTGTAGGGTATAGAGTGTAGAGTATAGAGTGTAGGGTATAGTGTACGGTATAGAGTGTATGGTATAGAGTGTAGAGTGTAGGGTATAGATTGTAGGGTATTGAGTGTAGGGTATAGAGTGTAAGGTATAGAGTGTATGGTATAGAGTGTATGGTATATAGTGTAGGGTATAGAGTGTAGGGTATAGAGTGTAGGGTATAGAGTGTAGAGTATTGAGTGTAGGGTGTAGAGTGTAGGGTATAGAGTGTAGGGTATAGAGTGTAGAGTGTAGGGTATAGAGTGTATGGTATAGAGTGTAGGGTATAGAGCGTACAGTGTAGGGTATAGAGTGTAGGGTATAGAGTGTAGGGTATAGAGTGTAGAGTGTAGGGTATAGAGTGTAGAGTGTAGGGTATAGAGTGTAGGGTACAGAGTGTAGGGTATAGAGTGTAGGGTATAGAGTGTAGGGAATAGAGTGTAGGGTATAGAGTGTAGGGTATAGAGAGTAGAGTGTAGTGTATAGAGTGTAAGGTATAGAGTGTAGAGTGTAGGGATTCGAGTGTAGGGTATAGAGTGTAGGGTATAGAGTGTAAGGTATAGAGTATAGAGTGTAGGGTATAGAGTGTAGGGTATAGAGTGTAGAGTGTAGGGTATAGAATGTAGAGTGTAGGGTATAGAGTGTAGGGTATAGAGTGTAAGGTATAGAGTGTAGAGTGTAGGGTATAGAGTGTAGAGTATAGACTGTAGGGTATAAAGTGTAGGGTATAGAGTGTAGAGTGTAGGGTATAGAGTGTAGGGTATAGAGTGTAGGGTATAGAGTGTATGGTATAGAGTGTAGGGTGTAGAGTGTAGGGTATAGAGTGTAGGGTATAGAGTGTAGAGTGTAGGGTATAGAGTGTATGGTATAGAGTGTAGGGTGTAGAGTGTATGGTATAGAATGTAGGGTATAGAGTGTAGGGTATAGAGTGTAGGGTATAGAGTGTAGAGTGTAGGGTATAGAGTGTAGGGTATAGAGTGTAGAGTGTAGGGTATAGAGTGTAGGGTATAGAGTGTAGGGTAAAGCGTGTAGAGTGTAGGGATTAGAGTGTAGGGTATAGAGTGTAGAGTGTAGGGTATAGAGTGTAGAGTGTAGGGTATAGAGTGTAGGGTATAGAGTGTACGGTATAGAGTGTAGGGTATAGAGTGTAGGGTATAGAGTGTAGAGTGTAGGGTATAGAGTGTAGGGTATAGAGTGTAGGGTATAGAGTATAGGGTATAGAGTGTAGGGTATAGACTGTAGGGTATAGTGTGTAGAGTGTAGGGATTAGAGTGTAGGGTGTATATTGTAGGGTATAGAGTGTATGAAATAGAGTATAGGGTATAGAGTGTAGGGTATAGATTGTAGGGTATAGAGTGTAGGGTGTAGGGATTAGAGTGTAGGGTGTAGAGTATATGAAATAGAGTGTAGGGTATAGAGTGTAGGGTATAGAGTGTATGGTATATAGTGTAGGGTATAGAGTGTAGGGTATAGAGTGTAGGGTATAGAGTGTAGAGTATAGAGTGTAGGGTGTAGAGTGTAGGGTATAGAGTGTAGGGTATAGAGTGTAGAGTGTAGGGTATAGAGTGTATGGTATAGAGTGTAGGGTATAGAGTGTACAGTGTAGGGTATAGAGTGTAGGGTATAGAGTGTAGGGTATAGAGTGTAGAGTGTAGGGTATAGAGTGTAGGGTATAGAGTGTAGGGTACAGAGTGTAGGGTATAGAGTGTAGGGTATAGAGTGTAGGGAATAGAGTGTAGGGTATATAGTGTAGGGTATAGAGAGTAGAGTGTAGGGTATAGAGTGTAAGGTATAGAGTGTAGAGTGTAGGGATTCGAGTGTAGGGTATAGAGTGTAGGGTATAGAGTGTAAGGTATAGAGTATAGAGTGTAGGGTATAGAGTGTAGGGTACAGAGTGTAGGGTATAGAATGTAGAGTGTAGGGTATAGAGTGTAGGGTATAGAGTGTAAGGTATAGAGTGTAGAGTGTAGGGTATAGAGTGTAGAGTATAGACTGTAGGGTATAAAGTGTAGGGTATAGAGTGTAGAGTGTAGGGTATAGAGTGTAGGGTATAGAGTGTAGAGTGTAGGGTATAGAGTGTATGGTATAGAGTGTAGGGTGTAGAGTGTAGGGTATAGAGTGTAGGGTATAGAGTGTAGAGTGTAGGGTATAAAGTGTATGGTATAGAGTGTAGGGTGTAGAGTGTATGGTATAGAATGTAGGGTATAGAGTATAGGGTATAGAGTGTAGAGTGTAGGGTATAGAGTGTAGGGTATAGAGTGTAGAGTGTAGGGTATAGAGTGTAGGGTATAGAGTGTAGGGTAAAGCATGTAGAGTGTAGGGATTAGAGTGTAGGGTATAGAGTGTAGAGTGTAGGGTATAGAGTGTAGAGTGTAGGGTATAGAGTGTAGGGTATAGAGTGTAGAGTGTAGGGTATAGAGTGTAGGGTATAGAGTGTAGTGTATAGAGTGTAGGGTATAGAGTGTATGGTATAGATTGTAGGGTATAGAGTGTATGAAATAGAGTATATGGTATAGAGTGTAGGGTATAGAGTGTATGGTATAGATTGTAGGGTATAGAGTGTAGGGTGTAGGGATTAGAGTGTAGGGTGTAGAGTATATGAAATAGAGTGTAGGGTATAGAGTGTAGGGTATAGAGTGTAGAGTGTAGGGTATAGAGTGTAGGGTATAGAGTGTAGAGTGTAGGGTATAGAGTGTATGGTATAGAGTGTAGGGTATAGAGTGTAGAGTGTAGGGTATAGAGTGTAGAGTGTAGGGTATTGAGTGTAGGGTATAGAGTGTAGGGTATAGAGTGTAGGGTATAGAGTGTAGGGTATAGAGTGTAGAGTGTAGGGTATAGAGTGTAGGGTATAGAGTGTAGGGTATACAGTGTAGAGTGTAGGGTATAGAGTGTATGGTATAGAGTGTAGGGTATAGAGTGTAGAGTGTATGGTATAGAGTGTAGAGTGTAGGGTATTGAGTGTAGGGTATAGAGTGTAGGGTATAGAGTGTAGGGTATAGAGTGTAGAGTGTAGGGTATAGAGTATAGGGTATAGAGTGTACGGTATAGAGTGTATGGAAAAGAGTTTAGAGTGTAGGGTATAGAGTGTAGGGTATAGAGTGTATGGTATAGAGTGTGGGGTATAGAGTGTAGGGTATAGAGTGTAGAGTGTGGGGATTAGAGTGTAGGGTATAGAGTGTATGGAATAGAGTATAGGGTATAGAGTGTAGAGTGTAGGGTATAGAGTGTAGGGTATAGATTGTAGGGTATAGAGTGTAGGGTATAGAGTGTAGGGTGTAGGGTATAGAGTGTATGGTATAGAGTGTAGGGTGTAGGGTATAGAGTGTAGGGTATAGGGTGTAGAGTGTAGAGTATAGAGTGTATAGTATAGATTGTAGGGTGTAGAGTGTATGGTACAGAATGTAGGGTATAGAGTGTATGGTATAGAGTGTAGGGTATAGAGTGTAGAGTGTAGGGTATAGAGTGTAGAGTGTAGGGTATAGAGTGTAGAGTGTAGAGTGTAGGGTATAGAGTGTAGGGTATAGAGTGTAGGGTATAGAGTGTAGGGTATAGAGTGTAGGGTATAGAGTGTATGGTATATAGTGTAGGGTATAGATTATAGGGTATTGAGTGTAGGGTATAGAGTGTAGGGTATAGAGTGTATGGTATAGAGTGTATGGTATATAGTGTAGGGTATAGAGTGTAGGGTATAGAGTGTAGGGTATAGAGTGTAGAGTATAGAGTGTAGGGTATAGTGTACGGTATAGAGTGTATGGTATAGAGTGTAGAGTGTAGGGTATAGATTGTAGGGTATTGAGTGTAGGGTATAGAGTGTAAGGTATAGAGTGTATGGTATAGAGTGTATGGTATATAGTGTAGGGTATAGAGTGTAGGGTATAGAGTGTAGGGTATAGAGTGTAGAGTATTGAGTGTAGGGTGTAGAGTGTAGGGTATAGAGTGTAGGGTATAGAGTGTAGAGTGTAGGGTATAGAGTGTATGGTATAGAGTGTAGGGTATAGAGCGTACAGTGTAGGGTATAGAGTGTAGGGTGTAGAGTGTAGGGTATAGAGTGTAGAGTGTAGGGTATAGAGTGTAGAGTGTAGGGTATAGAGTGTAGGGTACAGAGTGTAGGGTATAGAGTGTAGGGTATAGAGTGTAGGGAATAGAGTGTAGGGTATAGAGTGTAGGGTATAGAGAGTAGAGTGTAGTGTATAGAGTGTAAGGTATAGAGTGTAGAGTGTAGGGATTCGAGTGTAGGGTATAGAGTGTAGGGTATAGAGTGTAAGGTATAGAGTATAGAGTGTAGGGTATAGAGTGTAGGGTATAGAGTGTAGAGTGTAGGGTATAGAATGTAGAGTGTAGGGTATAGAGTGTAGGGTATAGAGTGTAAGGTATAGAGTGTAGAGTGTAGGGTATAGAGTGTAGAGTATAGACTGTAGGGTATAAAGTGTAGGGTATAGAGTGTAGAGTGTAGGGTATAGAGTGTAGGGTATAGAGTGTAGGGTATAGAGTGTATGGTATAGAGTGTAGGGTGTAGAGTGTAGGGTATAGAGTGTAGGGTATATAGTGTAGAGTGTAGGGTATAGAGTGTATGGTATAGAGTGTAGGGTGTAGAGTGTATGGTATAGAATGTAGGGTATAGAGTGTAGGGTATAGAGTGTAGGGTATAGAGTGTAGAGTGTAGGGTATAGAGTGTAGGGTATAGAGTGTAGAGTGTAGGGTATAGAGTGTAGGGTATAGAGTGTAGGGTAAAGCGTGTAGAGTGTAGGGATTAGAGTGTAGGGTATAGAGTGTAGAGTGTAGGGTATAGAGTGTAGAGTGTAGGGTATAGAGTGTAGGGTATAGAGTGTACGGTATAGAGTGTAGGGTATAGAGTGTAGGGTATAGAGTGTAGAGTGTAGGGTATAGAGTGTAGGGTATAGAGTGTAGGGTATAGAGTATAGGGTATAGAGTGTAGGGTATAGACTGTAGGGTATAGTGTGTAGAGTGTAGGGATTAGAGTGTAGGGTGTATATTGTAGGGTATAGAGTGTATGAAATAGAGTATAGGGTATAGAGTGTAGGGTATAGAGTGTATGGTATAGATTGTAGGGTATAGAGTGTAGGGTGTAGGGATTAGAGTGTAGGGTGTAGAGTATATGAAATAGAGTGTAGGGTATAGAGTGTAGGGTATAGAGTGTAGAGTGTAGGGTATAGAGTGTAGGGTATAGAGTGTAGGGTATAGAGTGTAGAGTGTAGGGTATAGAGTGTATGGTATAGAGTGTAGGGTATAGAGTGTAGAGTGTAGGGTATAGAGTGTAGAGTGTAGGGTATTGAGTGTAGGGTATAGAGTGTAGGGTATAGAGTGTAGGGTATAGAGTGTAGGGTATAGAGTGTAGAGTGTAGGGTATAGAGTGTAGGGTATAGAGTGTAGAGTGTAGGGTATAGAGTGTATGGTATAGAGTGTAGGGTATAGAGTGTAGAGTGTATGGTATAGAGTGTAGAGTGTAGGGTATTGAGTGTAGGGTATAGAGTGTAGGGTATAGAGTGTAGGGTATAGAGTGTAGGGTATAGAGTGTAGAGTGTAGGGTATAGAGTGTAGGGTATAGAGTGTAGGGTATAGAGTGTAGAGTGTAGGGTATACAGTGTATGGTATAGAGTGTAGGGTATAGAGTGTAGAGTGTAGGGTATAGAGTGTATGGTATAGAGTGTAGGGTGTAGAGTGTATGGCATAGAATGTAGGGTATAGAGTGTATGGTATAGAGTGTAGAGTGTAGGGTATAGAGTGTATGGTATAGAGTGTAGAGTGTAGGGTATAGATTGTAGGGTATTGAGTGTAGGGTATAGAGTGTAGGGTATAGAGTGTAGGGTATAGAGTGTAGGGTATAGAGTGTAGAGTGTAGGGTATAGAGTGTAGGGTATAGAGTGTAGGGTATAGAGTGTAGAGTGTAGGGTATAGAGTGTAGGGTATAGAGTGTAGGGTATAGAGTGTAGAGTGTAGGGTATAGAGTGTAGGGTATAGAGTGTAGGGTATAGAGTGTAGGGTATAGAGTGTAGAGTGTAGGGTATAGAGTGTAGGGTGTAGAGTGTAGGGTATAGAGTGTAGGGTAAAGCGTGTAGAGTGTAGGGATTAGAGTGTAGAGTATAGAGTGTAGAGTGTAGGGTATAGAGTGTATGGTATAGAGTATAGGGTATAGAGTGTACGGTATAGAGTGTATGGAAAAGAGTGTAGAGTGTAGGGTATAGAGTGTAGGGTATAGAGTGTAGAGTGTAGGGTATAGAGTGTAGGGTATAGAGTGTAGGGTATAGAGTGTAGGGTATAGAGTGTAGAGTGTAGGGTATAGAGTGTAGAGTGTAGGGTATAGAGTGTAGGGTATAGAGTGTAGGGTATAGAGTGTAGGGTATAGAGTGTAGAGTGTAGGGTATAGAGTGTAGGGTATAGAGTGTAGGGTATAGAGTGTAGGGTATAGAGTGTAGAGTGTAGGGATTAGAGTGTAGTGTGTAGATTGTAGGGTATAGAGTGTATGAAATAGAGTATAGTGTATAGAGTGTAGGGTATAGAGTGTATGGTATAGAGTGTAGGGTATAGAGTGTAGGGTATAGAGTGTAGGGTGTAGGGATTAGAGTGTAGGGTGTAGAGTGTAGGGTATAGAGTGCATGAAATAGAGTATAGGGTATAGAGTGTAGAGTGTAGGATATAGAGTGTAGGGTATAGAGTGTAGGGTATAGAGTGTAGAGTGTAGGGTATAGAGTGTATGGTATAGAGTGTAGGGTATAGAGTGTAGAGTGTAGGGTATAGAGTGTATGGTATAGAGTGTAGGGTGTATGGCATAGAATGTAGGGTATAGAGTGTATGGTATAGAGTGTAGAGTGTAGGGTATAGAGTGTAGGGTATAGACTGTAGAGTGTAGGGTATAGAGTGTATGGTATAGAGTGTAGAGTGTAGGGTATAGATTGCAGGGTATTGAGTGTAGGGTATAGAGTGTAGGGTTTAGAGTGTAGGGTATAGAGTGTAGGGTATAGAGTGTAGGGTATAGAGTGTAGAGTGTAGGGTATAGAGTGTAGGGTATAGAGTGTAGGGTATAGAGTGTAGAGTGTAGGGTATAGAGTGTAGGGTGTAGAGTGTAGGGTATAGAGTGTAGGGTAAAGCGTGTAGAGTGTAGGGATTAGAGTGTAGAGTATAGAGTGTAGAGTGTAGGGTATAGAGTGTATGGTATAGAGTATAGGGTATAGAGTGTATGGTATAGTGTATGGAAAAGAGTGTAGAGTGTAGGGTATAGAGTGTAGGGTATAGAGTGTATGGTATAGAGTGTGGGGTATAGAGTGTAGGGTATAGAGTGTAGAGTGTGGGGATTAGAGTGTAGGGTATAGAGTGTATGGAATAGAGTATAGGGTATAGAGTGTAGAGTGTAGGGTATAGAGTGTAGGGTATAGAGTGTAGGGTATAGAGTGTAGGGTATAGAGTGTAGGGGTATAGAGTGTAGGGTGTAGGGTATAGATTGTATGGTATAGAGTGTAGGGTGTAGGGTATAGAGTGTAGGGTATAGGGTGTAGAGTGTAGAGTATAGAGTGTATAGTATAGATTGTAGGGTGTAGAGTGTATGGTACAGAATGTAGGGTATAGAGTGTATGGTATAGAGTGTAGGGTATAGAGTGTAGAGTGTAGGGTATAGAGTGTAGAGTGTAGGGTATAGAGTGTAGGGTATAGAGTGTAGGGTATAGAGTGTAGGGTATAAAGTGTATGGTATAGAGTGTATGGTATATAGTGTAGGGTATAGATTATAGGGTATTGAGTGTAGGGTATAGAGTGTAGGGTATAGAGTGTATGGTATAGAGTGTATGGTATATAGTGTAGGGTATAGAGTGTAGGGTATAGATTGTAGGGTATAGAGTGTAGAGTATAGAGTGTAGGGTATAGTGTACGGTATAGAGTGTATGGTATAGAGTGTAGAGTGTAGGGTATAGATTGTAGGGTATTGAGTGTAGGGTATAGAGTGTAGGGTATAGAGTGTAGGGTATAGAGTGTATGGTATAGAGTGTATGGTATATAGTGTAGGGTATAGAGTGTAGGGTATAGAGTGTAGGGTATAGAGTGTAGAGTATAGAGTGTAGGGTGTAGAGTGTAGGGTATAGAGTGTAGGGTATAGAGTGTAGAGTGTAGGGTATAGAGTGTATGGTATAGAGTGTAGGGTATAGAGTGTACAGTGTAGGGTATTGAGTGTAGGGTATAGAGTGTAGGGTATAGAGTGTAGAGTGTAGGGTATAGAGTGTAGGGTATAGAGTGTAGGGTACAGAGTGTAGGGTATAGAGTGTAGGGTATAGAGTGTAGGGAATAGAGTGTAGGGTATATAGTGTAGGGTATAGAGAGTATAGTGTAGGGTATAGAGTGTAAGGTATAGAGTGTAGAGTGTAGGGATTCGAGTGTAGGGTATAGAGTGTAGGGTATAGAGTGTAAGGTATAGAGTATAGAGTGTAGGGTATAGAGTGTAGGGTACAGAGTGTAGGGTATAGAATGTAGAGTGTAGGGTATAGAGTGTAGGGTATAGAGTGTAAGGTATAGAGTGTAGAGTGTAGGGTATAGAGTGTAGAGTATAGACTGTAGGGTATAAAGTGTAGGGTATAGAGTGTAGAGTGTAGGGTATAGAGTGTAGGGTATAGAGTGTAGAGTGTAGGGTATAGAGTGTATGGTATAGAGTGTAGGGTGTAGAGTGTAGGGTATAGAGTGTAGGGTATAGAGTGTAGAGTGTAGGGTATAAAGTGTATGGTATAGAGTGTAGGGTGTAGAGTGTATGGTATAGAATGTAGGGTATAGAGTATAGGGTATAGAGTGTAGAGTGTAGGGTATAGAGTGTAGGGTATAGAGTGTAGAGTGTAGGGTATAGAGTGTAGGGTATAGAGTGTAGGGTAAAGCATGTAGAGTGTAGGGATTAGAGTGTAGGGTATAGAGTGTAGAGTGTAGGGTATAGAGTGTAGAGTGTAGGGTATAGAGTGTAGGGTATAGAGTGTAGAGTGTAGGGTATAGAGTGTAGGGTATAGAGTGTAGAGTGTAGGGTAAAGAGTGTAGGGTATAGAGTGTAGGGTATAGAGTGTAGAGTGTAGGGTATAGAGTGTAGGGTATAGAGTGTAGGGTATAGAGTGTAGAGTGTAGGGATTAGAGTGTAGGGTGTAGATTGTAGGGTATAGAGTGTATGAAATAGAGTATAGGGTATAGAGTGTAGGGTATAGAGTGTAGGGTATAGAGTGTAGAGTGTAGGGATTAGAGTGTAGGGTGTAGATTGTAGGGTATAGAGTGTATGAAATAGAGTATAGGGTATAGAGTGTAGGGTATAGAGTGTATGGTATAGAGTGTAGGGTATAGAGTGTAGGGTATAGAATGTAGAGTGTAGGGATTAGAGTGTAGGGTATAAAGTGTAGGGTATAGAGTGTATGGTATAGAGTGTAGGGTATAGAGTGTAGGGTGTAGGGATTAGAGTGTAGGGTGTAGAGTGTAGGGTATAGAGTATATGAAATAGAGTATAGGGTATAGAGTGTAGAGTGTAGGGTATAGAGTGTAGGGTATAGAGTGTAGGGTATAGAGTGTAGAGTGTAGGGTATAGAGTGTATGGTATGGAGTGTAGGGTATAGAGTGTAGAGTGTAGGGTATAGAGTGTAGGGTATAGAGTGTAGGGTATAGAGTGTAGGGTATAGAGTGTAGAGTGTAGGGTATAGAGTGTAGAGTGTAGGGTATAGAGTGTAGGGTATAGAGTGTAGGGTATAGAGTGTAGGGTATAGAGTGTAGAGTGTAGGGTATAGAGTGTAGGGTATAGAGTGTAGGGTATAGAGTGTAGGGTATAGAGTGTAGAGTGTAGGGATTAGAGTGTAGTGTGTAGATTGTAGGGTATAGAGTGTATGAAATAGAGTATAGGGTATAGAGTGTAGGGTATAGAGTGTATGGTATAGAGTGTAGGGTATAGAGTGTAGGGTATAGAGTGTAGGGTGTAGGGATTAGAGTGTAGGGTGTAGAGTGTAGGGTATAGAGTGCATGAAATAGAGTATAGGGTATAGAGTGTAGAGTGTAGGATATAGAGTGTAGGGTATAGAGTGTAGGGTATAGAGTGTAGAGTGTAGGGTATAGAGTGTATGGTATAGAGTGTAGGGTATAGAGTGTAGAGTGTAGGGTATAGAGTGTATGGTATAGAGTGTAGGGTGTATGGCATAGAATGTAGGGTATAGAGTGTATGGTATAGAGTGTAGAGTGTAGGGTATAGAGTGTAGGGTATAGACTGTAGAGTGTAGGGTATAGAGTGTATGGTATAGAGTGTAGAGTGTAGAGTATAGATTGCAGGGTATTGAGTGTAGGGTATAGAGTGTAGGGTTTAGAGTGTAGGGTATAGAGTGTAGGGTATAGAGTGTAGGGTATAGAGTGTAGAGTGTAGGGTATAGAGTGTAGGGTATAGAGTGTAGGGTATAGAGTGTAGAGTGTAGGGTATAGAGTGTAGGGTGTAGAGTGTAGGGTATAGAGTGTAGGGTAAAGCGTGTAGAGTGTAGGGATTAGAGTGTAGAGTATAGAGTGTAGAGTGTAGGGTATAGAGTGTATGGTATAGAGTATAGGGTATAGAGTGTATGGTATAGTGTATGGAAAAGAGTGTAGAGTGTAGGGTATAGAGTGTAGGGTATAGAGTGTATGGTATAGAGTGTGGGGTATAGAGTGTAGGGTATAGAGTGTAGAGTGTGGGGATTAGAGTGTAGGGTATAGAGTGTATGGAATAGAGTATAGGGTATAGAGTGTAGAGTGTAGGGTATAGAGTGTAGGGTATAGAGTGTAGGGTATAGAGTGTAGGGTATAGAGTGTAGGGGTATAGAGTGTAGGGTGTAGGGTATAGATTGTATGGTATAGAGTGTAGGGTGTAGGGTATAGAGTGTAGGGTATAGGGTGTAGAGTGTAGAGTATAGAGTGTATAGTATAGATTGTAGGGTGTAGAGTGTATGGTACAGAATGTAGGGTATAGAGTGTATGGTATAGAGTGTAGGGTATAGAGTGTAGAGTGTAGGGTATAGAGTGTAGAGTGTAGGGTATAGAGTGTAGGGTATAGAGTGTAGGGTATAGAGTGTAGGGTATAAAGTGTATGGTATAGAGTGTATGGTATATAGTGTAGGGTATAGATTATAGGGTATTGAGTGTAGGGTATAGAGTGTAGGGTATAGAGTGTATGGTATAGAGTGTATGGTATATAGTGTAGGGTATAGAGTGTAGGGTATAGATTGTAGGGTATAGAGTGTAGAGTATAGAGTGTAGGGTATAGTGTACGGTATAGAGTGTATGGTATAGAGTGTAGAGTGTAGGGTATAGATTGTAGGGTATTGAGTGTAGGGTATAGAGTGTAGGGTATAGAGTGTAGGGTATAGAGTGTATGGTATAGAGTGTATGGTATATAGTGTAGGGTATAGAGTGTAGGGTATAGAGTGTAGGGTATAGAGTGTAGAGTATAGAGTGTAGGGTGTAGAGTGTAGGGTATAGAGTGTAGGGTATAGAGTGTAGAGTGTAGGGTATAGAGTGTATGGTATAGAGTGTAGGGTATAGAGTGTACAGTGTAGGGTATAGAGTGTAGGGTATAGAGTGTAGGGTATAGAGTGTAGAGTGTAGGGTATAGAGTGTAGGGTATAGAGTGTAGGGTACAGAGTGTAGGGTATAGAGTGTAGGGTATAGAGTGTAGGGAATAGAGTGTAGGGTATATAGTGTAGGGTATAGAGAGTAGAGTGTAGGGTATAGAGTGTAAGGTATAGAGTGTAGAGTGTAGGGATTCGAGTGTAGGGTATAGAGTGTAGGGTATAGAGTGTAAGGTATAGAGTATAGAGTGTAGGGTATAGAGTGTAGGGTACAGAGTGTAGGGTATAGAATGTAGAGTGTAGGGTATAGAGTGTAGGGTATAGAGTGTAAGGTATAGAGTGTAGAGTGTAGGGTATAGAGTGTAGAGTATAGACTGTAGGGTATAAAGTGTAGGGTATAGAGTGTAGAGTGTAGGGTATAGAGTGTAGGGTATAGAGTGTAGAGTGTAGGGTATAGAGTGTATGGTATAGAGTGTAGGGTGTAGAGTGTAGGGTATAGAGTGTAGGGTATAGAGTGTAGAGTGTAGGGTATAAAGTGTATGGTATAGAGTGTAGGGTGTAGAGTGTATGGTATAGAATGTAGGGTATAGAGTATAGGGTATAGAGTGTAGAGTGTAGGGTATAGAGTGTAGGGTATAGAGTGTAGAGTGTAGGGTATAGAGTGTAGGGTATAGAGTGTAGGGTAAAGCATGTAGAGTGTAGGGATTAGAGTGTAGGGTATAGAGTGTAGAGTGTAGGGTATAGAGTGTAGAGTGTAGGGTATAGAGTGTAGGGTATAGAGTGTAGAGTGTAGGGTATAGAGTGTAGGGTATAGAGTGTAGGGTATAGAGTGTAGGGTATAGAGTGTATGGTATAGATTGTAGGGTATAGAGTGTATGAAATAGAGTATATGGTATAGAGTGTAGGGTATAGAGTGTATGGTATAGATTGTAGGGTATAGAGTGTAGAGTGTAGGGTATAGAGTGTAGGGTATAGAGTGTAGAGTGTAGGGTATAGAGTGTATGGTATAGAGTGTAGGGTATAGAGTGTAGAGTGTAGGGTATAGAGTGTAGAGTGTAGGGTATTGAGTGTAGGGTATAGAGTGTAGGGTATAGAGTGTAGGGTATAGAGTGTAGGGTATAGAGTGTAGAGTGTAGGGTATAGAGTGTAGGGTATAGAGTGTAGGGTATACAGTGTAGAGTGTAGGGTATAGAGTGTATGGTATAGAGTGTAGGGTATAGAGTGTAGAGTGTATGGTATAGAGTGTAGAGTGTAGGGTATTGAGTGTAGGGTATAGAGTGTAGGGTATAGAGTGTAGGGTATAGAGTGTAGAGTGTAGGGTATAGAGTATAGGGTATAGAGTGTACGGTATAGAGTGTATGGAAAAGAGTTTAGAGTGTAGGGTATAGAGTGTAGGGTATAGAGTGTATGGTATAGAGTGTGGGGTATAGAGTGTAGGGTATAGAGTGTAGAGTGTGGGGATTAGAGTGTAGGGTATAGAGTGTATGGAATAGAGTATAGGGTATAGAGTGTAGAGTGTAGGGTATAGAGTGTAGGGTATAGATTGTAGGGTATAGAGTGTAGGGTATAGAGTGTAGGGTGTAGGGTATAGAGTGTATGGTATAGAGTGTAGGGTGTAGGGTATAGAGTGTAGGGTATAGGGTGTAGAGTGTAGAGTATAGAGTGTATAGTATAGATTGTAGGGTGTAGAGTGTATGGTACAGAATGTAGGGTATAGAGTGTATGGTATAGAGTGTAGGGTATAGAGTGTAGAGTGTAGGGTATAGAGTGTAGAGTGTAGGGTATAGAGTGTAGAGTGTAGAGTGTAGGGTATAGAGTGTAGGGTATAGAGTGTAGGGTATAGAGTGTAGGGTATAGAGTGTAGGGTATAGAGTGTATGGTATATAGTGTAGGGTATAGATTATAGGGTATTGAGTGTAGGGTATAGAGTGTAGGGTATAGAGTGTATGGTATAGAGTGTATGGTATATAGTGTAGGGTATAGAGTGTAGGGTATAGAGTGTAGGGTATAGAGTGTAGAGTATAGAGTGTAGGGTATAGTGTACGGTATAGAGTGTATGGTATAGAGTGTAGAGTGTAGGGTATAGATTGTAGGGTATTGAGTGTAGGGTATAGAGTGTAAGGTATAGAGTGTATGGTATAGAGTGTATGGTATATAGTGTAGGGTATAGAGTGTAGGGTATAGAGTGTAGGGTATAGAGTGTAGAGTATTGAGTGTAGGGTGTAGAGTGTAGGGTATAGAGTGTAGGGTATAGAGTGTAGAGTGTAGGGTATAGAGTGTATGGTATAGAGTGTAGGGTATAGAGCGTACAGTGTAGGGTATAGAGTGTAGGGTATAGAGTGTAGGGTATAGAGTGTAGAGTGTAGGGTATAGAGTGTAGAGTGTAGGGTATAGAGTGTAGGGTACAGAGTGTAGGGTATAGAGTGTAGGGTATAGAGTGTAGGGAATAGAGTGTAGGGTATAGAGTGTAGGGTATAGAGAGTAGAGTGTAGTGTATAGAGTGTAAGGTATAGAGTGTAGAGTGTAGGGATTCGAGTGTAGGGTATAGAGTGTAGGGTATAGAGTGTAAGGTATAGAGTATAGAGTGTAGGGTATAGAGTGTAGGGTATAGAGTGTAGAGTGTAGGGTATAGAATGTAGAGTGTAGGGTATAGAGTGTAGGGTATAGAGTGTAAGGTATAGAGTGTAGAGTGTAGGGTATAGAGTGTAGAGTATAGACTGTAGGGTATAAAGTGCAGGGTATAGAGTGTAGAGTGTAGGGTATAGAGTGTAGGGTATAGAGTGTAGGGTATAGAGTGTATGGTATAGAGTGTAGGGTGTAGAGTGTAGGGTATAGAGTGTAGGGTATAGAGTGTAGAGTGTAGGGTATAGAGTGTATGGTATAGAGTGTAGGGTGTAGAGTGTATGGTATAGAATGTAGGGTATATAGTGTAGGGTATAGAGTGTAGGGTATAGAGTGTAGAGTGTAGGGTATAGAGTGTAGGGTATAGAGTGTAGAGTGTAGGGTATAGAGTGTAGGGTATAGAGTGTAGGGTAAAGCGTGTAGAGTGTAGGGATTAGAGTGTAGGGTATAGAGTGTAGAGTGTAGGGTATAGAGTGTAGGGTATAGAGTGTACGGTATAGAGTGTAGGGTATAGAGTGTAGGGTATAGAGTGTAGAGTGTAGGGTATAGAGTGTAGGGTATAGAGTGTAGGGTATAGAGTATAGGGTATAGAGTGTAGGGTATAGACTGTAGGGTATAGTGTGTAGAGTGTAGGGATTAGAGTGTAGGGTGTATATTGTAGGGTATAGAGTGTATGAAATAGAGTATAGGGTATAGAGTGTAGGGTATAGAGTGTATGGTATAGATTGTAGGGTATAGAGTGTAGGGTGTAGGGATTAGAGTGTAGGGTGTAGAGTATATGAAATAGAGTGTAGGGTATAGAGTGTAGGGTATAGAGTGTAGAGTGTAGGGTATAGAGTGTAGGGTATAGAGTGTAGGGTATAGAGTGTAGAGTGTAGGGTATAGAGTGTATGGTATAGAGTGTAGGGTATAGAGTGTAGAGTGTAGGGTATAGAGTGTAGAGTGTAGGGTATTGAGTGTAGGGTATAGAGTGTAGGGTATAGAGTGTAGGGTATAGAGTGTAGGGTATAGAGTGTAGAGTGTAGGGTATAGAGTGTAGGGTATAGAGTGTAGAGTGTAGGGCATAGAGTGTATGGTATAGAGTGTAGGGTATAGAGTGTAGAGTGTATGGTATAGAGTGTAGAGTGTAGGGTATTGAGTGTAGGGTATAGAGTGTAGGGTATAGAGTGTAGGGTATAGAGTGTAGGGTATAGAGTGTAGGGTATAGAGTGTAGAGTGTAGGGTATAGAGTGTAGGGTATAGAGTGTAGGGTATAGAGTGTAGAGTGTAGGGTATACAGTGTATGGTATAGAGTGTAGGGTATAGAGTGTAGAGTGTAGGGTATAGAGTGTATGGTATAGAGTGTAGGGTGTAGAGTGTATGGCATAGAATGTAGGGTATAGAGTGTATGGTATAGAGTGTAGAGTGTAGGGTATAGAGTGTAGGGTATAGAGTGTAGAGTGTAGGGTATAGAGTGTATGGTATAGAGTGTAGAGTGTAGGGTATAGATTGTAGGGTATTGAGTGTAGGGTATAGAGTGTAGGGTATAGAGTGTAGGGTATAGAGTGTAGGGTATAGAGTGTAGAGTGTAGGGTATAGAGTGTAGGGTATAGAGTGTAGGGTATAGAGTGTAGAGTGTAGGGTATAGAGTGTAGGGTATAGAGTGTAGGGTATAGAGTGTAGAGTGTAAGGTATAGAGTGTAGGGTATAGAGTGTAGGGTATAGAGTGTAGGGTATAGAGTGTAGAGTGTAGGGTATAGAGTGTAGGGTGTAGAGTGTAGGGTATAGAGTGTAGGGTAAAGCGTGTAGAGTGTAGGGATTAGAGTGTAGAGTATAGAGTGTAGAGTGTAGGGTATAGAGTGTATGGTATAGAGTATAGGGTATAGAGTGTACGGTATAGAGTGTATGGAAAAGAGTGTAGAGTGTAGGGTATAGAGTGTAGGGTATAGAGTGTAGAGTGTAGGGTATAGAGTGTAGGGTATAGAGTGTAGGGTATAGAGTGTAGAGTGTAGGGTATAGAGTGTAGAGTGTAGGGTATAGAGTGTAGGGTATAGAGTGTAGGGTATAGAGTGTAGAGTGTAGGGTATAGAGTGTAGGGTATAGAGTGTAGGGTATAGAGTGTAGGGTATAGAGTGTAGAGTGTAGGGATTAGAGTGTAGTGTGTAGATTGTAGGGTATAGAGTGTATGAAATAGAGTATAGGGTATAGAGTGTAGGGTATAGAGTGTATGGTATAGAGTGTAGGGTATAGAGTGTAGGGTATAGAGTGTAGGGTGTAGGGATTAGAGTGTAGGGTGTAGAGTGTAGGGTATAGAGTGCATGAAATAGAGTATAGGGTATAGAGTGTAGAGTGTAGGATATAGAGTGTAGGGTATAGAGTGTAGGGTATAGAGTGTAGAGTGTAGGGTATAGAGTGTATGGTATAGAGTGTAGGGTATAGAGTGTAGAGTGTAGGATATAGAGTGTATGGTATAGAGTGTAGGGTGTATGGCATAGAATGTAGGGTATAGAGTGTATGGTATAGAGTGTAGAGTGTAGGGTATAGAGTGTAGGGTATAGACTGTAGAGTGTAGGGTATAGAGTGTATGGTATAGAGTGTAGAGTGTAGGGTATAGATTGCAGGGTATTGAGTGTAGGGTATAGAGTGTAGGGTTTAGAGTGTAGGGTATAGAGTGTAGGGTATAGAGTGTAGGGTATAGAGTGTAGAGTGTAGGGTATAGAGTGTAGGGTATAGAGTGTAGGGTATAGAGTGTAGAGTGTAGGGTATAGAGTGTAGGGTGTAGAGTGTAGGGTATAGAGTGTAGGGTAAAGCGTGTAGAGTGTAGGGATTAGAGTGTAGAGTATAGAGTGTAGAGTGTAGGGTATAGAGTGTATGGTATAGAGTATAGGGTATAGAGTGTATGGTATAGTGTATGGAAAAGAGTGTAGAGTGTAGGGTATAGAGTGTAGGGTATAGAGTGTATGGTATAGAGTGTGGGGTATAGAGTGTAGGGTATAGAGTGTAGAGTGTGGGGATTAGAGTGTAGGGTATAGAGTGTATGGAATAGAGTATAGGGTATAGAGTGTAGAGTGTAGGGTATAGAGTGTAGGGTATAGAGTGTAGGGTATAGAGTGTAGGGTATAGAGTGTAGGGGTATAGAGTGTAGGGTGTAGGGTATAGATTGTATGGTATAGAGTGTAGGGTGTAGGGTATAGAGTGTAGGGTATAGGGTGTAGAGTGTAGAGTATAGAGTGTATAGTATAGATTGTAGGGTGTAGAGTGTATGGTACAGAATGTAGGGTATAGAGTGTATGGTATAGAGTGTAGGGTATAGAGTGTAGAGTGTAGGGTATAGAGTGTAGAGTGTAGGGTATAGAGTGTAGGGTATAGAGTGTAGGGTATAAAGTGTATGGTATAGAGTGTATGGTATATAGTGTAGGGTATAGATTATAGGGTATTGAGTGTAGGGTATAGAGTGTAGGGTATAGAGTGTATGGTATAGAGTGTATGGTATATAGTGTAGGGTATAGAGTGTAGGGTATAGATTGTAGGGTATAGAGTGTAGAGTATAGAGTGTAGGGTATAGTGTACGGTATAGAGTGTATGGTATAGAGTGTAGAGTGTAGGGTATAGATTGTAGGGTATTGAGTGTAGGGTATAGAGTGTAGGGTATAGAGTGTAGGGTATAGAGTGTATGGTATAGAGTGTAGGGTATAGAGTGTAGGGTATAGAGTGTAGGGTATAGAGTGTAGAGTATAGAGTGTAGGGTGTAGAGTGTAGGGTATAGAGTGTAGGGTATAGAGTGTAGAGTGTAGGGTATAGAGTGTATGGTATAGAGTGTAGGGTATAGAGTGTACAGTGTAGGGTATAGAGTGTAGGGTATAGAGTGTAGGGTATAGAGTGTAGAGTGTAGGGTATAGAGTGTAGGGTATAGAGTGTAGGGTACAGAGTGTACGGTATAGAGTGTAGGGTATAGAGTGTAGGGAATAGAGTGTAGGGTATATAGTGTAGGGTATAGAGAGTAGAGTGTAGGGTATAGAGTGTAAGGTATAGAGTGTAGAGTGTAGGGATTCGAGTGTAGGGTATAGAGTGTAGGGTATAGAGTGTAAGGTATAGAGTATAGAGTGTAGGGTATAGAGTGTAGGGTACAGAGTGTAGGGTATAGAATGTAGAGTGTAGGGTATAGAGTGTAGGGTATAGAGTGTAAGGTATAGAGTGTAGAGTGTAGGGTATAGAGTGTAGAGTATAGACTGTAGGGTATAAAGTGTAGGGTATAGAGTGTAGAGTGTAGGGTATAGAGTGTAGGGTATAGAGTGTAGAGTGTAGGGTATAGAGTGTATGGTATAGAGTGTAGGGTGTAGAGTGTAGGGTATAGAGTGTAGGGTATAGAGTGTAGAGTGTAGGGTATAAAGTGTATGGTATAGAGTGTAGGGTGTAGAGTGTATGGTATAGAATGTAGGGTATAGAGTATAGGGTATAGAGTGTAGAGTGTAGGGTATAGAGTGTAGGGTATAGAGTGTAGAGTGTAGGGTATAGAGTGTAGGGTATAGAGTGTAGGGTAAAGCATGTAGAGTGTAGGGATTAGAGTGTAGGGTATAGAGTGTAGAGTGTAGGGTATAGAGTGTAGAGTGTAGGGTATAGAGTGTAGGGTATAGAGTGTAGAGTGTAGGGTATAGAGTGTAGGGTATAGAGTGTAGGGTATAGAGTGTAGGGTATAGAGTGTATGGTATAGATTGTAGGGTATAGAGTGTATGAAATAGAGTATATGGTATAGAGTGTAGGGTATAGAGTGTATGGTATAGATTGTAGGGTATAGAGTGTAGGGTGTAGGGATTAGAGTGTAGGGTGTAGAGTATATGAAATAGAGTGTAGGGTATAGAGTGTAGGGTATAGAGTGTAGAGTGTAGGGTATAGAGTGTAGGGTATAGAGTGTAGAGTGTAGGGTATAGAGTGTATGGTATAGAGTGTAGGGTATTGAGTGTAGAGTGTAGGGTATAGAGTGTAGAGTGTAGGGTATTGAGTGTAGGGTATAGAGTGTAGGGTATAGAGTGTAGGGTATAGAGTGTAGGGTATAGAGTGTAGAGTGTAGGGTATAGAGTGTAGGGTATAGAGTGTAGGGTATACAGTGTAGAGTGTAGGGTATAGAGTGTATGGTATAGAGTGTAGGGTATAGAGTGTAGAGTGTATGGTATAGAGTGTAGAGTGTAGGGTATTGAGTGTAGGGTATAGAGTGTAGGGTATAGAGTGTAGGGTATAGAGTGTAGAGTGTAGGGTATAGAGTATAGGGTATAGAGTGTACGGTATAGAGTGTATGGAAAAGAGTTTAGAGTGTAGGGTATAGAGTGTAGGGTATAGAGTGTATGGTATAGAGTGTGGGGTATAGAGTGTAGGGTATAGAGTGTAGAGTGTGGGGATTAGAGTGTAGGGTATAGAGTGTATGGAATAGAGTATAGGGTATAGAGTGTAGAGTGTAGGGTATAGAGTGTAGGGTATAGATTGTAGGGTATAGAGTGTAGGGTATAGAGTGTAGGGTGTAGGGTATAGAGTGTATGGTATAGAGTGTAGGGTGTAGGGTATATAGTGTAGGGTATAGGGTGTAGAGTGTAGAGTATAGAGTGTATAGTATAGATTGTAGGGTGTAGAGTGTATGGTACAGAATGTAGGGTATAGAGTGTATGGTATAGAGTGTAGGGTATAGAGTGTAGAGTGTAGGGTATAGAGTGTAGAGTGTAGGGTATAGAGTGTAGAGTGTAGAGTGTAGGGTATAGAGTGTAGGGTATAGAGTGTAGGGTATAGAGTGTAGGGTATAGAGTGTAGGGTATAGAGTGTATGGTATATAGTGTAGGGTATAGATTATAGGGTATTGAGTGTAGGGTATAGAGTGTAGGGTATAGAGTGTATGGTATAGAGTGTATGGTATATAGTGTAGGGTATAGAGTGTAGGGTATAGAGTGTAGGGTATAGAGTGTAGAGTATAGAGTGTAGGGTATAGTGTACGGTATAGAGTGTATGGTATAGAGTGTAGAGTGTAGGGTATAGATTGTAGGGTATTGAGTGTAGGGTATAGAGTGTAAGGTATAGAGTGTATGGTATAGAGTGTATGGTATATAGTGTAGGGTATAGAGTGTAGGGTATAGAGTGTAGGGTATAGAGTGTAGAGTATTGAGTGTAGGGTGTAGAGTGTAGGGTATAGAGTGTAGGGTATAGAGTGTAGAGTGTAGGGTATAGAGTGTATGGTATAGAGTGTAGGGTATAGAGCGTACAGTGTAGGGTATAGAGTGTAGGGTATAGAGTGTAGGGTATAGAGTGTAGAGTGTAGGGTATAGA
The DNA here is from genome assembly GCF_032444005.1 of Ranitomeya imitator. NCBI lineage: Eukaryota > Metazoa > Chordata > Amphibia > Anura > Dendrobatidae > Ranitomeya > Ranitomeya imitator. Next base: position 95,756 of record NW_027194484.1, read on the forward strand.
GTGTAGAGTGTAGGGTATAGAGTGTAGGGTACAGAGTGTAGGGTATAGAGTGTAGGGTATAGAGTGTAGGGAATAGAGTGTAGGGTATAGAGTGTAGGGTATAGAGAGTAGAGTGTAGTGTATAGAGTGTAAGGTATAGAGTGTAGAGTGTAGGGATTCGAGTGTAGGGTATAGAGTGTAGGGTATAGAGTGTAAGGTATAGAGTATAGAGTGTAGGGTATAGAGTGTAGGGTATAGAGTGTAGAGTGTAGGGTATAGAATGTAGAGTGTAGGGTATAGAGTGTAGGGTATAGAGTGTAAGGTATAGAGTGTAGAGTGTAGGGTATAGAGTGTAGAGTATAGACTGTAGGGTATAAAGTGTAGGGTATAGAGTGTAGAGTGTAGGGTATAGAGTGTAGGGTATAGAGTGTAGGGTATAGAGTGTATGGTATAGAGTGTAGGGTGTAGAGTGTAGGGTATAGAGTGTAGGGTATAGAGTGTAGAGTGTAGGGTATAGAGTGTATGGTATAGAGTGTAGGGTGTAGAGTGTATGGTATAGAATGTAGGGTATAGAGTGTAGGGTATTGAGTGTAGGGTATAGAGTGTAGAGTGTAGGGTATAGAGTGTAGGGTATAGAGTGTAGAGTGTAGGGTATAGAGTGTAGGGTATAGAGTGTAGGGTAAAGCGTGTAGAGTGTAGGGATTAGAGTGTAGGGTATAGAGTGTAGAGTGTAGGGTATAGAGTGTAGAGTGTAGGGTATAGAGTGTAGGGTATAGAGTGTACGGTATAGAGTGTAGGGTATAGAGTGTAGGGTATAGAGTGTAGAATGTAGGGTATAGAGTGTAGGGTATAGAGTGTAGGGTATAGAGTATAGGGTATAGAGTGTAGGGTATAGACTGTAGGGTATAGTGTGTAGAGTGTAGGGATTAGAGTGTAGGGTGTATATTGTAGGGTATAGAGTGTATGAAATAGAGTATAGGGTATAGAGTGTAGGGTATAGAGTGTATGGTATAGATTGTAGGGTATAGAGTGTAGGGTGTAGGGATTAGAGTGTAGGGTGTAGAGTATATGAAATAGAGTGTAGGGTATAGAGTGTAGGGTATAGAGTGTAGAGTGTAGGGTATAGAGTGTAGGGTATAGAGTGTAGGGTATAGAGTGTAGAGTGTAGGGTATAGAGTGTATGGTATAGAGTGTAGGGTATAGAGTGTAGAGTGTAGGGTATAGAGTGTAGAGTGTAGGGTATTGAGTGTAGGGTATAGAGTGTAGGGTATAGAGTGTAGGGTATAGAGTGTAGGGTATAGAGTGTAGAGTGTAGGGTATAGAGTGTAGGGTATAGAGTGTAGAGTGTAGGGTATAGAGTGTATGGTATAGAGTGTAGGGTATAGAGTGTAGAGTGTATGGTATAGAGTGTAGAGTGTAGGGTATTGAGTGTAGGGTATAGAGTGTAGGGTATAGAGTGTAGGGTATAGAGTGTAGGGTATAGAGTGTAGAGTGTAGGGTATAGAGTGTAGGGTATAGAGTGTAGGGTATAGAGTGTAGAGTGTAGGGTATACAGTGTATGGTATAGAGTGTAGGGTATAGAGTGTAGAGTGTAGGGTATAGAGTGTATGGTATAGAGTGTAGGGTGTAGAGTGTATGGCATAGAATGTAGGGTATAGAGTGTATGGTATAGAGTGTAGAGTGTAGGGTATAGAGTGTAGGGTATAGAGTGTAGAGTGTAGGGTATAGAGTGTATGGTATAGAGTGTAGAGTGTAGGGTATAGATTGTAGGGTATTGAGTGTAAGGTATAGAGTGTAGGGTATAGAGTGTAGGGTATAGAGTGTAGGGTATAGAGTGTAGAGTGTAGGGTATAGAGTGTAGGGTATAGAGTGTAGGGTATAGAGTGTAGAGTGTAGGGTATAGAGTGTAGGGTATAGAGTGTAGGGTATAGAGTGTAGAGTGTAGGGTATAGAGTGTAGGGTATAGAGTGTAGGGTATAGAGTGTAGGGTATAGAGTGTAGAGTGTAGGGTATAGAGTGTAGGGTATAGAGTGTAGAGTGTAGGGTATAGAGTGTATGGTATAGAGTGTAGGGTATAGAGTGTAGAGTGTATGGTATAGAGTGTAGAGTGTAGGGTATTGAGTGTAGGGTATAGAGTGTAGGGTATAGAGTGTAGGGTATAGAGTGTAGGGTATAGAGTGTAGAGTGTAGGGTATAGAGTGTAGGGTGTAGAGTGTAGGGTATAGAGTGTAGAGTGTAGGGTATACAGTGTATGGTATAGAGTGTAGGGTATAGAGTGTAGAGTGTAGGGTATAGAGTGTATGGTATAGAGTGTAGGGTGTAGAGTGTATGGCATAGAATGTAGGGTATAGAGTGTATGGTATAGAGTGTAGAGTGTAGGGTATAGAGTGTAGGGTATAGAGTGTAGAGTGTAGGGTATAGAGTGTATGGTATAGAGTGTAGAGTGTAGGGTATAGATTGTAGGGTATTGAGTGTAGGGTATAGAGTGTAGGGTATAGAGTGTAGGGTATAGAGTGTAGGGTATAGAGTGTAGAGTGTAGGGTATAGAGTGTAGGGTATAGAGTGTAGGGTATAGAGTGTAGAGTGTAGGGTATAGAGTGTAGGGTATAGAGTGTAGGGTATAGAGTGTAGAGTGTAGGGTATAGAGTGTAGGGTATAGAGTGTAGGGTATAGAGTGTAGGGTATAGAGTGTAGAGTGTAGGGTATAGAGTGTAGGGTGTAGAGTGTAGGGTATAGAGTGTAGGGTAAAGCGTGTAGAGTGTAGGGATTAGAGTGTAGAGTATAGAGTGTAGAGTGTAGGGTATAGAGTGTATGGTATAGAGTATAGGGTATAGAGTGTACGGTATAGAGTGTATGGAAAAGAGTGTAGAGTGTAGGGTATAGAGTGTAGGGTATAGAGTGTAGAGTGTAGGGTATTAGAGTGTAGGGTATAGAGTGTAGGGTATAGAGTGTAGAGTGTAGGGTATAGAGTGTAGGGTATAGAGTGTAGGGTATAGAGTGTAGGGTATAGAGTGTAGGGTATAGAGTGTAGAGTGTAGGGTATAGAGTGTAGGGTGTAGAGTGTAGGGTATAGAGTGTAGGGTAAAGCGTGTAGAGTGTAGGGATTAGAGTGTAGAGTATAGAGTGTAGAGTGTAGGGTATAGAGTGTATGGTGTAGGGTATAGAGTGTACGGTATAGAGTGTATGGAAAAGAGTGTAGAGTGTAGGGTATAGAGTGTATGGTATAGAGTGTAGGGTATAGAGTGTAGAGTGTGGGGATTAGAGTGTAGGTTATAGAGTGTATGGAATAGAGTATAGGGTATAGAGTGTAGAGTGTAGGGTATAGAGTGTATGGTATAGAGTGTAGGGTGTAGAGTGTAGGGTATAGAGTGTAGGGTATAGGGTGTAGAGTGTAGGGTATAGAGTGTATAGTATAGATTGTAGGGTGTAGAGTGTATGGTACAGAATGTAGGGTATAGAGTGTATGGTATAGAGTGTAGGGTATAGAGTGTACAGTGTAGGGTATAGAGTGTATGGTATAGAGTGTAGATTGTAGGGTATAGATTGTAGGGTATTGAGTGGAGGGTATAGAGTGTAGGGATTAGAGTGTAGGGTATAGAGTGTAGAGTGTAGGGTATAGAGTGTATGGTATAGAGTATAGAGTGTAGGGTATAGAGTGTACGGTATAGAGTGTATGGAATAGAGTGTAGAGTGTAGGGATTAGAGTGTAGGGTGTAGAGTTTAGGGTATAGAGTGTATGGAATAGAGTATAGGGTATAGAGTGTAGAGTGTAGGGTATAGAGTGTAGGGTATAGAGTGTAGGGTATAGAGTGTATAGTATAGATTGTAGGGAGTAGAGTGTATGGTATAGAATGTAGGGTATAGAGTGTATGGTATAGAGTGTAGAGTGTAGGGTATAGAGTGTAGGGTATAGAGTGTAGAGTGTAGGGTATAGAGTGTATGGTATAGAGTGTAGAGTATAGGGTATAGAGTGTAGGGTATTGAGTGTAGGGTATAGAGTGCAGGGTATATAGTGTAGAGTGTAGGGTATAGAGTGTAGGTTATAGAATATAGAGTGTAGGGTATAGAGTGTAAGGTATAGAGTGTAGGGTATAGAGTGTAGAGAGTAGGGTATAGAGTGTATGGTATAGAGTGTAGGGTGTAGAGTGTATGGTATGTACAGTGGGGCAAAAAAGTATTTAGTCAGACAGCAATAGTGCAAGTTCCACCACTTAAAAAGATGAGAGGCGTCTGTAATTTACATTATAGGTAGACCTCGACTATGGGAGACAAACTGAGAAAAAAAAATCCAGAAAATCACATTGTCTGTTTTTTTAACAATTTATTTGCATATTATGGTGGAAAATAAGTATTTGGTCAGAAACAAACAATCAAGATTTCTGTCTCTCACAGACCTGTAACTTCTTTAAGAGTCTCCTCTTTCCTCCACTCATTACCTGTAGTAATGGCACCTGTTTAAACTTGTTATCAGTATAAAAAGACACCTGTGCACACCCTCAAACAGTCTGACTCCAAACTTCACTATGGTGAAGACCAAAGAGCTGTCAAAGGACACCAGAAACAAAATTGTAGCCCTGCACCAGGCTGGGAAGACTGAATCTGCAATAGCCAACCAGCTTGGAGTGAAGAAATCAACAGTGGGAGCAATAATTAGAAAATGGAAGACATACAAGACCACTGATAATCTCCCTCGATCTGGGGCTCCACGCAAAATCCCACCCCGTGGGGTCAGAATGATCACAAGAACGGTGAGCAAAAATCCCAGAACCATGCGGGGGGACCTAGTGAATGAACTGCAGAGAGCTGGGACCAATGTAACAAGGCCTGCCATAAGTAACACACTACGCCACCATGGACTCAGATCCTGCAGTGCCAGACGTGTCCCACTGCTTAAGCCAGTACATGTCCGGGCCCGTCTAGAGAGCATTTGGATGATCCAGAGGAGTTTTGGGAGAATGTCCTATGGTCTGATGAAACCAAACTGGAACTGTTTGGTAGAAACACAACTTGTCATGTTTGGAGGAAAAAGAATACTGAGCTGCATCCATCAAACACCATACCTACTGTAAAGCATGGTGGTGGAAACATCATGCTTTGGGACTGTTTCTCTGCAAAGGGGCCAGGACGACTGATCCGGGTACATGAAAGAATGAATGGGGCCATGTATCGTGAGATTTTGAGTGCAAACCTCCTTCCATCAGCAAGGGCATTGAAGATGAAACGTGGCTGGGTCTTTCAACATGACAATGATCCAAAGCACACCTCCACGGCAACGAAGGAGTGGCTTCGTAAGAAGCATTTCAAGGTCCTGGAGTGGCCTAGCCAGTCTCCAGATCTCAACCCTATAGAAAACCTTTGGAGGGAGTTGAAAGTCCGTGTTGCCAAGCGAAAAGCCAAAAACATCACTGCTCTAGAGGAGATCTGCATGGAGGAATGGGCCAACATACCAACAACAGTGTGTGGCAACCTTGTGAAGACTTACAAAAAACGTTTGACCTCTGTCATTGCCAACAAAGGATATATTACAAAGTATTGAGATGAAATTTTGTTTCTGACCAAATACTTATTTTCCACCATAATATGCAAATAAATTGTTAAAAAAACAGACAATGTGATTTTCTGGATTTTTTTTTTCTCAGTTTGTCTCCCATAGTTGAGGTCTACCTATGATGTAAATTACAGACGCCTCTCATCTTTTTAAGTGGTGGAACTTGCACTATTGCTGACTGACTAAATACTTTTTTACCTCACTGTATATGTAGGGTATAGATTGTAGGGTATTGAGTGTAGGGTATAGAGTATAGGGTATAGAGTGTAGGGTATAGAGTGTAGGGTATAGAGTGTAGAGTGTATGGTATAGAGTGTAGAGTGTAGGGTATTGAGTGTAGGGTATAGAGTGTAGGGTATAGAGTGTAGGGTATAGAGTGTAGGGTATAGAGTGTAGAGTGTAGGGTATAGAGTATAGGGTATAGAGTGTACGGTATAGAGTGTATGGAAAAGAGTGTAGAGTGTAGGGTATAGAGTGTAGGGTATAGAGTGTATGGTATAGAGTGTGGGGTATAGAGTGTAGGGTATAGAGTGTAGAGTGTGTGGATTAGAGTGTAGGGTATAGAGTGTATGGAATAGAGTATAGGGTATAGAGTGTAGAGTGTAGGGTATAGAGTGTAGGGTATAGAGTTTAGGGTATAGAGTGTATAGTATAGATTGTAGGGAGTAGAGTGTATGGTATAGAATGTAGGGTATAGAGTGTATGGTATAGAGTGTAGAGTGTAGGGTATAGAGTGTAGGGTATAGAGTGTAGAGTGTAGGGTATAGAGTGTATGGTATAGAGTGTAGAGTATAGGGTATAGAGTGTAGGGTATTGAGTGTAGGGTATAGAGTGCAGGGTATATAGTGTAGAGTGTAGGGTATAGAGTGTAGGTTATAGAATATAGAGTGTAGGGTATAGAGTGTAAGGTATAGAGTGTAGGGTATAGAGTGTAGAGAGTAGGGTATAGAGTGTATGGTATAGAGTGTAGGGTGTAGAGTGTATGGTATGTACAGTGGGGCAAAAAAGTATTTAGTCAGACAGCAATAGTGCAAGTTCCACCACTTAAAAAGATGAGAGGCGTCTGTAATTTACATTATAGGTAGACCTCGACTATGGGAGACAAACTGAGAAAAAAAAATCCAGAAAATCACATTGTCTGTTTTTTTAACAATTTATTTGCATATTATGGTGGAAAATAAGTATTTGGTCAGAAACAAACAATCAAGATTTCTGTCTCTCACAGACCTGTAACTTCTTTAAGAGTCTCCTCTTTCCTCCACTCATTACCTGTAGTAATGGCACCTGTTTAAACTTGTTATCAGTATAAAAAGACACCTGTGCACACCCTCAAACAGTCTGACTCCAAACTCCACTATGGTGAAGACCAAAGAGCTGTCAAAGGACACCAGAAACAAAATTGTAGCCCTGCACCAGGCTGGGAAGACTGAATCTGCAATAGCCAACCAGCTTGGAGTGAAGAAATCAACAGTGGGAGCAATAATTAGAAAATGGAAGACATACAAGACCACTGATAATCTCCCTCGATCTGGGGCTCCACGCAAAATCCCACCCCGTGGGGTCAGAATGATCACAAGAACGGTGAGCAAAAATCCCAGAACCATGCGGGGGGACCTAGTGAATGAACTGCAGAGAGCTGGGACCAATGTAACAAGGCCTGCCATAAGTAACACACTACGCCACCATGGACTCAGATCCTGCAGTGCCAGACGTGTCCCACTGCTTAAGCCAGTACATGTCCGGGCCCGTCTAGAGAGCATTTGGATGATCCAGAGGAGTTTTGGGAGAATGTCCTATGGTCTGATGAAACCAAACTGGAACTGTTTGGTAGAAACACAACTTGTCATGTTTGGAGGAAAAAGAATACTGAGCTGCATCCATCAAACACCATACCTACTGTAAAGCATGGTGGTGGAAACATCATGCTTTGGGACTGTTTCTCTGCAAAGGGGCCAGGACGACTGATCCGGGTACATGAAAGAATGAATGGGGCCATGTATCGTGAGATTTTGAGTGCAAACCTCCTTCCATCAGCAAGGGCATTGAAGATGAAACGTGGCTGGGTCTTTCAACATGACAATGATCCAAAGCACACCTCCACGGCAACGAAGGAGTGGCTTCGTAAGAAGCATTTCAAGGTCCTGGAGTGGCCTAGCCAGTCTCCAGATCTCAACCCTATAGAAAACCTTTGGAGGGAGTTGAAAGTCCGTGTTGCCAAGCGAAAAGCCAAAAACATCACTGCTCTAGAGGAGATCTGCATGGAGGAATGGGCCAACATACCAACAACAGTGTGTGGCAACCTTGTGAAGACTTACAAAAAACGTTTGACCTCTGTCATTGCCAACAAAGGATATATTACAAAGTATTGAGATGAAATTTTGTTTCTGACCAAATACTTATTTTCCACCATAATATGCAAATAAATTGTTAAAAAAACAGACAATGTGATTTTCTGGATTTTTTTTTTCTCAGTTTGTCTCCCATAGTTGAGGTCTACCTATGATGTAAATTACAGACGCCTCTCATCTTTTTAAGTGGTGGAACTTGCACTATTGCTGACTGACTAAATACTTTTTTACCTCACTGTATATGTAGGGTATAGATTGTAGGGTATTGAGTGTAGGGTATAGAGTATAGGGTATAGAGTGTAGGGTATAGAGTGTAGGGTATAGAGTGTAGAGTGTATGGTATAGAGTGTAGAGTGTAGGGTATTGAGTGTAGGGTATAGAGTGTAGGGTATAGAGTGTAGGGTATAGAGTGTAGGGTATAGAGTGTAGAGTGTAGGGTATAGAGTATAGGGTATAGAGTGTACGGTATAGAGTGTATGGAAAAGAGTGTAGAGTGTAGGGTATAGAGTGTAGGGTATAGAGTGTATGGTATAGAGTGTGGGGTATAGAGTGTAGGGTATAGAGTGTAGAGTGTGTGGATTAGAGTGTAGGGTATAGAGTGTATGGAATAGAGTATAGGGTATAGAGTGTAGAGTGTAGGGTATAGAGTGTAGGGTATAGAGTGTAGGGTATAGAGTGTAGGGTATAGAGTGTAGGGTATAGAGTGTATGGTATAGAGTGTAGGGTGTAGGGTATAGAGTGTAGGGTATAGGGTGTAGAGTGTAGAGTATAGAGTGTATAGTATAGATTGTAGGGTGTAGAGTGTATGGTACAGAATGTAGGGTATAGAGTGTATGGTATAGAGTGTAGGGTATAGAGTGTAGAGTGTAGGGTATAGAGTGTAGGGTATAGAGTGTAGGGTATAGAGTGTAGGGTATAGAGTGTATGGTATATAGTGTAGGGTATAGATTATAGGGTATTGAGTGTAGGGTATAGAGTGTAGGGTATAGAGTGTAGGGTATAGAGTGTAGAGTATTGAGTGTAGGGTGTAGAGTGTAGGGTATAGAGTGTAGGGTATAGAGTGTAGAGTGTAGGGTATAGAGTGTATGGTATAGAGTGTAGGGTATAGAGCGTACAGTGTAGGGTATAGAGTGTAGGGTATAGAGTGTAGGGTATAGAGTGTAGAGTGTAGGGTATAGAGTGTAGAGTGTAGGGTATAGAGTGTAGGGTACAGAGTGTAGGGTATAGAGTGTAGGGTATAGAGTGTAGGGAATAGAGTGTAGGGTATAGAGTGTAGGGTATAGAGAGTAGAGTGTAGTGTATAGAGTGTAAGGTATAGAGTGTAGAGTGTAGGGATTCGAGTGTAGGGTATAGAGTGTAGGGTATAGAGTGTAAGGTATAGAGTATAGAGTGTAGGGTATAGAGTGTAGGGTATAGAGTGTAGAGTGTAGGGTATAGAATGTAGAGTGTAGGGTATAGAGTGTAGGGTATAGAGTGTAAGGTATAGAGTGTAGAGTGTAGGGTATAGAGTGTAGAGTATAGACTGTAGGGTATAAAGTGTAGGGTATAGAGTGTAGAGTGTAGGGTATAGAGTGTATGGTATAGAGTGTAGGGTGTAGAGTGTAGGGTATAGAGTGTAGGGTATAGAGTGTAGAGTGTAGGGTATAGAGTGTATGGTATAGAGTGTAGGGTGTAGAGTGTATGGTATAGAATGTAGGGTATAGAGTGTAGGGTATAGAGTGTAGGGTATAGAGTGTAGAGTGTAGGGTATAGAGTGTAGGGTATAGAGTGTAGAGTGTAGGGTATAGAGTGTAGGGTATAGAGTGTAGGGTAAAGCGTGTAGAGTGTAGGGATTAGAGTGTAGGGTATAGAGTGTAGAGTGTAGGGTATAGAGTGTAGAGTGTAGGGTATAGAGTGTAGGGTATAGAGTGTACGGTATAGAGTGTAGGGTATAGAGTGTAGGGTATAGAGTGTAGAGTGTAGGGTATAGAGTGTAGGGTATAGAGTGTAGGGTATAGAGTATAGGGTATAGAGTGTAGGGTATAGAGTGTAGGGGTATAGAGTGTAGGGTGTAGGGTATAGATTGTATGGTATAGAGTGTAGGGTGTAGGGTATAGAGTGTAGGGTATAGGGTGTAGAGTGTAGAGTATAGAGTGTATAGTATAGATTGTAGGGTGTAGAGTGTATGGTACAGAATGTAGGGTATAGAGTGTATGGTATAGAGTGTAGGGTATAGAGTGTAGAGTGTAGGGTATAGAGTGTAGAGTGTAGGGTATAGAGTGTAGGGTATAGAGTGTAGGGTATAGAGTGTAGGGTATAAAGTGTATGGTATAGAGTGTATGGTATATAGTGTAGGGTATAGATTATAGGGTATTGAGTGTAGGGTATAGAGTGTAGGGTATAGAGTGTATGGTATAGAGTGTATGGTATATAGTGTAGGGTATAGAGTGTAGGGTATAGATTGTAGGGTATAGAGTGTAGAGTATAGAGTGTAGGGTATAGTGTACGGTATAGAGTGTATGGTATAGAGTGTAGAGTGTAGGGTATAGATTGTAGGGTATTGAGTGTAGGGTATAGAGTGTAGGGTATAGAGTGTAGGGTATAGAGTGTATGGTATAGAGTGTATGGTATATAGTGTAGGGTATAGAGTGTAGGGTATAGAGTGTAGGGTATAGAGTGTAGAGTATAGAGTGTAGGGTGTAGAGTGTAGGGTATAGAGTGTAGGGTATAGAGTGTGGAGTGTAGGGTATAGAGTGTATGGTATAGAGTGTAGGGTATAGAGTGTACAGTGTAGGGTATAGAGTGTAGGGTATAGAGTGTAGGGTATAGAGTGTAGAGTGTAGGGTATAGAGTGTAGGGTATAGAGTGTAGGGTACAGAGTGTAGGGTATAGAGTGTAGGGTATAGAGTGTAGGGAATAGAGTGTAGGGTATATAGTGTAGGGTATAGAGAGTAGAGTGTAGGGTATAGAGTGTAAGGTATAGAGTGTAGAGTGTAGGGATTCGAGTGTAGGGTATAGAGTGTAGGGTATAGAGTGTAAGGTATAGAGTATAGAGTGTAGGGTATAGAGTGTAGGGTACAGAGTGTAGGGTATAGAATGTAGAGTGTAGGGTATAGAGTGTAGGGTATAGAGTGTAAGGTATAGAGTGTAGAGTGTAGGGTATAGAGTGTAGAGTATAGACTGTAGGGTATAAAGTGTAGGGTATAGAGTGTAGAGTGTAGGGTATAGAGTGTAGGGTATAGAGTGTAGAGTGTAGGGTATAGAGTGTATGGTATAGAGTGTAGGGTGTAGAGTGTAGGGTATAGAGTGTAGGGTATAGAGTGTAGAGTGTAGGGTATAAAGTGTATGGTATAGAGTGTAGGGTGTAGAGTGTATGGTATAGAATGTAGGGTATAGAGTATAGGGTATAGAGTGTAGAGTGTAGGGTATAGAGTGTAGGGTATAGAGTGTAGAGTGTAGGGTATAGAGTGTAGGGTATAGAGTGTAGGGTAAAGCATGTAGAGTGTAGGGATTAGAGTGTAGGGTATAGAGTGTAGAGTGTAGGGTATAGAGTGTAGAGTGTAGGGTATAGAGTGTAGGGTATAGAGTGTAGAGTGTAGGGTATAGAGTGTAGGGTATAGAGTGTAGGGTATAGAGTGTAGGGTATAGAGTGTATGGTATAGATTGTAGGGTATAGAGTGTATGAAATAGAGTATATGGTATAGAGTGTAGGGTATAGAGTGTATGGTATAGATTGTAGGGTATAGAGTGTAGGGTGTAGGGATTAGAGTGTAGGGTGTAGAGTATATGAAATAGAGTGTAGGGTATAGAGTGTAGGGTATAGAGTGTAGAGTGTAGGGTATAGAGTGTAGGGTATAGAGTGTAGAGTGTAGGGTATAGAGTGTATGGTATAGAGTGTAGGGTATAGAGTGTAGAGTGTAGGGTATAGAGTGTAGAGTGTAGGGTATTGAGTGTAGGGTATAGAGTGTAGGGTATAGAGTGTAGGGTATAGAGTGTAGGGTATAGAGTGTAGAGTGTAGGGTATAGAGTGTAGGGTATAGAGTGTAGGGTATACAGTGTAGAGTGTAGGGTATAGAGTGTATGGTATAGAGTGTAGGGTATAGAGTGTAGAGTGTATGGTATAGAGTGTAGAGTGTAGGGTATTGAGTGTAGGGTATAGAGTGTAGGGTATAGAGTGTAGGGTATAGAGTGTAGAGTGTAGGGTATAGAGTATAGGGTATAGAGTGTACGGTATAGAGTGTATGGAAAAGAGTTTAGAGTGTAGGGTATAGAGTGTAGGGTATAGAGTGTATGGTATAGAGTGTGGGGTATAGAGTGTAGGGTATAGAGTGTAGAGTGTGGGGATTAGAGTGTAGGGTATAGAGTGTATGGAATAGAGTATAGGGTATAGAGTGTAGAGTGTAGGGTATAGAGTGTAGGGTATAGATTGTAGGGTATAGAGTGTAGGGTATAGAGTGTAGGGTGTAGGGTATAGAGTGTATGGTATAGAGTGTAGGGTGTAGGGTATAGAGTGTAGGGTATAGGGTGTAGAGTGTAGAGTATAGAGTGTATAGTATAGATTGTAGGGTGTAGAGTGTATGGTACAGAATGTAGGGTATAGAGTGTATGGTATAGAGTGTAGGGTATAGAGTGTAGAGTGTAGGGTATAGAGTGTAGAGTGTAGGGTATAGAGTGTAGAGTGTAGAGTGTAGGGTATAGAGTGTAGGGTATAGAGTGTAGGGTATAGAGTGTAGGGTATAGAGTGTAGGGTATAGAGTGTATGGTATATAGTGTAGGGTATAGATTATAGGGTATTGAGTGTAGGGTATAGAGTGTAGGGTATAGAGTGTATGGTATAGAGTGTATGGTATATAGTGTAGGGTATAGAGTGTAGGGTATAGAGTGTAGGGTATAAAGTGTAGAGTATAGAGTGTAGGGTATAGTGTACGGTATAGAGTGTATGGTATAGAGTGTAGAGTGTAGGGTATAGATTGTAGGGTATTGAGTGTAGGGTATAGAGTGTAAGGTATAGAGTGTATGGTATAGAGTGTATGGTATATAGTGTAGGGTATAGAGTGTAGGGTATAGAGTGTAGGGTATAGAGTGTAGAGTATTGAGTGTAGGGTGTAGAGTGTAGGGTATAGAGTGTAGGGTATAGACTGTAGAGTGTAGGGTATAGAGTGTATGGTATAGAGTGTAGGGTATAGAGCGTACAGTGTAGGGTATAGAGTGTAGGGTATAGAGTGTAGGGTATAGAGTGTAGAGTGTAGGGTATAGAGTGTAGAGTGTAGGGTATAGAGTGTAGGGTACAGAGTGTAGGGTATAGAGTGTAGGGTATAGAGTGTAGGGAATAGAGTGTAGGGTATAGAGTGTAGGGTATAGAGAGTAGAGTGTAGTGTATAGAGTGTAAGGTATAGAGTGTAGAGTGTAGGGATTCGAGTGTAGGGTATAGAGTGTAGGGTATAGAGTGTAAGGTATAGAGTATAGAGTGTAGGGTATAGAGTGTAGGGTATAGAGTGTAGAGTGTAGGGTATAGAATGTAGAGTGTAGGGTATAGAGTGTAGGGTATAGACTGTAGGGTATAAAGTGTAGGGTATAGAGTGTAGAGTGTAGGGTACAGAGTGTAGGGTATAGAGTGTAGAGTGTAGGGTATAGAGTGTATGGTATAGAGTGTAGGGTGTAGAGTGTAGGGTATAGAGTGTAGGGTATAGAGTGTAGAGTGTAGGGTATAGAGTGTATGGTATAGAGTGTAGGGTGTAGAGTGTATGGTATAGAATGTAGGGTATAGAGTGTAGGGTATAGAGTGTAGGGTATAGAGTGTAGAGTGTAGGGTATAGAGTGTAGGATATAGAGTGTAGAGTGTAGGGTATAGAGTGTAGGGTATAGAGTGTAGGGTAAAGCGTGTAGAGTGTAGGGATTAGAGTGTAGGGTATAGAGTGTAGAGTGTAGGGTATAGAGTGTAGAGTGTAGGGTATAGAGTGTAGGGTATAGAGTGTACGGTATAGAGTGTAGGGTATAGAGTGTAGGGTATAGAGTGTAGAGTGTAGGGTATAGAGTGTAGGGTATAGAGTGTAGGGTATAGAGTATAGGGTATAGAGTGTAGGGTATAGACTGTAGGGTATAGTGTGTAGAGTGTAGGGATTAGAGTGTAGGGTGTATATTGTAGGGTATAGAGTGTATGAAATAGAGTATAGGGTATAGAGTGTATGGTATAGAGTGTATGGTATAGATTGTAGGGTATAGAGTGTAGGGTGTAGGGATTAGAGTGTAGGGTGTAGAGTATATGAAATAGAGTGTAGGGTATAGAGTGTAGGGTATAGAGTGTAGAGTGTAGGGTATAGAGTGTAGGGTATAGAGTGTAGGGTATAGAGTGTAGAGTGTAGGGTATAGAGTGTATGGTATAGAGTGTAGGGTATAGAGTGTAGAGTGTAGGGTATAGAGTGTAGAGTGTAGGGTATTGAGTGTAGGGTATAGAGTGTAGGGTATAGAGTGTAGGGTATAGAGTGTAGGGTATAGAGTGTAGAGTGTAGGGTATAGAGTGTAGGGTATAGAGTGTAGAGTGTAGGGTATAGAGTGTATGGTATAGAGTGTAGGGTATAGAGTGTAGAGTGTATGGTATAGAGTGTAGAGTGTAGGGTATTGAGTGTAGGGTATAGAGTGTAGGGTATAGAGTGTAGGGTATAGAGTGTAGGGTATAGAGTGTAGAGTGTAGGGTATAGAGTGTAGGGTATAGAGTGTAGGGTATAGAGTGTAGAGTGTAGGGTATACAGTGTATGGTATAGAGTGTAGGGTATAGAGTGTAGAGTGTAGGGTATAGAGTGTATGGTATAGAGTGTAGGGTGTAGAGTGTATGGCATAGAATGTAGGGTATAGAGTGTATGGTATAGAGTGTAGAGTGTAGGGTATAGAGTGTAGGGTATAGAGTGTAGAGTGTAGGGTATAGAGTGTATGGTATAGAGTGTAGAGTGTAGGGTATAGATTGTAGGGTATTGAGTGTAGGGTATAGAGTGTAGGGTATAGAGTGTAGGGTATAGAGTGTAGGGTATAGAGTGTAGAGTGTAGGGTATAGAGTGTAGGGTATAGAGTGTAGGGTATAGAGTGTAGAGTGTAGGGTATAGAGTGTAGAGTGTAGGGTATAGAGTGTAGGGTATAGAGTGTAGGGTATAGAGTGTAGGGTATAGAGTGTAGAGTGTAGGGTATAGAGTGTAGGGTGTAGAGTGTAGGGTATAGAGTGTAGGGTAAAGCGTGTAGAGTGTAGGGATTAGAGTGTAGAGTATAGAGTGTAGGGTATAGAGTGTATGGTATAGAGTATAGGGTATAGAGTGTACGGTATAGAGTGTATGGAAAAGAGTGTAGAGTGTAGGGTATAGAGTGTAGGGTATAGAGTGTAGAGTGTAGGGTATTAGAGTGTAGGGTATAGAGTGTAGGGTATAGAGTGTAGAGTGTAGGGTATAGAGTGTAGGGTATAGAGTGTAGGGTATAGAGTGTAGGGTATAGAGTGTAGGGTATAGAGTGTAGAGTGTAGGGTATAGAGTGTAGGGTGTAGAGTGTAGGGTATAGAGTGTAGGGTAAAGCGTGTAGAGTGTAGGGATTAGAGTGTAGAGTATAGAGTGTAGAGTGTAGGGTATAGAGTGTATGGTGTAGGGTATAGAGTGTACGGTATAGAGTGTATGGAAAAGAGTGTAGAGTGTAGGGTATAGAGTGTATGGTATAGAGTGTAGGGTATAGAGTGTAGAGTGTGGGGATTAGAGTGTAGGTTATAGAGTGTATGGAATAGAGTATAGGGTATAGAGTGTAGAGTGTAGGGTATAGAGTGTATGGTATAGAGTGTAGGGTGTAGAGTGTAGGGTATAGAGTGTAGGGTATAGGGTGTAGAGTGTAGGGTATAGAGTGTATAGTATAGATTGTAGGGTGTAGAGTGTATGGTACAGAATGTAGGGTATAGAGTGTATGGTATAGAGTGTAGGGTATAGAGTGTACAGTGTAGGGTATAGAGTGTATGGTATAGAGTGTAGATTGTAGGGTATAGATTGTAGGGTATTGAGTGTAGGGTATAGAGTGTAGGGATTAGAGTGTAGGGTATAGAGTGTAGAGTGTAGGGTATAGAGTGTATGGTATAGAGTATAGAGTGTAGGGTATAGAGTGTACGGTATAGAGTGTATGGAATAGAGTGTAGAGTGTAGGGATTAGAGTGTAGGGTGTAGAGTTTAGGGTATAGAGTGTATGGAATAGAGTATAGGGTATAGAGTGTAGAGTGTAGGGTATAGAGTGTAGGGTATAGAGTGTAGGGTATAGAGTGTATAGTATAGATTGTAGGGAGTAGAGTGTATGGTATAGAATGTAGGGTATAGAGTGTATGGTATAGAGTGTAGAGTGTAGGGTATAGAGTGTAGGGTATAGAGTGTAGAGTGTAGGGTATAGAGTGTATGGTATAGAGTGTAGAGTATAGGGTATAGAGTGTAGGGTATTGAGTGTAGGGTATAGAGTGCAGGGTATAGAGTGTAGAGTGTAGGGTATAGAGTGTAGGGTATAGAATATAGAGTGTAGGGTATAGAGTGTAAGGTATAGAGTGTAGGGTATAGAGTGTAGAGAGTAGGGTATAGAGTGTATGGTATAGAGTGTAGGGTGTAGAGTGTATGGTATGTACAGTGGGGCAAAAAAGTATTTAGTCAGACAGCAACAGTGCAAGTTCCACCACTTAAAAAGATGAGAGGCGTCTGTAATTTACATTATAGGTAGACCTCGACTATGGGAGACAAACTGAGAAAAAAAAATCCAGAAAATCACATTGTCTGTTTTTTTAACAATTTATTTGCATATTATGGTGGAAAATAAGTATTTGGTCAGAAACAAACAATCAAGATTTCTGTCTCTCACAGACCTGTAACTTCTTTAAGAGTCTCCTCTTTCCTCCACTCATTACCTGTAGTAATGGCACCTGTTTAAACTTGTTATCAGTATAAAAAGACACCTGTGCACACCCTCAAACAGTCTGACTCCAAACTCCACTATGGTGAAGACCAAAGAGCTGTCAAAGGACACCAGAAACAAAATTGTAGCCCTGCACCAGGCTGGGAAGACTGAATCTGCAATAGCCAACCAGCTTGGAGTGAAGAAATCAACAGTGGGAGCAATAATTAGAAAATGGAAGACATACAAGACCACTGATAATCTCCCTCGATCTGGGGCTCCACGCAAAATCCCACCCCGTGGGGTCAGAATGATCACAAGAACGGTGAGCAAAAATCCCAGAACCATGCGGGGGGACCTAGTGAATGAACTGCAGAGAGCTGGGACCAATGTAACAAGGCCTGCCATAAGTAACACACTACGCCACCATGGACTCAGATCCTGCAGTGCCAGACGTGTCCCACTGCTTAAGCCAGTACATGTCCGGGCCCGTCTAGAGAGCATTTGGATGATCCAGAGGAGTTTTGGGAGAATGTCCTATGGTCTGATGAAACCAAACTGGAACTGTTTGGTAGAAACACAACTTGTCATGTTTGGAGGAAAAAGAATACTGAGCTGCATCCATCAAACACCATACCTACTGTAAAGCATGGTGGTGGAAACATCATGCTTTGGGACTGTTTCTCTGCAAAGGGGCCAGGACGACTGATCCGGGTACATGAAAGAATGAATGGGGCCATGTATCGTGAGATTTTGAGTGCAAACCTCCTTCCATCAGCAAGGGCATTGAAGATGAAACGTGGCTGGGTCTTTCAACATGACAATGATCCAAAGCACACCTCCACGGCAACGAAGGAGTGGCTTCGTAAGAAGCATTTCAAGGTCCTGGAGTGGCCTAGCCAGTCTCCAGATCTCAACCCTATAGAAAACCTTTGGAGGGAGTTGAAAGTCCGTGTTGCCAAGCGAAAAGCCAAAAACATCACTGCTCTAGAGGAGATCTGCATGGAGGAATGGGCCAACATACCAACAACAGTGTGTGGCAACCTTGTGAAGACTTACAAAAAACGTTTGACCTCTGTCATTGCCAACAAAGGATATATTACAAAGTATTGAGATGAAATTTTGTTTCTGACCAAATACTTATTTTCCACCATAATATGCAAATAAATTGTTAAAAAAACAGACAATGTGATTTTCTGGATTTTTTTTTTCTCAGTTTGTCTCCCATAGTTGAGGTCTACCTATGATGTAAATTACAGACGCCTCTCATCTTTTTAAGTGGTGGAACTTGCACTATTGCTGACTGACTAAATACTTTTTTACCTCACTGTATATGTAGGGTATAGATTGTAGGGTATTGAGTGTAGGGTATAGAGTATAGGGTATAGAGTGTAGGGTATAGAGTGTAGGGTATAGAGTGTAGAGTGTATGGTATAGAGTGTAGAGTGTAGGGTATTGAGTGTAGGGTATAGAGTGTAGGGTATAGAGTGTAGGGTATAGAGTGTAGGGTATAGAGTGTAGAGTGTAGGGTATAGAGTATAGGGTATAGAGTGTACAGTATAGAGTGTATGGAAAAGAGTGTAGAGTGTAGGGTATAGAGTGTAGGGTATAGAGTGTATGGTATAGAGTGTGGGGTATAGAGTGTAGGGTATAGAGTGTAGAGTGTGGGGATTAGAGTGTAGGGTATAGAGTGTATGGAATAGAGTATAGGGTATAGAGTGTAGAGTGTAGGGTATAGAGTGTAGGGTATAGAGTGTAGGGTATAGAGTGTAGGGTATAGAGTGTAGGGTATAGAGTGTATGGTATAGAGTGTAGGGTGTAGGGTATAGAGTGTAGGGTATAGGGTGTAGAGTGTAGAGTATAGAGTGTATAGTATAGATTGTAGGGTGTAGAGTGTATGGTACAGAATGTAGGGTATAGAGTGTATGGTATAGAGTGTAGGGTATAGAGTGTAGAGTGTAGGGTATAGAGTGTAGGGTATAGAGTGTAGGGTATAGAGTGTAGGGTATAGAGTGTATGGTATATAGTGTAGGGTATAGATTATAGGGTATTGAGTGTAGGGTATAGAGTGTAGGGTATAGAGTGTAGGGTATAGAGTGTAGAGTATTGAGTGTAGGGTGTAGAGTGTAGGGTATAGAGTGTAGGGTATAGAGTGTAGAGTGTAGGGTATAGAGTGTATGGTATAGAGTGTAGGGTATAGAGCGTACAGTGTAGGGTATAGAGTGTAGGGTATAGAGTGTAGGGTATAGAGTGTAGAGTGTAGGGTATAGAGTGTAGAGTGTAGGGTATAGAGTGTAGGGTACAGAGTGTAGGGTATAGAGTGTAGGGTATAGAGTGTAGGGAATAGAGTGTAGGGTATAGAGTGTAGGGTATAGAGAGTAGAGTGTAGTGTATAGAGTGTAAGGTATAGAGTGTAGAGTGTAGGGATTCGAGTGTAGGGTATAGAGTGTAGGGTATAGAGTGTAAGGTATAGAGTATAGAGTGTAGGGTATAGAGTGTAGGGTATAGAGTGTAGAGTGTAGGGTATAGAATGTAGAGTGTAGGGTATAGAGTGTAGGGTATAGAGTGTAAGGTATAGAGTGTAGAGTGTAGGGTATAGAGTGTAGAGTATAGACTGTAGGGTATAAAGTGTAGGGTATAGAGTGTAGAGTGTAGGGTATAGAGTGTAGGGTATAGAGTGTAGAGTGTAGGGTATAGAGTGTATGGTATAGAGTGTAGGGTGTAGAGTGTAGGGTATAGAGTGTAGGGTATAGAGTGTAGAGTGTAGGGTATAGAGTGTATGGTATAGAGTGTAGGGTGTAGAGTGTATGGTATAGAATGTAGGGTATAGAGTGTAGGGTATAGAGTGTAGGGTATAGAGTGTAGAGTGTAGGGTATAGAGTGTAGGGTATAGAGTGTAGAGTGTAGGGTATAGAGTGTAGGGTATAGAGTGTAGGGTAAAGCGTGTAGAGTGTAGGGATTAGAGTGTAGGGTATAGAGTGTAGAGTGTAGGGTATAGAGTGTAGAGTGTAGGGTATAGAGTGTAGGGTATAGAGTGTACGGTATAGAGTGTAGGGTATAGAGTGTAGGGTATAGAGTGTAGAGTGTAGGGTATAGAGTGTAGGGTATAGAGTGTAGGGTATAGAGTATAGGGTATAGAGTGTAGGGTATAGAGTGTAGGGTATAGTGTGTAGAGTGTAGGGATTAGAGTGTAGGGTGTATATTGTAGGGTATAGAGTGTATGAAATAGAGTATAGGGTATAGAGTGTAGGGTATAGAGTGTATGGTATAGATTGTAGGGTATAGAGTGTAGGGTGTAGGGATTAGAGTGTAGGGTGTAGAGTATATGAAATAGAGTGTAGGGTATAGAGTGTAGGGTATAGAGTGTAGAGTGTAGGGTATAGAGTGTAGGGTATAGAGTGTAGGGTATAGAGTGTAGAGTGTAGGGTATAGAGTGTATGGTATAGAGTGTAGGGTATAGAGTGTAGAGTGTAGGGTATAGAGTGTAGAGTGTAGGGTATTGAGTGTAGGGTATAGAGTGTAGGGTATAGAGTGTAGGGTATAGAGTGTAGGGTATAGAGTGTAGAGTGTAGGGTATAGAGTGTAGGGTATAGAGTGTAGAGTGTAGGGTATAGAGTGTATGGTATAGAGTGTAGGGAATAGAGTGTAGAGTGTATGGTATAGAGTGTAGAGTGTAGGGTATTGAGTGTAGGGTATAGAGTGTAGGGTATAGAGTGTAGGGTATAGAGTGTAGAGTGTAGGGTATAGAGTGTAGGGTATAGAGTGTAGGGTATAGAGTGTAGAGTGTAGGGTATACAGTGTATGGTATAGAGTGTAGGGTATAGAGTGTAGAGTGTAGGGTATAGAGTGTATGGTATAGAGTGTAGGGTGTAGAGTGTATGGCATAGAATGTAGGGTATAGAGTGTATGGTATAGAGTGTAGAGTGTAGGGTATAGAGTGTAGGGTATAGAGTGTAGAGTGTAGGGTATAGAGTGTATGGTATAGAGTGTAGAGTGTAGGGTATAGATTGTAGGGTATTGAGTGTAGGGTATAGAGTGTAGGGTATAGAGTGTAGGGTATAGAGTGTAGGGTATAGAGTGTAGGGTATAGAGTGTAGAGTGTAGGGTATAGAGTGTAGGGTATAGAGTGTAGGGTATAGAGTGTAGAGTGTAGGGTATAGAGTGTAGGGTATAGAGTGTAGGGTATAGAGTGTAGAGTGTAGGGTATAGAGTGTAGGGTATAGAGTGTAGGGTATAGAGTGTAGGGTATAGAGTGTAGAGTGTAGAGTATAGAGTGTAGGGTGTAGAGTGTAGGGTATAGAGTGTAGGGTAAAGCGTGTAGAGTGTAGGGATTAGAGTGTAGAGTATAGAGTGTAGAGTGTAGGGTATAGAGTGTATGGTATAGAGTATAGGGTATAGAGTGTACGGTATAGAGTGTATGGAAAAGAGTGTAGAGTGTAGGGTATAGAGTGTAGGGTATAGAGTGTAGAGTGTAGGGTATTAGAGTGTAGGGTATAGAGTGTAGGGTATAGAGTGTAGAGTGTAGGGTATAGAGTGTAGGGTATAGAGTGTAGGGTATAGAGTGTAGGGTATAGATTGTAGAGTGTAGGGTATAGAGTGTAGGGTGTAGAGTGTAGGGTATAGAGTGTAGGGTAAAGCGTGTAGAGTGTAGGGATTAGAGTGTAGAGTATAGAGTGTAGAGTGTAGGGTATAGAGTGTATGGTGTAGGGTATAGAGTGTACGGTATAGAGTGTATGGAAAAGAGTGTAGAGTGTATGGTATAGAGTGTAGGGTATAGAGTGTATGGTATAGAGTGTAGGGTATAGAGTGTAGAGTGTGGGGATTAGAGTGTAGGTTATAGAGTGTATGGAATAGAGTATAGGGTATAGAGTGTAGAGTGTAGGGTATAGAGTGTATGGTATAGAGTGTAGGGTGTAGAGTGTAGGGTATAGAGTGTAGGGTATAGGGTGTAGAGTGTAGGGTATAGAGTGTATAGTATAGATTGTAGGGTGTAGAGTGTATGGTACAGAATGTAGGGTATAGAGTGTATGGTATAGAGTGTAGGGTATAGAGTGTAGGGTATAGAGTGTACAGTGTAGGGTATAGAGTGTATGGTATAGAGTGTAGATTGTAGGGTATAGATTGTAGGGTATTGAGTGTAGGGTATAGAGTGTAGGGATTAGAGTGTAGGGTATAGAGTGTAGAGTGTAGGGTATAGAGTGTATGGTATAGAGTATAGAGTGTAGGGTATAGAGTGTATGGTATAGAGTGTATGGAATAGAGTGTAGAGTGTAGGGTATAGAGTGTATGGTATAGAGTGTAGGGTGTAGAGTGTAGGGTATAGAGTGTAGGGTATAGGGTGTAGAGTGTAGGGTATAGAGTGTATAGTATAGATTGTAGGGTGTAGAGTGTATGGTACAGAATGTAGGGTATAGAGTGTAGGGTATAGAGTGTACAGTGTAGGGTATAGAGTGTATGGTATAGAGTGTAGATTGTAGGGTATAGATTGTAGGGTATTGAGTGTAGGGTATAGAGTGTAGGGATTAGAGTGTAGGGTATAGAGTGTAGAGTGTAGGGTATAGAGTGTATGGTATAGAGTATAGAGTGTAGGGTATAGAGTGTACGGTATAGAGTGTATGGAATAGAGTGTAGAGTGTAGGGATTAGAGTGTAGGGTGTAGAGTTTAGGGTATAGAGTGTATGGAATAGAGTATAGGGTATAGAGTGTAGAGTGTAGGGTATAGAGTGTAGGGTATAGAGTGTAGGGTATAGAGTGTATAGTATAGATTGTAGGGAGTAGAGTGTATGGTATAGAATGTAGGGTATAGAGTGTATGGTATAGAGTGTAGAGTGTAGGGTATAGAGTGTAGGGTATAGAGTGTAGAGTGTAGGGTATAGAGTGTATGGTATAGAGTGTAGAGTATAGGGTATAGAGTGTAGGGTATTGAGTGTAGGGTATAGAGTGCAGGGTATAGAGTGTAGAGTGTAGGGTATAGAGTGTAGGGTATAGAGTGTAGGGTATAGAGTATAGAGTGTAGGGTATAGAGTGTAAGGTATAGAGTGTAGGGTATAGAGTGTAGAGAGTAGGGTATAGAGTGTATGGTATAGAGTGTAGGGTGTAGAGTGTATGGTATGTATATGTAGGGTATAGAGTGTATGGTATAGAGTGTAGAGTGTAGGGTATAGAGTGTAGAGTGTAGGGTATAGATTGTATGGTATAGAGTGTAGAGTGTAGGGTATAGATTGTAGGGTATTGAGTGTAGGGTATAGAGTATATGGTATAGAGTGTAGGGTATAGAGTGTAGAGTGTAGGGTATAGAGTGTAGGGTGTAGAGTGTAGGGTATAGAGTGTAGGGTAAAGCGTGTAGAGTGTAGGGATTAGAGTGTAGAGTATAGAGTGTAGAGTGTAGGGTATAGAGTGTATGGTATAGAGTATAGGGTATAGAGTGTAGGGTATAGAGTGTAGATTGTAGGGTATAGATTGTAGGGTATTGAGTGTAGGGTATAGAGTGTAGGGATTAGAGTGTAGGGTATAGAGTGTAGAGTGTAGGGTATAGAGTGTATGGTATAGAGTATAGAGTGTAGGGTATAGAGTGTACGGTATAGAGTGTATGGAATAGAGTGTAGAGTGTAGGGATTAGAGTGTAGGGTGTAGAGTTTAGGGTATAGAGTGTATGGAATAGAGTATAGGGTATAGAGTGTAGAGTGTAGGGTATAGAGTGTAGGGTATAGAGTGTAGGGTATAGAGTGTATAGTATAGATTGTAGGGAGTAGAGTGTATGGTATAGAATGTAGGGTATAGAGTGTATGGTATAGAGTGTAGAGTGTAGGGTATAGAGTGTAGGGTATAGAGTGTAGAGTGTAGGGTATAGAGTGTATGGTATAGAGTGTAGAGTATAGGGTATAGAGTGTAGGGTATTGAGTGTAGGGTATAGAGTGCAGGGTATAGAGTGTAGAGTGTAGGGTATAGAGTGTAGGGTATAGAGTGTAGGGTATAGAGTATAGAGTGTAGGGTATAGAGTGTAAGGTATAGAGTGTAGGGTATAGAGTGTAGAGAGTAGGGTATAGAGTGTATGGTATAGAGTGTAGGGTGTAGAGTGTATGGTATGTATATGTAGGGTATAGAGTGTATGGTATAGAGTGTAGAGTGTAGGGTATAGAGTGTAGAGTGTAGGGTATAGATTGTATGGTATAGAGTGTAGGGTATAGATTGTAGGGTATTGAGTGTAGGGTATAGAGTATAGGGTATAGAGTGTAGGGTATAGAGTGTAGAGTGTAGGGTATAGAGTGTAGGGTGTAGAGTGTAGGGTATAGAGTGTAGGGTAAAGCGTGTAGAGTGTAGGGATTAGAGTGTAGAGTATAGAGTGTAGAGTGTAGGGTATAGAGTGTATGGTATAGAGTATAGGGTATAGAGTGTACGGTATAGAGTGTATGGAAAAGAGTGTAGAGTGTAGGGTATAGAGTGTAGGGTATAGAGTGTAGGGTGTAGAGTGTAGGGTATTAGAGTGTAGGGTATAGAGTGTAGGGTATAGAGTGTAGAGTGTAGGGTATAGAGTGTAGGGTATAGAGTGTAGGGTATAGAGTGTAGGGTATAGAGTGTAGGGTATAGAGTGTAGAGTGTAGGGTATAGAGTGTAGGGTGTAGAGTGTAGGGTATAGAGTGTAGGGTAAAGCGTGTAGAGTGTAGGGATTAGAGTGTAGAGTATAGATTTACCCAGTGGTTTCCCGTTCAGTGTGTAATGGTGATATTGATTCCCTCTTCCCATGTGTATAACCTTACATTTATCATAACCACCCTCTGCTTTCTATCGCTAAGCCAGTTACTAACCCATTTACACACATGTTCCCCCAGACCAAGCATTCTCATTTTGTGTACCAACCTCTTGTGCGGCACTGTATCAAACGCTTTGGAAAAATCGAGATATACCACGTCCAATGACTCACCGTGGTCCAGCCTATAGCTTACCTCTTCATAAAAACTGATTAGATTGGTTTGACAGGAGCGATTTCTCATAAACCCATGCTGATATGGAGTTAACAGTTATTCTCATTGAGATAATCCAGAATAACATCCCTCAGAAACCCTTCAAATATTTTACCAACAATAGAGGTTAGACTTACTGGCCTATAATTTCCAGGTTCACTTTTAGAGCCCTTTTTGAATATTGGCACCACATTTGCTATGCGCCAGTCCTGCGGAACAGACCCTGTCGCTATAGAGTCACTAAAAATAAGAAATAATGGTTTATCTATTACATTACTTAGTTCTCTTAGTACTCGTGGGTGTATGCCATCCGGACCCGGAGATTTATCTATTTTAATCTTATTTAGCCGGTTTCGCACCTCTTCTTGGGTTAGATTGGTGACCCTTAATATAGGGTTTTCATTGTTTCTTGGGATTTCACCTAGCATTTCATTTTCCACCGTGAATACCGTGGAGAAGAAGGTGTTTAATATGTTAGCTTTTTCCTCGTCATCTACAACCATTCTTTCCTCACTATTTTTTAAGGGGCCTACATTTTCAGTTTTTATTCTTTTACTATTGATATAGTTGAAGAACAGTTTGGGATTAGTTTTACTCTCCTTAGCAATGTGCTTCTCTGTTTCCTTTTTGGCAGCTTTAATTAGTTTTTTAGATAAAGTATTTTTCTCCCTATAGTTTTTTAGAGCTTCAATGGTGCCATCCTGCTTTAGTAGTGCAAATGCTTTCTTTTTACTGTTAATTGCCTGTCTTACTTCTTTGTTTAGCCACATTGGGTTTTTCCTATTTCTAGTCCTTTTATTCCCACAAGGTATAAACCGCTTACACTGCCTATTTAGGATGTTCTTAAACATTTCCCATTTATTATCTGTATTCTCATTTCTGAGGATATTGTCCCAGTCTACCAGATTAAGGGCATCTCTAAGCTGTTCAAACTTTGCCTTCCTAAAGTTCAATGTTTTTGTGACTCCCTGACAAGTCCCCCTAGTGAAAGACAGGTGAAACTGCACAATATTGTGGTCGCTATTTCCTAAATGCCCAACCACCTGCAGATTTGTTATTCTGTCAGGTCTATTAGATAGTATTAGGTCTAAAAGTGCTGCTCCTCTGGTTGGATTCTGCTCCAATTGTGAAAGATAATTTTTCTTGGTTATTAGCAGAAACCTGTTGCCTTTATGGGTTTCACAGGTTTCTGTTTCTCAGTTAATATCCGGGTAGTTAAAGTCCCCCATAACCAGGACCTCATTATGGGTTGCAGCTTCATCTATCTGCTTTAGAAGTAGACTTTCCATGCTTTCTGTTATATTTGGGGGTTTCTAACAGACCCCAATGAGAATTTTGTTACCATTTTTCCCTCCATGAATTTCAACCCATATGGACTCGACATCCTCATTCCCTTCGCTAATATCCTCCCTTAAAGTGGACTTTAGACAAGACTTTACATAGAGACAAACCCCTCCTCCTCTCTGATTTTTACGATCCTTTCTAAACAGACTGTAACCCTGTAAGTTAACTGCCCAGTCATAGCTTTCATCTAACCATGTCTCGGTTATTCCCACTATGTCAAAGTTACCTGTAGATATTTCTGCTTCTAGTTCTTCCATCTTGTTTGTCAGGCTTCTGGCGTTTGCGAGCATGCAGTTTAGAGGATTTTGTTTTGTTCCAATCTCCTCACTGTGGATTGTTTTAGAAATGTTCTTACCTCCCTTCTGAGTATGTTTTCCTGGGTCGTCTTTGTTCGAGTCTAATGTTTTTCTTCCCGTCCCCTCTTCTTCTAGTTTAACGCCCTCCTGATGAGTGTAGCGAGAGTAGAGTGTATGGTATAGAATGTAGGGTATAGAGTGTATGGTATAGAGTGTAGAGTGTAGGGTATAGAGTGTAGGGTATAGAGTGTAGAGTGTAGGGTATAGAGTGTATGGTATAGAGTGTAGAGTATAGGGTATAGAGTGTAGGGTATTGAGTGTAGGGTATAGAGTGCAGGGTATAGAGTGTAGAGTGTAGGGTATAGAGTGTAGGGTATAGAGTGTAGGGTATAGAGTATAGAGTGTAGGGTATAGAGTGTAAGGTATAGAGTGTAGGGTATAGAGTGTAGAGAGTAGGGTATAGAGTGTATGGTATAGAGTGTAGGGTGTAGAGTGTATGGTATGTATATGTAGGGTATAGAGTGTATGGTATAGAGTGTAGAGTGTAGGGTATAGAGTGTAGAGTGTAGGGTATAGATTGTATGGTATAGAGTGTAGAGTGTAGGGTATAGATTGTAGGGTATTGAGTGTAGGGTATAGAGTATAGGGAATAGAGTGTAGGGTATAGAGTGTAGGGTA
This sequence comes from Ranitomeya imitator, assembly GCF_032444005.1. NCBI lineage: Eukaryota > Metazoa > Chordata > Amphibia > Anura > Dendrobatidae > Ranitomeya > Ranitomeya imitator. Next base: position 122,778 of record NW_027194484.1, read on the forward strand.
TAGAGTGTAGAGTGTAGGGTATAGAGTATAGGGTATAGAGTGTAGGGTATAGAGTGTAGGTTATAGAGTGTAGGGTATAGAGTGTAGGGTATAGAGTGTAGAGTGTAGGGTATAGAGTGTAGGGTATAGAGTGTAGGGTAAAGCATGTAGAGTGTAGGTTATAGAGTGTAGGGTATAGAGTGTAGAGTGTAGATTATAGAGTGTAGGGTATAGAGTGTAGGGTATAGAGTGTAGGGTATAGAGTGTAGGGTAAAGCGTGTAGAGTGTAGGGATTAGAGTGTAGGGATTAGAGTGTAGGGTATAGAGTGTAGAGTGTAGGGTATAGAGTATAGGGTATAGAGTGTAGGGTATAGAGTGTAGGTTATAGAGTGTAGGGTATAGAGTGTAGGGTATAGAGTGTAGGTTATAGAATGTAGGGTATAGAGTGTAGGGTATAGAGTGTAGAGTGTAGGGTATAGAGTGTAGGGTATAGAGTGTAGGGTAAAGCATGTAGAGTGTAGGTTATAGAGTGTAGGGTATAGAGTGTAGAGTGTAGGTTATAGAGTGTAGGGTATAGAGTGTAGGGTATAGAGTGTAGGGTATAGAGTGTAGGGTAAAGCGTGTAGAGTGTAGGGATTAGAGTGTAGGGATTAGAGTGTAGGGTATAGAGTGTAGAGTGTAGGGTATAGAGTGTATGGTATAGAGTATAGAGTGTAGGGTATAGAGTGTATGGTATATAGTGTAGGGTATAGAGTGTAGGGTATAGAGTGTAAGGTATAGAGTGTAGAGTATAGAGTGTAGGGTATAGAGTGTAGGGTATAGAGTGTAGGGTATAGAGTGTAGAGTGTAGGGTATAGAGTGTAGAGTATAGAGTGTATGGTATAGAGTGTAGGGTATAGAGTGTACAGTGTAGGGTATAGAGTGTAGGGTATAGAGTGTAGAGTATAGAGTGTAGGGTATAGAGTGTAGGGTATAGAGTGTAGAGTGTAGGGTATAGAGTGTAGAGTGTAGGGTATAGAGTAGGGTACAGAGTGTAGGGTATAGAGTGTAGGGTATAGAGTGTAGGGTATTGAGTGTAGGGTATAGAGTGTAGGGTATAGAGTGTAGGGTATAGAGTGTAGGGTATAGAGTGTAGGGTGTAGAGTGTGGGGTATAGAGTGTATGGTATAGAGTGTAGAGTGTAGGGTATTGAGTGTAGGGTATAGAGTGTAGGGTATAGAGTGTAGGGTATAGAGTGTAGAATATAGAGTGTAGAGTGTAGGGTATAGAGTGTAGGGTATAGAGTGTAGGGTATAGAGTGTAGAGTGTAGGGTATTAGAGTGTAGGGTATAGAGTGTAGGGTATAGAGTGTAGAGTGTAGGGTATAGAGTGTAGGGTATAGAGTGTTGGGTATAGAGTGTAGGGTATAGAGTGTAGGGTATAGAGTGTAGAGTGTAGGGTATAGAGTGTAGGGTGTAGGGTATAGAGTGTAGGGTAAAGCGTGTAGAGTGTAGGGATTAGAGTGTAGAGTATAGAGTGTAGAGTGTAGGGTATAGAGTGTATGGTGTAGGGTATAGAGTGTACGGTATAGAGTGTATGGAAAAGAGTGTAGAGTGTAGGGTATAGAGTGTAGGGTATAGAGTGTAGGGTATAGAATGTAGGGTATAGAGTGTAGAGCGTAGGGATTAGAGTGTAGTGTATAGAGTGTATGGAATAGAGTATAGGGAATAGAGTGTAGAGTGTAGGGTATAGAGTGTAGGGTTTAGAGTGTAGGGTATAGAGTGTAGGGTATAGAGTGAAGAGTGTAGGGTATAGAGTGTATGGTATAGAGTGTAGGGTGTAGAGTGTAGGGTATAGAGTGTATGGTATAGAATGTAGGGTGTAGAGTGTAGGGTATAGAGTGTAGGGTATAGAGTGTAGAGTGTAGGGTATAGAGTGTATAGTATAGATTGTAGGGTGTAGAGTGTATGGTATAGAATGTAGAGTATAGAGTGTATGGTATCCTCGCTGAGGATCTGTTTATACCAAGGAAGGTGACGGGCACAAGGGGGCATTCTTTGCGTCTGGAGGAGAGAAGGTTTTTCCACCAACATAGAAGAGGATTCTTTACTGTTAGGGCAGTGAGAATCTGGAATTGCTTGCCTGAGGAGGTGGTGATGGCGAACTCAGTCGAGGGGTTCAAGAGAGGCCTGGATGTCTTCCTGGAGCAGAACAATATTGTATCATACAATTATTAGGTTCTGTAGAAGGACGTAGATCTGGGTATTTATTATGATGGAATATAGGCTGAACTGGATGGACAAATGTCTTTTTTCGGCCTTACTAACTATGTTACTATGTTACTATGTATAGAGTGTAGAGTGTAGGGTATAGAGTGTAGGGTATAGAGTGTAGGGAATAGAGTGTAGGGTATAGAGTGTAGGGTGTAGAGTGTAGGGTATAGAGTGTAGGGTATAGAGTGTAGGGTATAGAGTGTAGAGTGTAGGGTATAGAGTGTAGGTTATAGAGTGTAGGGTAAAGCGTGTAGAGTGTAGGGATTAGAGTGTAGAGTAAAGAGTGTAGAGTGTAGGGTATAGAGTGTAGGGTATAGAGTGTAGGGTATAGAGTGTAGAGTGTAGGGTATAGAGTGTAGGGTATAGAGTGTAGGGTATTGAGTGTAGGGTATAAAGTGTAGGATATAGAGAGTAGAGTGTAGGGTATAGAGTGTAGGGTATAGAGTGTAGGGTATAGTGTGTAGGGTATAGAGTGTAGGGTGTAGGGTATAGAGTGTAGGGTATAGAGTGTAGGGTGTAGGGAATAGAGTGTAGGGTATAGAGTGTAGGGTATAGAGTGTAGAGTGTAGGGATTAGAGTGTAGGGTGTAGATTGTAGGGTATAGAGTGTATGAAATAGAGTATAGGGTATAGAGTGTAGAGTGTAGGGTATAGAGTGTATGGTATAGAGTGTAGGGTATAGAGTGTAGGGTATAGAGTGTAGGGTGTAGGGATTAGAGTGTAGGGTGTAGAGTGTAGGGTATAGAGTGTATGAAATAGAGTATAGGGTATAGAGTGTAGAGCGTAGGGTATAGAGTGTAGGGTATAGAGTGTAGGGTATAGAGTGTAGGGTATAGAGTGTATGGTATAGAGTGTAGGGTATAGAGTGTAGAGTGTAGGGTATAGAGTGTATGGTATAGAGTGTAGGGTGTAGAGTGTATGGCATAGAATGTAGGGTATAGAGTGTAGAGTGTAGGGTATAGAGTGTAGGGTATAGAGTGTAGAGTGTAGGGTATAGAGTGTATGGTATAGAGTGTAGAGTATAGATTGTAGGGTATTGAGTGTAGGGTATAGAGTGTAGGGTATAGAGTGTAGGGTAAAGCGTGTAGAGTGTAGGGATTAGAGTGTAGGGATTAGAGTGTAGGGTATAGAGTGTAGAGTGTAGGGTATAGAGTGTATGGTATAGAGTATAGAGTGTAGGGTATAGAGTGTATGGTATATAGTGTAGGGTATAGAGTGTAGGGTATAGAGTGTAAGGTATAGAGTGTAGAGTATAGAGTGTAGGGTATAGAGTTTAGGGTATAGAGTGTAGGGTATAGAGTGTAGAGTGTAGGATATAGAGTGTAGAGTATAGAGTGTATGGTATAGAGTGTAGGGTATAGAGTGTACAGTGTAGGGTATAGAGTGTAGGGTATAGAGTGTAGAGTATAGAGTGTAGGGTATAGAGTGTAGGGTATAGAGTGTAGAGTGTAGGGTATAGAGTAGGGTACAGAGTGTAGGGTATAGATTGTAGGGTATAGAGTGTAGGGTATTGAGTGTAGGGTATAGAGTGTAGGGTATAGAGTGTAGGGTATAGAGTGTAGGGTATAGAGTGTAGGGTGTAGAGTGTGAGGTATAGAGTGTATGGTATAGAGTGTAGAGTGTAGGGTATTGAGTGTAGGGTATAGAGTGTAGGGTATAGAGTGTAGGGTATAGAGTGTAGGGTATAGAGTGTAGGGTATAGAGTGTAGAGTGTAGGGTATAGAGTGTAGGGTATAGAGTGTAGGGTATAGAGTGTAGAGTGTAGGGTATTAGAGTGTATGGTATAGAGTGTAGGGTATAGAGTGTAGAGTGTAGGGTATAGAGTGTAGGGTATAGAGTGTTGGGTATAGAGTGTAGGGTATAGAGTGTAGGGTATAGAGTGTAGAGTGTAGGGTATAGAGTGTAGGGTGTAGGGTATAGAGTGTAGGGTGTAGGGTATAGAGTGTAGGGTAAAGCGTGTAGAGTGTAGGGATTAGAGTGTAGACTATAGAGTGTAGAGTGTAGGGTATAGAGTGTATGGTGTAGGGTATAGAGTGTACGGTATAGAGTGTATGGAAAAGAGTGTAGAGTGTAGAGTGTAGGGTATAGAGTGTAGGGTATAGAGTGTAGAGTATAGAATGTAGGGTATAGAGTGTAGAGCGTAGGGATTAGAGTGTAGTGTATAGAGTGTATGGAATAGAGTATAGGGAATAGAGTGTAGAGTGTAGGGTATAGAGTGTAGGGTATAGAGTGTAGGGTATAGAGTGTAGGGTATAGAGTGAAGAGTGTAGGGTATAGAGTGTATGGTATAGAGTGTAGGGTGTAGAGTGTAGGGTATAGAGTGTATGGTATAGAGTGTAGGGTGTAGAGTGTAGGGTATAGAGTGTAGGGTATAGAGTGTAGAGTGTAGGGTATAGAGTGTATAGTATAGATTGTAGGGTGTAGAGTGTATGGTATAGAATGTAGAGTATAGAGTGTATGGTATAGAGTGTAGAGTGTAGGGTATAGAGTGTAGGGTATAGAGTGTAGGGAATAGAGTGTAGGGTATAGAGTGTAGGGTGTAGAGTGTAGGGTATAGAGTGTAGGGTATAGAGTGTAGGGTATAGAGTGTAGAGTGTAGGGTATAGAGTGTAGGTTATAGAGTGTAGGGTAAAGCGTGTAGAGTGTAGGGATTAGAGTGTAGAGTATTGAGTGTAGAGTGTAGGGTATAGAGTGTAGGGTATAGAGTGTAGGGTATAGAGTGTAGGGTATAGAGTGTAGAGTGTAGGGTATAGAGTGTAGGGTATAGAGTGTAGGGTATTGAGTGTAGGGTATAAAGTGTAGGGTATAGAGAGTAGAGTGTAGGGTATAGAGTGTAGGGTATAGAGTGTAGGGTATAGAGTGTAGGGTGTAGGGTATAGAGTGTAGGGTATAGAGTGTAGAGTGTAGGGAATAGAGTGTAGGGTATAGAGTGTAGGGTATAGAGTGTAGAGTGTAGGTATTAGAGTGTAGGGTGTAGATTGTAGGGTATAGAGTGTATGAAATAGAGTATAGGGTATAGAGTGTAGAGTGTAGGGTATAGAGTGTATGGTATAGAGTGTAGGGTATAGAGTGTAGGGTATAGAGTGTAGGGTGTAGGGATTAGAGTGTAGGGTGTAGAGTGTAGGGTATAGAGTGTATGAAATAGAGTATAGGGTATAGAGTGTAGAGCGTAGGGTATAGAGTGCAGGGTATAGAGTGTAGGGTATAGAGTGTAGGGTATAGAGTGTATGGTATAGAGTGTAGGGTATAGAGTGTAGAGTGTAGGGTATAGAGTGTATGGTATAGAGTGTAGGGTGTAGAGTGTATGGCATAGAATGTAGGGTATAGAGTGTAGAGTGTAGGGTATAGAGTGTAGGGTATAGAGTGTAGAGTGTAGGGTATAGAGTGTATGGTATAGAGTGTAGAGTATAGATTGTAGGGTATTGAGTGTAGGGTATAGAGTGTAGGGTATAGAGTGTAGGGTATAGAGTGTAGGGTATAGAGTGTAGAGTGTAGGGTATAGAGTGTAGGGTATAGAGTGTAGGGTATAGAGTGTAGAGTGTAGGGTGTAGGGTATAGAGTGTAGGGTATAGAGTGTAGGGTATAGAGTGTAGGGTATAGAGTGTAGGTTATAGAGTGTAGGGTATAGAGTGTAGAGTGTAGGGTATAGAGTGTAGGGTATAAAGTGTAGGGTGTAGAGTGTAGGGTATAGAGTGTAGGGTAAAGCGTGTAGAGTGTAAAGATTATAGTGTAGAGTACAGAGTGTAGAGTGTAGGGTATAGAGTGTATGGTATAGAGTATAGAGTGTATGGAAAAGAGTGTAGAGTGTAGAGTGTAGGGTATAGAGTGTAGGGTATAGAGTGTAGGGTATAGAGTGTAGGGTATAGAGTGTAGAGTGTAGGGATTAGAGTGTAGGGTATAGAGTGTTTGCAATAGAGTATAGGGTATAGAGTGTAGAGTGTAGGGTATAGAGTGTAGGGTATAGAGTGTAGGGTATACAGTGTAGGGTATAGAGTGTACGGTATAGAGTGTAGGGTATAAAGTGTAGAGTGTAGGGTATAGAGTGTAGGGTATAGAGTGTAGGGTATAGAGTGTAGGGTATAAAGTGTAGGGTATAGAGAGTAGAGTGTAGGGTATAGAGTGTAGGGTAAAGCGTGTAGAGTGTAGGGATTAGAGTGTAGGGATTAGAGTGTAGGGTATAGAGTGTAGAGTGTAGGGTATAGAGTGTATGGTATAGAGTATAGAGTGTAGGGTATAGAGTGTATGGTATATAGTGTAGGGTATAGAGTGTAGGGTATAGAGTGTAAGGTATAGAGTGTAGAGTATAGAGTGTAGGGTATAGAGTGTAGGGTATAGAGTGTAGAGTGTAGGGTATAGAGTGTAGAGTATAGAGTGTATGGTATAGAGTGTAGGGTATAGAGTGTACAGTGTAGGGTATAGAGTGTAGGGTATAGAGTGTAGAGTATAGAGTGTAGGGTATAGAGTGTAGGGTATAGAGTGTAGAGTGTAGGGTATAGAGTGTAGAGTGTAGGGTATAGAGTAGGGTACAGAGTGTAGGGTATAGAGTGTAGGGTATAGAGTGTAGGGTATTGAGTGTAGGGTATAGAGTGTAGGGTATAGAGTGTAGGGTATAGAGTGTAGGGTGTAGAGTGTGGGGTATAGAGTGTATGGTATAGAGTGTAGAGTGAAGGGTATTGAGTGTAGGGTATAGAGTGTAGGGTATAGAGTGTAGGGTATAGAGTGTAGGGTATAGAGTGTAGGGTATAGAGTGTAGAGTGTAGGGTATAGAGTGTAGGGTATAGAGTGTAGGGTATAGAGTGTAGAGTGTAGGGTATTAGAGTGTAGGGTATAGAGTGTAGGGTATAGAGTGTAGAGTGTAGGGTATAGAGTGTAGGGTATAGAGTGTTGGGTATAGAGTGTAGGGTATAGAGTGTAGTGTATAGAGTGTAGAGTGTAGGATATAGAGTGTAGGGTGTAGAGTGTAGGGTATAGAGTGTAGGGTAAAGCGTGTAGAGTGTAGGGATTAGAGTGTAGAGTATAGAGTGTATAGTGTAGGGTATAGAGTGTATGGTGTAGGGTATAGAGTGTACGGTATAGAGTGTATGGAAAAGAGTGTAGAGTGTAGAGTGTAGGGTATAGAGTGTAGGGTATAGAGTGTAGGGTATAGAATGTAGGGTATAGAGTGTATGGAATAGAGTATAGGGAATAGAGTGTAGAGTGTAGGGTATAGAGTGTAGGGTATAGAGTGTAGGGTATAGAGTGTAGGGTATAGAGTGAAGAGTTTAGGGTATAGAGTGTATGGTATAGAGTGTAGGGTGTAGAGTGTAGGGTATAGAGTGTATGGTATAGAGTGTAGGGTGTAGAGTGTAGGGTATAGAGTGTAGGGTATAGAGTGTAGAGTGTAGGGTATAGAGTGTATAGTATAGATTGTAGGGTGTAGAGTGTATGGTATAGAATGTAGAGTATAGAGTGTATGGTATAGAGTGTAGAGTGTAGGGTATAGAGTGTAGGGTATAGAGTGTAGGGAATAGAGTGTAGGGTATAGAGTGTAGGGTGTAGAGTGTAGGGTATAGAGTGTAGGGTATAGAGTGTAGGGTATAGAGTGTAGAGTGTAGGGTATAGAGTGTAGGTTATAGAGTGTAGGGTAAAGCGTGTAGAGTGTAGGGATTAGAGTGTAGAGTATAGAGTGTAGAGTGTATGGTATAGAGTGTAGGGTATAGAGTGTAGGGTATAGAGTGTAGGGTATAGAGTGTAGAGTGTAGGGTATAGACTGTAGGGTATAGAGTGTAGGGTATTGAGTGTAGGGTATAAAATGTAGGGTATAGAGAGTAGAGTGTAGGGTATAGAGTGTAGAGTATAGAGTGTAGGGTATAGAGTGTAGGGTGTAGGGTATAGAGTGTAGGGTATAGAGTGTAGAGTGTAGGGAATAGAGTGTAGGGTATAGAGTGTACTGTATAGAGTGTAGAGTGTAGGGATTAGAGTGTAGGGTGTAGATTGTAGGGTATAGAGTGTATGAAATAGAGTATAGGGTATAGAGTGTAGAGTGTAGGGTATAGAGTGTATGGTATAGAGTGTAGGGTATAGAGTGTAGGGTATAGAGTGTAGGGTGTAGGGATTAGAGTGTAGGGTGTAGAGTGTAGGGTATAGAGTGTATGAAATAGAGTATAGGGTATAGAGTGTAGAGCGTAGGGTATAGAGTGTAGGGTATAGAGTGTAGGGTATAGAGTGTAGGGTATAGAGTGTATGGTATAGAGTGTAGGGTATAGAGTGTAGAGTGTAGGGTATAGAGTGTATGGTATAGAGTATAGGGTGTAGAGTGTATGGCATAGAATGTAGGGTATAGAGTGTAGAGTGTAGGGTATAGAGTGTAGGGTATAGAGTGTAGAGTATAGATTGTAGGGTATTGAGTGTAGGGTATAGAGTGTAGGTTATAGAGTGTAGGGTAAAGCGTGTAGAGTGTAGGGATTAGAGTGTAGAGTATAGAGTGTAGAGTGTAGGGTATAGAGTGTAGGGTATAGAGTGTAGGGTATAGAGTGTAGGGTATAGAGTGTAGAGTGTAGGGTATAGAGTGTAGGGTATAGAGTGTAGGGTATTGAGTGTAGGGTATAAAGTGTAGGGTATAGAGAGTAGAGTGTAGGGTATAGAGTGTAGGGTATAGAGTGTAGAGTATAGAGTGTAGGGTATAGAGTGTAGGGTGTAGGGTATAGAGTGTAGGGTATAGAGTGTAGAGTGTAGGGAATAGAGTGTAGGGTATAGAGTGTAGGGTATAGAGTGTAGAGTGTAGGGATTAGAGTGTAGGGTGTAGATTGTAGGGTATAGAGTGTATGAAATAGAGTATAGGGTATAGAGTGTAGAGTGTAGGGTATAGAGTGTATGGTATAGAGTGTAGGGTATAGAGTGTAGGGTATAGAGTGTAGGGTGTAGGGATTAGAGTGTAGGGTGTAGAGTGTAGGGTATAGATTGTATGAAATAGAGTATAGGGTATAGAGTGTAGAGCGTAGGGTATAGAGTGTAGGGTATAGAGTGTAGGGTATAGAGTGTAGGGTATAGAGTGTATGGTATAGAGTGTAGGGTATAGAGTGTAGAGTGTAGGGTATAGAGTGTATGGTATAGAGTGTAGGGTGTAGAGTGTATGGCATAGAATGTAGGGTATAGAGTGTAGAGTGTAGGGTATAGAGTGTAGGGTATAGAGTGTAGAGTATAGATTGTAGGGTATTGAGTGTAGGGTATAGAGTGTAGGGTATAGAGTGTAGGGTATAGAGTGTAGAGTGTAGGGTATAGAGTGTAGGGTATAGAGTGTAGGGTATAGAGTGTAGAGTGTAGGGTATAGAGTGTAGGGTATAGAGTGAAGGGTATAGAGTGTAGGGTATAGAGTGTAGGGTATAGAGTGTAGGTTATAGAGTGTAGGGTATAGAGTGTAGAGTGTAGGGTATAGAGTGTAGGGTATAAAGTGTAGGGTGTAGAGTGTAGGGTATAGAGTGTAGGGTAAAGCGTGTAGAGTGTAAAGATTAGAGTGTAGAAAACAGAGTGTAGAGTGTAGGGTATAGAGTGTATGGTATAGAGTATAGAGTGTATGGAAAAGAGTGTAGAGTGTAGAGTGTAGGGTATAGAGTGTAGGGTATAGAGTGTAGGGTATAGAGTGTAGGGTATAGAGTGTAGAGTGTAGGGATTAGAGTGTAGGGTATAGAGTGTTTGCAATAGAGTATAGGGTATAGAGTGTAGAGTGTAGGGTATAGAGTGTAGGGTATAGAGTGTAGGGTATAGAGTGTAGGGTATAGAGTGTAGGGTATAGAGTGTAGAGTGTAGGGTATAGAGTGTAGGGTATAGAGTGTAGGGTATAGAGTGTAGGGTATGAAGTGTAGGGTATAGAGATTAGAGTGTAGGGTATAGAGTGTAGGGTATAGAGTGTAGGGTGTAGGGAATAGAGTGCAGGGTATAGAGTGTAGAGTGTAGGGTATAGAGTGTAGGGTATAGAGTGTAGGGTATAGAGTGTAGGGTATAGAGTGTAGGGTATAGAGTGTAGAGAGTAGGGATTAGAGTGTAAGGTGTAGATTGTAGGGTATAGAGTGTATGAAATAGAGTATAGGGTATAGAGTGTAGAGTGTAGGGCATAGAGTGTAGGGTATAGAGTGTAGGGTATAGAGTGTATGGTATAGAGTGTAGGGTATAGAGTGTAGAGTGTAGGGTATAGAGTGTATGGTATAGAGTGTAGGGTGTAGAGTGTATGGCATAGAATGTAGGGTATAGAGTGTATGGTATAGAGTGTAGAGTGTAGGGTATAGAGTGTAGGGTATAGAGTGTAGAGTGTAGGGTATAGAGTGTATGGTATAGAGTGTAGAGTATAGATTGTAGGGTATTAAGTGTATCGTGTAGAGTGTATGGTATATAGTGTAGGGTATAGAGTGTAGGGTAAAGAGTGTAGGGTATAGAGTGTAGGGTATAGAGTGTAGGGTATAGAGTGTAGAGTGTAGGGTATAGAGTGTAGGGTATAGAGTGTAGGGTATAGAGTGTAGAGTGTAGGGTATAGAGTGTAGGGTATAGATTGTAGGGTATAGAGTGTAGGGTATAAAGTGTAGGGTATAGAGAGTAGAGTGTAGGGTATAGAGTGTAGGGTATAGAGTGTAGGGTATAGAGTGTAGGGTATAGAGTGTAGGGTGTAGGGTATAGAGTGTAGGGTATAGAGTGTAGAGTGTAGGGTATAGAGTGTAGGGTATAGAGTGTAGGGTATAGAGTGTAGGGTATAGAGTGTAGAGAGTAGGGATTAGAGTGTAGGGTGTAGATTGTAGGGTATAGAGTGTATGAAATAGAGTATAGGGTATAGAATGTAGAGTGTAGGGTATAGAGTGTATGGTATAGAGTGTAGGGTATAGAGTGTAGGGTATAGAGTGTAGGGTGTAGGGATGAGAGTGTAGGGTGTAGATTGTAGGGTATAGAGTGTATGAAATAGAGTATAGGGTATAGAATGTAGAGTGTAGGGTATAGAGTGTATGGTATAGAGTGTAGGGTACAGAGTGTAGGGTATAGAGTGTAGGGTGTAGGGATTAGAGTGTAGGGTATAGAGTGTAGGGTATAGAGTGTAGGGTGTAGGGATTAGAGTGTATGGTATAGAGTGTAGGGTATAGAGTGTAGGGTATAGAGTGTAGAGTGTAGGGCATAGAGTGTAGGGTATAGAGTGTAGGGTATAGAGTGTATGGTATAGAGTGTAGGGTATAGAGTGTAGAGTGTAGGGTATAGAGTGTATGGTATAGAGTGTGGGGTGTAGAGTGTATGGCATAGAATGTAGGGTATAGAGTGTATGGTATAGAGTGTAGAGTGTAGGGTATAGAGTGTAGGGTATAGAGTGTAGAGTGTAGGGTATAGAGTGTATGGTATAGAGTGTAGAGTATAGATTGTAGGGTTTTGAGTGTATGGTATAGAGTGTATGGTATATAGTGTAGGGTATAGAGTGTAGGGTATAGAGTGTAGGGTATAGAGTGTAGGGTATAGAGTGTAGGGTATAGAGTGTAGAGTGTAGGGTATAGAGTGTAGGGTATAGAGTGTAGAGTGTAGGGTATAGAGTGTAGGGTATAGAGTGTAGGGTATAGAGTGTAGGTTATAGAGTGTAGGGTATAGAGTGTAGAGTGTAGGGTATAGAGTGTAGGGTATAGAGTGTAGGGTGTAGAGTGTAGGGTATAGAGTGTAGGGTAAAGTGTGTAGAGTGTAAAGATTAGAGTGTAGAGTACAGAGTGTAGAGTGTAGGGTATAGAGTGTATGGTATAGAGTGTATGGAAAAGAGTGTAGAGTGTAGGGTATAGAGTGTAGGGTATAGAGTGTATGGTATAGAGTGTAGGGTATAGAGTGTAGGGTATAGAGTGTAGGGTATAGAGTGTAGAGTGTAGGGATTAGAGTGTATAGTATAGATTGTAGGGTGTAGAGTGTATGGTATAGAATGTAGGGTATAGAGTGTATGGTATAGAGTGTAGAGTGTAGGGTATAGAGTGTATGGTATAGAGAGTAGGGTATAGATTGTAGGGTATTGAGTGTAGGGTATAGAGTGTAGGGTATAGAGTGTAGGGTATAGAGTGTATGGTATAGAGTGTAGGGTATACAGTGTAGGGTATAGAGCGTAGGGTATAGAGTGTAGAGTGTAGGGATTAGAGTGTAGGGTATAGAGTGTTTGCAATAGAGTATAGGGTATAGAGTGTAGAGTGTAGGGTATGGAGTGTAGGGTATAGAGTGTAGCGTATAGAGTGTAGGGTATAGAGTGTAGGGTATAGAGTGTATGGTATAGAGTGTAGGGTGAAGAGTGTAGGGTATAGAGTGTAGGGTATAGAGTGTAGAGTGTAGGGTATAGAGTGTATAGTATAGACTGTAGGGTGTAGAGTGTATGGTATAGAATGTAGGGTATAGAGTGTATGGTATAGAGTGTAGAGTGTAGGGTATAGAGTGTAGGGTATAGAGTGTAGGGTATAGAGTGTAGGGTATAAAGTGTAGGGTATAGAGAGTAGAGTGTAGGGTATAGAGTGTAGGGTATAGAGTGTAGGGTATAGAGTGTAGGGTATAGAGTGTAGGGTGTAGGGTATAGAGTGTAGGGTATAGAGTGTAGAGTGTAGGGTATAGAGTGTAGGGTATAGAGTGTAGGGTATAGAGTGTAGGGTATAGAGTGTAGAGAGTAGGGATTAGAGTGTAGGGTGTAGATTGTAGGGTATAGAGTGTATGAAATAGAGTATAGGGTATAGAGTGTAGGGTATAGAGTGTATGGTATAGAGTGTAGGGTATAGAGTGTAGGGTATAGAGTGTAGGGATTAGAGTGTAGGGTGTAGAGTGTAGGGTATAGAGTGTATGAAATAGAGTATAGGGTATAGAGTGTAGAGTGTAGGGCATAGAGTGTAGGGTATAGAGTGTAGGGTATAGAGTGTATGGTATAGAGTGTAGGGTATAGAGTGTAGAGTGTAGGGTATAGAGTGTATGGTATAGAGTGTAGGGTGTAGAGTGTATGGCATAGAATGTAGGGTATAGAGTGTATGGTATAGAGTGTAGAGTGTAGGGTATAGAGTGTAGGGTATAGAGTGTAGAGTGTAGGGTATAGAGTGTATGGTATAGAGTGTAGAGTATAGATTGTAGGGTATTGAGTGTATGGTATAGAGTGTATGGTAAATAGTGTAGGGTATAGAGTGTAGGGTATAGAGTGTAGGGTATAGAGTGTAGGGTATAGAGTGTAGGGTATAGAGTGTAGTGTAGGGTATAGAGTGTAGGGTATAGAGTGTAGAGTGTAGGGTATAGAGTGTATGGTATAGAGTGTAGAGTATAGATTGTAGGGTTTTGAGTGTATGGTATAGAGTGTATGGTATATAGTGTAGGGTATAGAGTGTAGGGTATAGAGTGTAGGGTATAGAGTGTAGGGTATAGAGTGTAGGGTATAGAGTGTAGAGTGTAGGGTATAGAGTGTAGGGTATAGAGTGTAGAGTGTAGGGTATAGAGTGTAGGGTATAGAGTGTAGGGTATAGAGTGTAGGGTATAGAGTGTAGGGTATAGAGTGTAGGTTATAGAGTGTAGGGTATAGAGTGTAGAGTGTAGGGTATAGAGTGTAGGGTATAGAGTGTAGGGTGTAGAGTGTAGGGTATAGAGTGTAGGGTAAAGTGTGTAGAGTGTAAAGATTAGAGTGTAGAGTACAGAGTGTAGAGTGTAGGGTATAGAGTGTATGGTATAGAGTGTATGGAAAAGAGTGTAGAGTGTAGGGTATAGAGTGTATGGTATAGAGTGTAGGGTATAGAGTGTAGGGTATAGAGTGTAGGGTATAGAGTGTAGAGTGTAGGGATTAGAGTGTATAGTATAGATTGTAGGGTGTAGAGTGTATGGTATAGAATGTAGGGTATAGAGTGTATGGTATAGAGTGTAGAGTGTAGGGTATAGAGTGTAGGGTATAGATTGTAGGGTATTGAGTGTAGGGTATAGAGTGTAGGGTATAGAGTGTAGGGTATAGAGTGTATGGTATAGAGTGTAGGGTATACAGTGTAGGGTATAGAGCGTAGGGTATAGAGTGTAGAGTGTAGGGATTAGAGTGTAGGGTATAGAGTGTTTGCAATAGAGTATAGGGTATAGAGTGTAGAGTGTAGGGTATGGAGTGTAGGGTATAGAGTGTAGCGTGTAGGTTCTGTAGAAGGACGTAGATCTGGGGATTTATTATGATGGAATATAGGCTGAACTGGATGGACAAATGTCTTTTTTCGGCCTTACTAACTATGTTACTATGTTACTATGTTACTATGTATAGAGTGTAGGGTATAGAGTGTAGGGTATAGAGTGTATGGTATAGAGTGTAGGGTGAAGAGTGTAGGGTATAGAGTGTAGGGTATAGAGTGTAGAGTGTAGGGTATAGAGTGTATAGTATAGACTGTAGGGTGTAGAGTGTATGGTATAGAATGTAGGGTATAGAGTGTATGGTATAGAGTGTAGAGTGTAGGGTATAGAGTGTAGGGTATAGAGTGTAGGGTATAAAGTGTAGGGTATAGAGAGTAGAGTGTAGGGTATAGAGTGTAGGGTATAGAGTGTAGGGTATAGAGTGTAGGGTATAGAGTGTAGGGTGTAGGGTATAGAGTGTAGGGTATAGAGTGTAGAGTGTAGGGTATAGAGTGTAGGGTATAGAGTGTAGGGTATAGAGTGTAGGGTATAGAGTGTAGGGTATAGAGTGTAGAGAGTAGGGATTAGAGTGTAGGGTGTAGATTGTAGGGTATAGAGTGTATGAAATAGAGTATAGGGTATAGAGTGTAGGGTATAGAGTGTATGGTATAGAGTGTAGGGTATAGAGTGTAGGGTATAGAGTGTAGGGTGTAGGGATTAGAGTGAGGGTGTAGAGTGTAGGGTACAGGGTGTATGAAATAGAGTATAGAGTATAGAGTGTAGAGTGTAGGGCATAGAGTGTAGGGTATAGAGTGTATGGTACAGAGTGTAGGGTATAGAGTGTAGAGTGTAGGGTATAGAGTGTATGGTATAGAGTGTAGGGTGTAGAGTGTATGGCATAGAATGTAGGGTATAGAGTGTATGGTGTAGAGTGTAGAGTGTAGGGTATAGAGTGTAGGGTATAGAGTGTAGAGTGTAGGGTATAGAGTGTATGGTATAGAGTGTAGAGTATAGATTGTAGGGTATTGAGTGTATGGTATAGAGTGTATGGTAAATAGTGTAGGGTATAGAGTGTAGGGTATAGAGTGTAGGGTATAGAGTGTAGGGTATAGAGTGTAGAGTGTAGGGTATAGAGTGTAGGGTATAGAGTGTAGGGTATAGAGTGTAGGGTATAGAGTGTAGGGTGTAGAGTGTAGGGTATAGAGTGTAGGGTAAAGCGTGTAGAGTGTAAAGATTAGAATGTAGAGTACAGAGTGTAGAGTGTAGGGTATAGAGTGTATGGTATAGAGTATAGAGTGTATGGAAAAGAGTGTAGAGTGTAGGGTATAGAGTGTAGGGTATAGAGTGTATGGTATAGAGTGTAGGGTATAGAGTGTAGGGTATAGAGTGTAGAGTGTAGGGATTAGAGTGTAGGGTATAGAGTGTTTGCAATAGAGTATAGGGTATAGAGTGTAGAGTGTAGGGTATAGAGTGTAGGGTATAGAGTGTAGCGTATAGAGTGTAGGGTATAGAGTGTAGGGTATAGAGTGTAGGGTATAGAGTGTATGGTATAGAGTGTAGGGTGTAGAGTGTAGGGTATAGAGTGTAGGGTATAGAGTGTAGAGTGTAGGGTATAGAGTGTATAGTATAGATTGTAGGGTGTAGAGTGTATGGTATAGAATGTAGGGTATAGAGTGTATGGTATAGAGTGTAGAGTGTAGGGTATAGAGTGTAGGGTATAGAGTGTACAGTGTAGGGTATAGAGTGTATGGTATAGAGTGTAGGGTATAGATTGTAGGGTATTGAGTGTAGGGTATAGAGTGTAGGGTATAGAGTGTAGGGTATAGAGTGTATGGTATAGAGTGTATGGTATATAGTGTAGGGTATAGAGTGTAGGGTATAGAGTGTACAGTATAGAGTGTAGGGTATAGAGTGTACGGTATTGAGTGTACGGTATAGAGTGTATGGTATATAGTGTAGGGTATAGAGTGTAGGGTATAGAGTGTAGGGTATAGAGTGTAGGGTATAGAGTGTAGAGTATAGAGTGTAGGGTATAGAGTGTATGGTATAGAGTATAGAGTGTATGGAAAAGAGTGTAGAGTGTAGGGTATAGAGTGTAGGGTATAGAGTGTATGGTATAGAGTGTAGGGTATAGAGTGTAGGGTATAGAGTGTAGAGTGTAGGGATTAGAGTGCAGGGTATAGAGTGTTTGCAATAGAGTATAGAGTGTAGAGTGTAGGGTATAGAGTGTAGGGTATAGAGTGTAGCGTATAGAGTGTAGGGTATAGAGTGTAGGGTATAGAGTGTAGGGTATATAGTGTATGGTATAGAGTGTAGGGTGTAGAGTGTAGGGTATAGAGTGTAGGGTATAGAGTGTAGGGTATAGAGTGTAGAGTGTAGGGTATTAGAGTGTAGGGTATAGAGTGTAGGGTATAGAGTGTAGAGTGTAGGGTATAGAGTGTAAGGTATAGAGTGTTGGGTATAGAGTGTAGGGTATAGAGTGTAGGGTATAGAGTGTAGAGTGTAGGGTATAGAGTGTAGGGTGTAGGGTATAGAGTGTAGGGTGTAGGGTATAGAGTGTAGGGTAAAGCGTGTAGAGTGTAGGGATTAGAGTGTAGACTATAGAGTGTAGAGTGTAGGGTATAGAGTGTATGGTATAGAGTGTAGGGTGTAGAGTGTATGGCATAGAATGTAGGGTATAGAGTGTATGGTATAGAGTGTAGAGTGTAGGGTATAGAGTGTAGGGTATAGAGTGTAGAGTGTAGGGTATAGAGTGTATGGTATAGAGTGTAGAGTATAGATTGTAGGGTATTGAGTGTATGGTATAGAGTGTATGGTAAATAGTGTAGGGTATAGAGTGTAGGGTATAGAGTGTAGGGTATAGAGTGTAGGGTATAGAGTGTAGGGTATAGAGTGTAGTGTAGGGTATAGAGTGTAGGGTATAGAGTGTAGAGTGTAGGGTATAGAGTGTATGGTATAGAGTGTAGAGTATAGATTGTAGGGTTTTAAGTCTATGGTATAGAGTGTAGGGTATAGAGTGTAGGGTATAGAGTGTAGGGTATAGAGTGTAGGGTATAGAGTGTAGGGTATAGAGTGTAGGGTATAGAGTGTAGGGTATAGAGTGTAGGTTATAGAGTGTAGGGTATAGAGTGTAGAGTGTAGGGTATAGAGTGTAGGGTATAGAGTGTAGGGTGTAGAGTGTAGGGTATAGAGTGTAGGGTAAAGTGTGTAGAGTGTAAAGATTAGAGTGTAGAGTACAGAGTGTAGAGTGTAGGGTATAGAGTGTATGGTATAGAGTGTATGGAAAAGAGTGTAGAGTGTAGGGTATAGAGTGTATGGTATAGAGTGTAGGGTATAGAGTGTAGGGTATAGAGTGTAGGGTATAGAGTGTAGAGTGTAGGGATTAGAGTGTATAGTATAGATTGTAGGGTGTAGAGTGTATGGTATAGAATGTAGGGTATAGAGTGTATGGTATAGAGTGTAGAGTGTAGGGTATAGAGTGTATGGTATAGAGTGTAGGGTATAGATTGTAGGGTATTGAGTGTAGGGTATAGAGTGTAGGGTATAGAGTGTAGGGTATAGAGTGTATGGTATAGAGTGTAGGGTATACAGTGTAGGGTATAGAGCGTAGGGTATAGAGTGTAGAGTGTAGGGATTAGAGTGTAGGGTATAGAGTGTTTGCAATAGAGTATAGGGTATAGAGTGTAGAGTGTAGGGTATGGAGTGTAGGGTATAGAGTGTAGCGTATAGAGTGTAGGGTATAGAGTGTAGGGTATAGAGTGTATGGTATAGAGTGTAGGGTGAAGAGTGTAGGGTATAGAGTGTAGGGTATAGAGTGTAGAGTGTAGGGTATAGAGTGTATAGTATAGACTGTAGGGTGTAGAGTGTATGGTATAGAATGTAGGGTATAGAGTGTATGGTATAGAGTGTAGAGTGTAGGGTATAGAGTGTAGGGTATAGAGTGTAGGGTATAAAGTGTAGGGTATAGAGAGTAGAGTGTAGGGTATAGAGTGTAGGGTATAGAGTGTAGGGTATAGAGTGTAGGGTATAGAGTGTAGGGTGTAGGGTATAGAGTGTAGGGTATAGAGTGTAGAGTGTAGGGTATAGAGTGTAGGGTATAGAGTGTAGGGTATAGAGTGTAGGGTATAGAGTGTAGGGTATAGAGTGTAGAGAGTAGGGATTAGAGTGTAGGGTGTAGATTGTAGGGTATAGAGTGTATGAAATAGAGTATAGGGTATAGAGTGTAGGGTATAGAGTGTATGGTATAGAGTGTAGGGTATAGAGTGTAGGGTATAGAGTGTAGGGTGTAGGGATTAGAGTGTAGGGTGTAGAGTGTAGGGTATAGAGTGTATGAAATAGAGTATAGGGTATAGAGTGTAGAGTGTAGGGCATAGAGTGTAGGGTATAGAGTGTATGGTACAGAGTGTAGGGTATAGAGTGTAGAGTGTAGGGTATAGAGTGTATGGTATAGAGTGTAGGGTGTAGAGTGTATGGCATAGAATGTAGGGTATAGAGTGTATGGTGTAGAGTGTAGAGTGTAGGGTATAGAGTGTAGGGTATAGAGTGTAGAGTGTAGGGTATAGAGTGTATGGTATAGAGTGTAGAGTATAGATTGTAGGGTATTGAGTGTATGGTATAGAGTGTATGGTAAATAGTGTAGGGTATAGAGTGTAGGGTATAGAGTGTAGGGTATAGAGTGTAGGGTATAGAGTGTAGAGTGTAGGGTATAGAGTGTAGGGTATAGAGTGTAGGGTATAGAGTGTAGGGTATAGAGTGTAGGGTGTAGAGTGTAGGGTATAGAGTGTAGGGTAAAGCGTGTAGAGTGTAAAGATTAGAATGTAGAGTACAGAGTGTAGAGTGTAGGGTATAGAGTGTATGGTATAGAGTATAGAGTGTATGGAAAAGAGTGTAGAGTGTAGGGTATAGAGTGTAGGGTATAGAGTGTATGGTATAGAGTGTAGGGTATAGAGTGTAGGGTATAGAGTGTAGAGTGTAGGGATTAGAGTGTAGGGTATAGAGTGTTTGCAATAGAGTATAGGGTATAGAGTGTAGAGTGTAGGGTATAGAGTGTAGGGTATAGAGTGTAGCGTATAGAGTGTAGGGTATAGAGTGTAGGGTATAGAGTGTAGGGTATAGAGTGTATGGTATAGAGTGTAGGGTGTAGAGTGTAGGGTATAGAGTGTAGGGTATAGAGTGTAGAGTGTAGGGTATAGAGTGTATAGTATAGATTGTAGGGTGTAGAGTGTATGGTATAGAATGTAGGGTATAGAGTGTATGGTATAGAGTGTAGAGTGTAGGGTATAGAGTGTAGGGTATAGAGTGTACAGTGTAGGGTATAGAGTGTATGGTATAGAGTGTAGGGTATAGATTGTAGGGTATTGAGTGTAGGGTATAGAGTGTAGGGTATAGAGTGTAGGGTATAGAGTGTATGGTATAGAGTGTATGGTATATAGTGTAGGGTATAGAGTGTAGGGTATAGAGTGTACAGTATAGAGTGTAGGGTATAGAGTGTACGGTATTGAGTGTACGGTATAGAGTGTATGGTATATAGTGTAGGGTATAGAGTGTAGGGTATAGAGTGTAGGGTATAGAGTGTAGGGTATAGAGTGTAGAGTATAGAGTGTAGGGTATAGAGTGTATGGTATAGAGTATAGAGTGTATGGAAAAGAGTGTAGAGTGTAGGGTATAGAGTGTAGGGTATAGAGTGTATGGTATAGAGTGTAGGGTATAGAGTGTAGGGTATAGAGTGTAGAGTGTAGGGATTAGAGTGCAGGGTATAGAGTGTTTGCAATAGAGTATAGAGTGTAGAGTGTAGGGTATAGAGTGTAGGGTATAGAGTGTAGCGTATAGAGTGTAGGGTATAGAGTGTAGGGTATAGAGTGTAGGGTATATAGTGTATGGTATAGAGTGTAGGGTGTAGAGTGTAGGGTATAGAGTGTAGGGTATAGAGTGTAGGGTATAGAGTGTAGAGTGTAGGGTATTAGAGTGTAGGGTATAGAGTGTAGGGTATAGAGTGTAGAGTGTAGGGTATAGAGTGTAAGGTATAGAGTGTTGGGTATAGAGTGTAGGGTATAGAGTGTAGGGTATAGAGTGTAGAGTGTAGGGTATAGAGTGTAGGGTGTAGGGTATAGAGTGTAGGGTGTAGGGTATAGAGTGTAGGGTAAAGCGTGTAGAGTGTAGGGATTAGAGTGTAGACTATAGAGTGTAGAGTGTAGGGTATAGAGTGTATGGTGTAGGGTATAGAGTGTACGGTATAGAGTGTATGGAAAAGAGTGTAGAGTGTAGAGTGTAGGGTATAGAGTGTAGGGTATAGAGTGTAGGGTATAGAATGTAGGGTATAGAGTGTAGAGCGTAGGGATTAGAGTGTAGTGTATAGAGTGTATGGAATAGAGTATAGGGAATAGAGTGTAGAGTGTAGGGTATAGAGTGTAGGGTATAGAGTGTAGGGTATAGAGTGTAGGGTATAGAGTGAAGAGTGTAGGGTATGGAGTGTATGGTATAGAGTGTAGGGTGTAGAGTGTAGGGTATAGAGTGTATGGTATAGAGTGTAGGGTGTAGAGTGTAGGGTATAGAGTGTAGGGTATAGAGTGTAGAATGTAGGGTATAGAGTGTATAGTATAGATTGTAGGGTGTAGAGTGTATGGTATAGAATGTAGAGTATAGAGTGTATGGTATAGAGTGTAGAGTGTAGGGTATAGAGTGTAGGGTATAGAGTGTAGGGAATAGAGTGTAGGGTATAGAGTGTAGGGTGTAGAGTGTAGGGTATAGAGTGTAGGGTATAGAGTGTAGGGTATAGAGTGTAGGGTATAGAGTGTAGGTTATAGAGTGTAGGGTAAAGCGTGTAGAGTGTAGGGATTAGAGTGTAGAGTATAGAGTGTAGAGTGTAGGGTATAGAGTGTAGGGTATAGAGTGTAGGGTATAGAGTGTAGGGTATAGAGTGTAGAGTGTAGGGTATAGAGTGTAGGGTATAGAGTGTAGGGTATAGAGTGTAGGGTATAGAGTGTAGGGTATAGAGTTTAGGGTGTAGGGTATAGAGTGTAGGGTATAGAGTGTAGAGTGTAGGGAATAGAGTGTAGGGTATAGAGTGTAGGGTATAGAGTGTAGAGTGTAGGTATTAGAGTGTAGGGTGTAGATTGTAGGGTATAGAGTGTATGAAATAGAGTATAGGGTATAGAGTGTAGAGTGTAGGGTATAGAGTGTATGGTATAGAGTGTAGGGTATAGAGTGTAGGGTATAGAGTGTAGGGTGTAGGGATTAGAGTGTAGGGTGTAGAGTGTAGGGTATAGAGTGTATGAAATAGAGTATAGGGTATAGAGTGTAGAGCGTAGGGTATAGAGTGTAGGGTATAGAGTGTAGGGTATAGAGTGTAGGGTATAGAGTGTATGGTATAGAGTGTAGGGTATAGAGTGTAGAGTGTAGGGTATAGAGTGTATGGTATAGAGTGTAGGGTGTAGAGTGTATGGCATAGAATGTAGGGTATAGAGTGTAGAGTGTAGGGTATAGAGTGTAGGGTATAGAGTGTAGAGTGTAGGGTATAGAGTGTAGAGTATAGATTGTAGGGTATTGAGTGTCGGGTATAGAGTGTAGGGTATAGAGTGTAGGGTATAGAGTGTAGGGTATAGAGTGTAGAGTGTAGGGTATAGAGTGTAGGGTATAGAGTGTAGGGTATAGAGTGTAGAGTGTAGGGTGTAGGGTATAGAGTGTAGGGTATAGAGTGTAGGGTATAGAGTGTAGGGTATAGAGTGTAGGTTATAGAGTGTAGGGTATAGAGTGTAGAGTGTAGGGTATAGAGTGTAGGGTATAGAGTGTAGGGTATAGAGTGTAGGGTATAGAGTGTAGGGTATAGAGTGTAGAGTGTAGGGATTAGAGTGTAGGGTATAGAGTGTTTGCAATAGAGTATAGGGTATAGAGTGTAGAGTGTAGGGTATAGAGTGTAGGGTATAGAGTGTAGGGTATACAGTGTAGGGTATAGAGTGTAGGGTATAGAGTGTAGGGTATAGAGTGTAGAGTGTAGGGTATAGAGTGTAGGGTATAGAGTGTAGGGTATAGAGTGTAGGGTATAAAGTGTAGAGTATAGAGAGTAGAGTGTAGGGTATAGAGTGTAGGGTATAGAGTGTAGGGTATAGAGTGTAGGGTATAGGTTATAGAGTGTAGGGTATAGAGTGTAGGGTATAGAGTGTAGGGTATAGAGTGTAGGGTAAAGCGTGTAGAGTGTAGTGATTAGAGTGTAGGGATTAGAGTGTAGGGTATAGAGTGTAGAGTGTAGGGTATAGAGTGTATGGTATAGAGTATAGAGTGTAGGGTATAGAGTGTATGGTATATAGTGTAGGGTATAGAGTGTAGGGTATAGAGTGTAAGGTATAGAGTGTAGAGTATAGAGTGTAGGGTATAGAGTGTAGGGTATAGAGTGTAGGGTATAGAGTGTAGAGTGTAGGGTATAGAGTGTAGAGTATAGAGTGTATGGTATAGAGTGTAGGGTATAGAGTGTACAGTGTAGGGTATAGAGTGTAGGGTATAGAGTGTAGAGTATAGAGTGTAGGGTATAGAGTGTAGGGTATAGAGTGTAGAGTGTAGGGTATAGAGTGTAGAGTGTAGGGTATAGAGTAGGGTACAGAGTGTAGGGTATAGAGTGTAGGGTATAGAGTGTAGGGTATTGAGTGTAGGGTATAGAGTGTAGGGTATAGAGTGTATGGTATAGAGTATAGAGTGTATGGAAAAGAGTGTAGAGTGTAGAGTGTAGGGTATAGAGTGTAGGGTATAGAGTGTAGGGTATAGAGTGTAGGGTATAGAGTGTAGGGTATAGAGTGTAGAGTGTAGGGATTAGAGTGTAGGGTATAGAGTGTTTGCAATAGAGTATAGGGTATAGAGTGTAGAGTGTAGGGTATAGAGTGTAGGGTATAGAGTGTAGGGTATACAGTGTAGGGTATAGAGTGTAGGGTATAGAGTGTAGGGTATAGAGTGTAGAGTGTAGGGTATAGAGTGTAGGGTATAGAGTGTAGGGTATAGAGTGTAGGGTATAAAGTGTAGGGTATAGAGAGTAGAGTGTAGGGTATAGAGTGTAGGGTATAGAGTGTAGGGTATAGAGTGTAGGGTATAGGTTATAGAGTGTAGGGTATAGAGTGTAGGGTATAGAGTGTAGGGTAAAGCGTGTAGAGTGTAGGGATTAGAGTGTAGGGATTAGAGTGTAGGGTATAGAGTGTAGAGTGTAGGGTATAGAGTGTATGGTATACAGTATAGAGTGTAGGGTATAGAGTGTATGGTATATAGTGTAGGGTATAGAGTGTAGGGTATAGAGTGTAAGGTATAGAGTGTAGAGTATAGAGTGTAGGGTATAGAGTGTAGGGTATAGAGTGTAGGGTATAGAGTGTAGAGTGTAGGGTATAGAGTGTAGAGTATAGAGTGTATGGTATAGAGTGTAGGGTATAGAGTGTACAGTGTAGGGTATAGAGTGTAGGGTATAGAGTGTAGAGTATAGAGTGTAGGGTATAGAGTGTAGGGTATAGAGTGTAGAGTGTAGGGTATAGAGTGTAGAGTGTAGGGTATAGAGTAGGGTACAGAGTGTAGGGTATAGAGTGTAGGGTATAGAGTGTAGGGTATTGAGTGTAGGGTATAGAGTGTAGGGTATAGAGTGTAGGATATAGAGTGTAGGGTGTAGAGTGTGGGGTATAGAGTGTATGGTATAGAGTGTAGAGTGAAGGGTATTGAGTGTTGGGTATAGAGTGTAGGGTATAGAGTGTAGGGTATAGAGTGTAGGGTATAGAGTGTAGGGTATAGAGTGTAGAGTGTAGGGTATAGAGTGTAGGGTATAGAGTGTAGGGTATAGAGTGTAGAGTGTAGGGTATTAGAGTGTAGGGTATAGAGTGTAGGGTATAGAGTGTAGAGTGTAGGGTATAGAGTGTAGGGTATAGAGTGTTGGGTATAGAGTGTAGGGTATAGAGTGTAGGGTATAGAGTGTAGAGTGTAGGGTATAGAGTGTAGGGTGTAGAGTGTAGGGTATAGAGTGTAGGGTAAAGCGTGTAGAGTGTAGGGATTAGAGTGTAGAGTATAGAGTGTAGAGTGTAGGGTATAGAGTGTATGGTGTAGGGTATAGAGTGTACGGTATAGAGTGTATGGAAAAGAGTGTAGAGTGTAGAGTGTAGGGTATAGAGTGTAGGGTATAGAGTGTAGGGTATAGAATGTAGGGTATAGAGTGTAGAGCGTAGGGATTAGAGTGTAGTGTATAGAGTGTATGGAATAGAGTATAGGGAATAGAGTGTAGAGTGTAGGGTATAGAGTGTAGGGTATAGAGTGTAGGGTATAGAGTGTAGGGTATAGAGTGAAGAGTGTAGGGTATAGAGTGTATGGTATAGAGTGTAGGGTGTAGAGTGTAGGGTATAGAGTGTATGGTATAGAGTGTAGGGTGTAGAGTGTAGGGTATAGAGTGTAGGGTATAGAGTGTAGAGTGTAGGGTATAGAGTGTATAGTATAGATTGTAGGGTGTAGAGTGTATGGTATAGAATGTAGAGTATAGAGTGTATGGTATAGAGTGTAGAGTGTAGGGTATAGAGTGTAGGGTATAGAGTGTAGGGAATAGAGTGTAAGGTATAGAGTGTAGGGTGTAGAGTGTAGGGTATAGAGTGTAGGGTATAGAGTGTAGAGTGTAGGGTATAGAGTGTAGGTTATAGAGTGTAGGGTAAAGCGTGTAGAGTGTAGGGATTAGAGTGTAGAGTATAGAGTGTAGAGTGTAGGGTATAGAGTGTAGGGTATAGAGTGTAGGGTATAGAGTGTAGAGTGTAGGGTATAGTGTGTAGGGTATAGAGTGTAGGGTATTGAGTGTAGGGTATAAAGTGTAGGGTATAGAGAGTAGAGTGTAGGGTATAGAGTGTAGGGTATAGAGTGTAGAGTATAGAGTGTAGGGTATAGAGTGTAGGGTGTAGGGTATAGAGTGTAGGGTATAGAATGTAGAGTGTAGGGAATAGAGTGTAGGGTATAGAGTGTAGGGTATAGAGTGTAGAGTGTAGGGATTAGAGTGTAGGGTGTAGATTGTAGGGTATAGAGTGTATGAAATAGAGTATAGGGTATAGAGTGTAGAGTGTAGGGTATAGAGTGTATGGTTTAGAGTGTAGGGTATAGAGTGTAGGGTATAGAGTGTAGGGTGTAGGGATTAGAGTGTAGGGTGTAGAGTGTAGGGTATAGAGTGTATGAAATAGAGTATAGGGTATAGAGTGTAGAGCGTAGGGTATAGAGTGTAGGGTATAGAGTGTAGGGTATAGAGTGTATGGTATAGAGTGTAGGGTATAGAGTGTAGAGTGTAGGGTATAGAGTGTATGGTATAGAGTGTAGGGTGTAGAGTGTATGGCATAGAATGTAGGGTATAGAGTGTAGAGTGTAGGGTATAGAGTGTAGGGTATAGAGTGTAGAGTGTAGGGTATAGAGTGTATGGTATAGAGTGTAGAGTATAGATTGTAGGGTATTGAGTGTAGGGTATAGAGTGTAGGGTATAGAGTGTAGGGTATAGAGTGTAGAGTGTAGGGTATAGAGTGTAGGGTATAGAGTGTAGGGTATAGAGTGTAGAGTGTAGGGTATAGAGTGTAGGGTATAGAGTGTAGGGTATAGAGTGTAGGGTATAGAGTGTAGGGTATAGAGTGTAGGTTATAGAGTGTAGGGTATAGAGTGTAGAGTGTAGGGTATAGAGTGTAGGGTATAAAGTGTAGGGTGTAGAGTGTAGGGTATAGAGTGTAGGGTAAAGCGTGTAGAGTGTAAAGATTAGAGTGTAGAAAACAGAGTGTAGAGTGTAGGGTATAGAGTGTATGGTATAGAGTATAGAGTGTATGGAAAAGAGTGTAGAGTGTAGAGTGTAGGGTATATAGTGTAGGGTATAGAGTGTAGGGTATAGAGTGTAGGGTATAGAGTGTAGGGTATAGAGTGTAGAGTGTAGGGATTAGAGTGTAGGGTATAGAGTGTTTGCAATAGAGTATAGGGTATAGAGTGTAGAGTGTAGGGTATAGAGTGTAGGGTATAGAGTGTAGGGTATAGAGTGTAGGGTATAGAGTGTAGGGTATAGAGTGTAGAGTGTAGGGTATAGAGTGTAGGGTATAGAGTGTAGGGTATAGAGTGTAGGGTATAGAGTGTAGGGTATAAAGTGTAGGGTATAGAGAGTAGAGTGTATGGTATAGAGTGTAGGGTATAGAGTGTAGGGTATAGAGTGTAGGGTATAGAGTGTAGGGTGTAGGGAATAGAGTACAGGGTATAGAGTGTAGAGTGTAGGGTATAGAGTGTAGGGTATAGAGTGTAGGGTATAGAGTGTAGAGTGTAGGGTATAGAGTGTAGAGTGTAGGGTATAGAGTAGGGTACAGAGTGTAGGGTATAGAGTGTAGGGTATAGAGTGTAGGGTATTGAGTGTAGGGTATAGAGTGTAGGGTATAGAGTGTAGGATATATAGTGTAGGGTGTAGAGTGTGGGGTATAGAGTGTATGGTATAGAGTGTAGAGTGAAGGGTATTGAGTGTAGGGTATAGAGTGTAGGGTATAGAGTGTAGGGTATAGAGTGTAGGGTATAGAGTGTAGGGTATAGAGTGTAGGGTATAGAGTGTAGAGTGTAGGGTATAGAGTGTAGGGTATAGAGTGTAGGGTATAGAGTGTAGAGTGTAGGGTATTAGAGTGTAGGGTATAGAGTGTAGGGTATAGAGTGTAGAGTGTAGGGTATAGAGTGTAGGGTATAGAGTGTTGGGTATAGAGTGTAGGGTATAGAGTGTAGGGTATAGAGTGTAGAGTGTAGGGTATAGAGTGTAGGGTGTAGAGTGTAGGGTATAGAGTGTAGGGTAAAGCGTGTAGAGTGTAGGGATTAGAGTGTAGAGTATAGAGTGTAGAGTGTAGGGTATAGAGTGTATGGTGTAGGGTATAGAGTGTACGGTATAGAGTGTATGGAAAAGAGTGTAGAGTGTAGAGTGTAGGGTATAGAGTGTAGGGTATAGAGTGTAGGGTATAGAATGTAGGGTATAGAGTGTAGAGCGTAGGGATTAGAGTGTAGTGTATAGAGTGTATGGAATAGAGTATAGGGAATAGAGTGTAGAGTGTAGGGTATAGAGTGTAGGGTATAGAGTGTAGGGTATAGAGTGAAGAGTGTAGGGTATAGAGTGTATGGTATAGAGTGTAGGGTGTAGAGTGTAGGGTATAGAGTGTATGGTATAGAGTGTAGGGTGTAGAGTGTAGGGTATAGAGTGTAGGGTATAGAGTGTAGAGTGTGGGGTATAGAGTGTATAGTATAGATTGTAGGGTGTAGAGTGTATGGTATAGAATGTAGAGTATAGAGTGTATGGTATAGAGTGTAGAGTGTAGGGTATAGAGTGTAGGGTATAGAGTGTAGGGAATAGAGTGTAGGGTATAGAGTGTAGGGTGTAGAGTGTAGGGTATAGAGTGTAGGGTATAGAGTGTAGAGTGTAGGGTATAGAGTGTAGGTTATAGAGTGTAGGGTAAAGCGTGTAGAGTGTAGGGACTAGAGTGTAGAGTATAGAGTGTAGAGTGTAGGGTATAGAGTGTAGGGTATAGAGTGTAGGGTATAGAGTGTAGAGTGTAGGGTATAGAGTGTAGGGTATAGAGTGTAGGGTATTGAGTGTAGGGTATAAAGTGTAGGGTATAGAGAGTAGAGTGTAGGGTATAGAGTGTAGGGTATAGAGTGTAGAGTATAGAGTGTAGGGTATAGAGTGTAGGGTGTAGGGTATAGAGTGTAGGGTATAGAATGTAGAGTGTAGGGAATAGAGTGTAGGGTATAGAGTGTAGGGTATAGAGTGTAGAGTGTAGGGATTAGAGTGTAGGGTGTAGATTGTAGGGTATAGAGTGTATGAAATAGAGTATAGGGTATAGAGTGTAGAGTGTAGGGTATAGAGTGTATGGTTTAGAGTGTAGGGTATAGAGTGTAGGGTATAGAGTGTAGGGTGTAGGGATTAGAGTGTAGACCATACATTATTAGAGATAATAATATTATAGTGTAGAGTGTACCCTAGAGTGTAGGGTATAGAGTGTATGAAATAGAGTATAGGGTATAGAGTGTAGAGCGTAGGGTATAGAGTGTAGGGTATAGAGTGTAGGGTATAGAGTGTATGGTATAGAGTGTAGGGTATAGAGTGTAGAGTGTAGGGTATAGAGTGTATGGTATAGAGTGTAGGGTGTAGAGTGTATGGCATAGAATGTAGGGTATAGAGTGTAGAGTGTAGGGTATAGAGTGTAGGGTATAGAGTGTAGAGTGTAGGGTATAGAGTGTATGGTATAGAGTGTAGAGTATAGATTGTAGGGTATTGAGTGTAGGGTATAGAGTGTAGGGTATAGAGTGTAGGGTATAGAGTGTAGAGTGTAGGGTATAGAGTGTAGGGTATAGAGTGTAGGGTATAGAGTGTAGAGTGTAGGGTATAGAGTGTAGGGTATAGAGTGTAGGGTATAGAGTGTAGGGTATAGAGTGTAGGGTATAGAGTGTAGGGTATAGAGTGTAGAGTGTAGGGTATAGAGTGTAGGGTATAAAGTGTAGGGTGTAGAGTGTAGGGTATAGAGTGTAGGGTAAAGCGTGTAGAGTGTAAAGATTAGAGTGTAGAAAACAGAGTGTAGAGTGTAGGGTATAGAGTGTATGGAAAAGAGTGTAGAGTGTAGAGTGTAGGGTATAGAGTGTAGGGTATAGAGTGTAGGGTATAGAGTGTAGGGTATAGAGTGTAGAGTGTAGGGATTAGAGTGTAGGGTATAGAGTGTTTGCAATAGAGTATAGGGTATAGAGTGTAGAGTGTAGGGTATAGAGTGTAGGGTATAGAGTGTAGGGTATAGAGTGTAGGGTATAGAGTGTAGGGTATAGAGTGTAGAGTGTAGGGTATAGAGTGTAGGGTATAGAGTGTAGGGTATAGAGTGTAGGGTATAAAGTGTAGGGTATAGAGAGTAGAGTGTATGGTATAGAGTGTAGGGTATAGAGTGTAGGTTATAGAGTGTAGGGTATAGAGTGTAGGGTGTAGGGAATAGAGTACAGGGTATAGAGTGTAGAGTGTAGGGTATAGAGTGTAGGGTATAGAGTGTAGGGTATAGAGTGTAGGGTATAGAGTGTAGGGTATAGAGTGTAGAGAGTAGGGATTAGAGTGTAAGGTATAGATTGTAGGGTATAGAGTGTATGAAATAGAGTATAGGGTATAGAGTGTAGGGTATAGAGTGTATGGTATAGAGTGTAGGGTATAGAGTGTAGGGTATAGAGTGTAGGGTGTAGGGATTAGAGTGTAGGGTGTAGAGTGTAGGGTATAGAGTGTATGAAATAGAGTATAGGGTATAGAGTGTAGAGTGTAGGGCATAGAGTGTAGGGTATAGAGTGTAGGGTATAGAATGTATGGTATAGAGTGTAGGGTATAGAGTGTAGAGTGTAGGGTATAGAGTGTATGGTATAGAGTGTAGGGTGTAGAGTGTATGGCATAGAATGTAGGGTATAGAGTGTATGGTATAGAGTGTAGAGTGTAGGGTATAGAGTGTAGGGTATAGAGTGTAGAGTGTAGGGTATAGAGTGTATGGTATAGAGTGTAGAGTATAGATTGTAGGGTATTAAGTGTATGGTATAGAGTGTATGGTATATAGTGTAGGGTATAGAGTGTAGGGTATAGAGTGTAGGGTAAAGAGTGTAGGGTATAGAGTGTAGGGTATAGAGTGTAGGGTATAGAGTGTAGAGTGTAGGGTATAGAGTGTAGGGTATAGAGTGTAGGGTATAGAGTGTAGAGTGTAGGGTATAGAGTGTAGGGTATAGATTGTAGGGTATAGAGTGTAGGGTATAAAGTGTAGGGTATAGAGAGTAGAGTGTAGGGTATAGAGTGTAGGGTATAGAGTGTAGGGTATAGAGTGTAGGGTATAGAGTGTAGGGTGTAGGGTATAGAGTGTAGGGTATAGAGTGTAGAGTGTAGGGTATAGAGTGTAGGGTATAGAGTGTAGGGTATAGAGTGTAGGGTATAGAGTGTAGGGTATAGAGTGTAGAGAGTAGGGATTAGAGTGTAGGGTGTAGATTGTAGGGTATAGAGTGTATGAAATAGAGTATAGGGTATAGAATGTAGAGTGTAGGGTACGGAGTGTATGGTATAGAGTGTAGGGTATAGAGTGTAGGGTATAGAGTGTAGGGTGTAGGGATTAGAGTGTAGGGTGTAGAGTGTAGGGTATAGAGTGTATGAAATAGAGTATAGGGTATAGAGTGTAGAGTGTAGGGCATAGAGTGTAGGGTATAGAGTGTAGGGTATAGAGTGTATGGTATAGAGTGTAGGGTATAGAGTGTAGAGTGTAGGGTATAGAGTGTATGGTATAGAGTGTAGGGTGTAGAGTGTATGGCATAGAATGTAGGGTATAGAGTGTATGGTATAGAGTGTAGAGTGTAGGGTATAGAGTGTAGGGTATAGAGTGTAGAGTGTAGGGTATAGAGTGTATGGTATAGAGTGTAGAGTATAGATTGTAGGGTTTTGAGTGTATGGTATAGAGTGTATGGTATATAGTGTAGGGTATAGAGTGTAGGGTATAGAGTGTAGGGTATAGAGTCTAGGGTATAGAGTGTAGGGTATAGAGTGTAGGGTATAGAGTGTAGGGTATAGAGTGTAGAGTGTAGGGTATAGAGTGTAGGGTATAGAGTGTAGGGTATAGAGTGTAGGTTATAGAGTGTAGGGTATAGAGTGTAGAGTGTAGGGTATAGAGTGTAGGGTATAGAGTGTAGGGTGTAGAGTGTAGGGTATAGAGTGTAGGGTAAAGTGTGTAGAGTGTAAAGATTAGAGTGTAGAGTACAGAGTGTAGAGTGTAGGGTATAGAGTGTATGGTATAGAGTGTATGGAAAAGAGTGTAGAGTGTAGGGTATAGAGTGTAGGGTATAGAGTGTATGGTATAGAGTGTAGGGTATAAATTGTAGGGTATAGAGTGTAGGGTATAGAGTGTAGAGTGTAGGGATTAGAGTGTATAGTATAGATTGTAGGGTGTAGAGTGTATGGTATAGAATGTAGGGTATAGAGTGTATGGTATAGAGTGTAGAGTGTAGGGTATAGAGTGTATGGTATAGAGTGTAGGGTATAGATTGTAGGGTATTGAGTGTAGGGTATAGAGTGTAGGGTATAGAGTGTAGGGTATAGAGTGTATGGTATAGAGTGTAGGGTATACAGTGTAGGGTATAGAGCGTAGGGTATAGAGTGTAGAGTGTAGGGATTAGAGTGTAGGGTATAGAGTGTTTGCAATAGAGTATAGGGTATAGAGTGTAGAGTGTAGGGTATGGAGTGTAGGGTATAGAGTGTAGCGTATAGAGTGTAGGGTATAGAGTGTAGGGTATAGAGTGTAGGGTATAGAGTGTATGGTATAGAGTGTAGGGTGAAGAGTGTAGGGTATAGAGTGTAGGGTATAGAGTGTAGAGTGTAGAGTGTAGGGTATAGAGTGTATAGTATAGACTGTAGGGTGTAGAGTGTATGGTATAGAATGTAGGGTATAGAGTGTATCGTATAGAGTGTAGAGTGTAGGGTATAGAGTGTAGGGTATAGAGTGTAGGGTATAGAGTGTAGGGTATAAAGTGTAGGGTATAGAGAGTAGAGTGTAGGGTATAGAGTGTAGGGTATAGAGTGTAGGGTATAGAGTGTAGGGTGTAGGGTATAGAGTGTAGGGTATAGAGTGTAGAGTGTAGGGTATAGAGTGTAGGGTATAGAGTGTAGGGTATAGAGTGTAGGGTATAGAGTGTAGAGAGTATGGATTAGAGTGTAGGGTGTAGATTGTAGGGTATAGAGTGTATGAAATAGAGTATAGGGTATAGAGTGTAGGGTATAGAGTGTATGGTATAGAGTGTAGGGTATAGAGTGTAGGGTATAGAGTGTAGGGTGTAGGGATTAGAGTGTAGGGTGTAGAGTGTAGGGTATAGAGTGTATGAAATAGAGTATAGGGTATAGAGTGTAGAGTGTAGGGCATAGAGTGTAGGGTATAGAGTGTAGGGTATAGAGTGTATGGTATAGAGTGTAGGGTATAGAGTGTAGAGTATAGATTGTAGGGTATTGAGTGTATGGTATAGAGTGTATGGTAAATAGTGTAGGGTATAGAGTGTAGGGTATAGAGTGTAGGGTGTAGAGTGTATGGCATAGAATGTAGGGTATAGAGTGTATGGTATAGAGTGTAGAGTGTAGGGTATAGAGTGTAGGGTATAGAGTGTAGAGTGTAGGGTATAGAGTGTATGGTATAGAGTGTAGAGTATAGATTGTAGGGTATTGAGTGTATGGTATAGAGTGTATGGTAAATAGTGTAGGGTATAGAGTGTAGGGTATAGAGTGTAGGGTATAGAGTGTAGGGTATAGAGTGTAGAGTGTAGGGTATAGAGTGTAGGGTATAGAGTGTAGGGTATAGAGTGTAGGGTATAGAGTGTAGGGTGTAGAGTGTAGGGTATAGAGTGTAGGGTAAAGCGTGTAGAGTGTAAAGATTAGAATGTAGAGTACAGAGTGTAGAGTGTAGGGTATAGAGTGTATGGTATAGAGTATAGAGTGTATGGAAAAGAGTGTAGAGTGTAGGGTATAGAGTGTAGGGTATAGAGTGTATGGTATAGAGTGTAGGGTACAGAGTGTAGGGTATAGAGTGTAGAGTGTAGGGATTAGAGTGTAGGGTATAGAGTGTTTGCAATAGAGTATAGGGTATAGAGTGTAGAGTGTAGGGTATAGAGTGTAGGGTATAGAGTGTAGCGTATAGAGTGTAGGGTATAGAGTGTAGGGTATAGAGTGTATTGTATAGAGTGTATGGTATAGAGTGTAGGGTGTAGAGTGTAGGGTATAGAGTGTAGGGTATAGAGTGTAGAGTGTAGGGTATAGAGTGTATAGTATAGATTGTAGGGTGTAGAGTGTATGGTATAGAATGTAGGGTATAGAGTGTATGGTATAGAGTGTAGAGTGTAGGGTATAGAGTGTAGGGTATAGAGTGTAGAGTGTAGGGTATAGAGTGTATGGTATAGAGTGTAGAGTATAGATTGTAGGGTTTTGAGTGTATGGT
The DNA here is from genome assembly GCF_032444005.1 of Ranitomeya imitator. Classification (NCBI taxonomy): domain Eukaryota; kingdom Metazoa; phylum Chordata; class Amphibia; order Anura; family Dendrobatidae; genus Ranitomeya; species Ranitomeya imitator. Next base: position 156,033 of record NW_027194484.1, read on the forward strand.
ATAGAGTGTATGGTATATAGTGTAGGGTATAGAGTGTAGGGTATAGAGTGTAGGGTATAGAGTCTAGGGTATAGAGTGTAGGGTATAGAGTGTAGGGTATAGAGTGTAGGGTATAGAGTGTAGAGTGTAGGGTATAGAGTGTAGGGTATAGAGTGTAGGGTATAGAGTGTAGGTTATAGAGTGTAGGGTATAGAGTGTAGAGTGTAGGGTATAGAGTGTAGGGTATAGAGTGTAGGGTGTAGAGTGTAGGGTATAGAGTGTAGGGTAAAGTGTGTAGAGTGTAAAGATTAGAGTGTAGAGTACAGAGTGTAGAGTGTAGGGTATAGAGTGTATGGTATAGAGTGTATGGAAAAGAGTGTAGAGTGTAGGGTATAGAGTGTAGGGTATAGAGTGTATGGTATAGAGTGTAGGGTATAAATTGTAGGGTATAGAGTGTAGGGTATAGAGTGTAGAGTGTAGGGATTAGAGTGTATAGTATAGATTGTAGGGTGTAGAGTGTATGGTATAGAATGTAGGGTATAGAGTGTATGGTATAGAGTGTAGAGTGTAGGGTATAGAGTGTATGGTATAGAGTGTAGGGTATAGATTGTAGGGTATTGAGTGTAGGGTATAGAGTGTAGGGTATAGAGTGTAGGGTATAGAGTGTATGGTATAGAGTGTAGGGTATACAGTGTAGGGTATAGAGCGTAGGGTATAGAGTGTAGAGTGTAGGGATTAGAGTGTAGGGTATAGAGTGTTTGCAATAGAGTATAGGGTATAGAGTGTAGAGTGTAGGGTATGGAGTGTAGGGTATAGAGTGTAGCGTATAGAGTGTAGGGTATAGAGTGTAGGGTATAGAGTGTAGGGTATAGAGTGTATGGTATAGAGTGTAGGGTGAAGAGTGTAGGGTATAGAGTGTAGGGTATAGAGTGTAGAGTGTAGAGTGTAGGGTATAGAGTGTATAGTATAGACTGTAGGGTGTAGAGTGTATGGTATAGAATGTAGGGTATAGAGTGTATCGTATAGAGTGTAGAGTGTAGGGTATAGAGTGTAGGGTATAGAGTGTAGGGTATAGAGTGTAGGGTATAAAGTGTAGGGTATAGAGAGTAGAGTGTAGGGTATAGAGTGTAGGGTATAGAGTGTAGGGTATAGAGTGTAGGGTGTAGGGTATAGAGTGTAGGGTATAGAGTGTAGAGTGTAGGGTATAGAGTGTAGGGTATAGAGTGTAGGGTATAGAGTGTAGGGTATAGAGTGTAGAGAGTATGGATTAGAGTGTAGGGTGTAGATTGTAGGGTATAGAGTGTATGAAATAGAGTATAGGGTATAGAGTGTAGGGTATAGAGTGTATGGTATAGAGTGTAGGGTATAGAGTGTAGGGTATAGAGTGTAGGGTGTAGGGATTAGAGTGTAGGGTGTAGAGTGTAGGGTATAGAGTGTATGAAATAGAGTATAGGGTATAGAGTGTAGAGTGTAGGGCATAGAGTGTAGGGTATAGAGTGTAGGGTATAGAGTGTATGGTATAGAGTGTAGGGTATAGAGTGTAGAGTATAGATTGTAGGGTATTGAGTGTATGGTATAGAGTGTATGGTAAATAGTGTAGGGTATAGAGTGTAGGGTATAGAGTGTAGGGTGTAGAGTGTATGGCATAGAATGTAGGGTATAGAGTGTATGGTATAGAGTGTAGAGTGTAGGGTATAGAGTGTAGGGTATAGAGTGTAGAGTGTAGGGTATAGAGTGTATGGTATAGAGTGTAGAGTATAGATTGTAGGGTATTGAGTGTATGGTATAGAGTGTATGGTAAATAGTGTAGGGTATAGAGTGTAGGGTATAGAGTGTAGGGTATAGAGTGTAGGGTATAGAGTGTAGAGTGTAGGGTATAGAGTGTAGGGTATAGAGTGTAGGGTATAGAGTGTAGGGTATAGAGTGTAGGGTGTAGAGTGTAGGGTATAGAGTGTAGGGTAAAGCGTGTAGAGTGTAAAGATTAGAATGTAGAGTACAGAGTGTAGAGTGTAGGGTATAGAGTGTATGGTATAGAGTATAGAGTGTATGGAAAAGAGTGTAGAGTGTAGGGTATAGAGTGTAGGGTATAGAGTGTATGGTATAGAGTGTAGGGTACAGAGTGTAGGGTATAGAGTGTAGAGTGTAGGGATTAGAGTGTAGGGTATAGAGTGTTTGCAATAGAGTATAGGGTATAGAGTGTAGAGTGTAGGGTATAGAGTGTAGGGTATAGAGTGTAGCGTATAGAGTGTAGGGTATAGAGTGTAGGGTATAGAGTGTATTGTATAGAGTGTATGGTATAGAGTGTAGGGTGTAGAGTGTAGGGTATAGAGTGTAGGGTATAGAGTGTAGAGTGTAGGGTATAGAGTGTATAGTATAGATTGTAGGGTGTAGAGTGTATGGTATAGAATGTAGGGTATAGAGTGTATGGTATAGAGTGTAGAGTGTAGGGTATAGAGTGTAGGGTATAGAGTGTACAGTGTAGGGTATAGAGTGTATGGTATAGAGTGTAGGGTATAGATTGTAGGGTATTGAGTGTAGGGTATAGAGTGTAGGGTATAGAGTGTAGGGTATAGAGTGTATGGTATAGAGTGTATGGTATATAGTGTAGGGTATAGAGTGTAGGGTATAGAGTGTACAGTATAGAGTGTAGGGTATAGAGTGTACGGTATTGAGTGTACGGTATAGAGTGTATGGTATATAGTGTAGGGTATAGAGTGTAGGGTATAGAGTGTAGGGTATAGAGTGTAGGGTATAGAGTGTAGAGTGTAGGGATTAGAGTGTAGGGTATAGAGTGTTTGCAATAGAGTATAGAGTGTAGAGTGTAGGGTATAGAGTGTAGGGTATAGAGTGTAGCGTATAGAGTGTAGGGTATAGAGTGTAGGGTATAGAGTGTAGGGTATATAGTGTATGGTATAGAGTGTAGGGTGTAGAGTGTAGGGTATAGAGTGTAGGGTATAGAGTGTAGAGTGTAGGGTATAGACTGTATAGTATAGATTGTAGGGTGTAGAGTGTATGGTATAGAATGTAGGGTATAGAGTGTATGGTATAGAGTGTAGAGTGTAGGGTATAGAGTGTAGGGTATAGAGTGTACAGTGTAGCGTATAGAGTGTATGGTATAGAGTGTAGGGTATAGATTGTAGGGTATTGAGTGTAGGGTATAGAGTGTAGGGTATAGAGTGTATGGTATAGAGTGTAGGGTATAGAGTGTAGGGTATAGAGTGTAGGGTATAGAGTGTACGGTATAGAGTGTACGGTATAGAGTGTATGGTATATAGTGTAGGGTATAGAGTGTAGGGTATTGAGTGTAGGGTATAGAGTGTAGGGTATAGAGTGTAGAGTATAGAGTGTAGGGTATAGAGTGTTGGGTATAGAGTGTAGGGTATAGAGTGTAGAGTGTAGGGTATAGAGTGTATGTTATAGACTGTAGGGTATAGAGAGTACAGTGTAGGGTATAGAGTGTAGGGTATAGAGTGTAGGGTATAGAGTTTAGAGTGTAGGGTATAGAGTGTAGGGTACAGAGTGTAGGGTACAGAGTGTAGGGTATAGAGTGTAGGGTATAGAGTGTAGGGAATAGAGTGTAGGGTATAGAGAGTAGAGTGTAGGGTATAGAGTGTAGGGTATAGAGTGTAGAGTGTAGGGATTCGAGTGTAGGGTATAGAGTGTAGAGTGTAGGGTATAGAGTGTAGGGTATAGACTGTAGGGTATAGAGTGTACGGTATAGAGTGTAGAGTGTAGGGTATAGAGTGTAGGGTATAGAGTGTATGGTATAGAGTGTAGGGTATACAGTGTAGGGTATAGAGCGTAGGGTATAGAGTGTAGAGTGTAGGGATTAGAGTGTAGGGTATAGAGTGTTTGCAATAGAGTATAGGGTATAGAGTGTAGAGTGTAGGGTATGGAGTGTAGGGTATAGAGTGTAGCGTATAGAGTGTAGGGTATAGAGTGTAGGGTATAGAGTGTATGGTATAGAGTGTAGGGTGAAGAGTGTAGGGTATAGAGTGTAGGGTATAGAGTGTAGAGTGTAGGGTATAGAGTGTATAGTATAGACTGTAGGGTGTAGAGTGTATGGTATAGAATGTAGGGTATAGAGTGTATGGTATAGAGTGTAGAGTGTAGGGTATAGAGTGTAGGGTATAGAGTGTAGGGTATAAAGTGTAGGGTATAGAGAGTAGAGTGTAGGGTATAGAGTGTAGGGTATAGAGTGTAGGGTATAGAGTGTAGGGTATAGAGTGTAGGGTGTAGGGTATAGAGTGTAGGGTATAGAGTGTAGAGTGTAGGGTATAGAGTGTAGGGTATAGAGTGTAGGGTATAGAGTGTAGGGTATAGAGTGTAGGGTATAGAGTGTAGAGAGTAGGGATTAGAGTGTAGGGTGTAGATTGTAGGGTATAGAGTGTATGAAATAGAGTATAGGGTATAGAGTGTAGGGTATAGAGTGTATGGTATAGAGTGTAGGGTATAGAGTGTAGGGTATAGAGTGTAGGGTGTAGGGATTAGAGTGTAGGGTGTAGAGTGTAGGGTATAGAGTGTATGAAATAGAGTATAGGGTATAGAGTGTAGAGTGTAGGGCATAGAGTGTAGGGTATAGAGTGTATGGTACAGAGTGTAGGGTATAGAGTGTAGAGTGTAGGGTATAGAGTGTATGGTATAGAGTGTAGGGTGTAGAGTGTATGGCATAGAATGTAGGGTATAGAGTGTATGGTGTAGAGTGTAGAGTGTAGGGTATAGAGTGTAGGGTATAGAGTGTAGAGTGTAGGGTATAGAGTGTATGGTATAGAGTGTAGAGTATAGATTGTAGGGTATTGAGTGTATGGTATAGAGTGTATGGTAAATAGTGTAGGGTATAGAGTGTAGGGTATAGAGTGTAGGGTATAGAGTGTAGGGTATAGAGTGTAGAGTGTAGGGTATAGAGTGTAGGGTATAGAGTGTAGGGTATAGAGTGTAGGGTATAGAGTGTAGGGTGTAGAGTGTAGGGTATAGAGTGTAGGGTAAAGCGTGTAGAGTGTAAAGATTAGAATGTAGAGTACAGAGTGTAGAGTGTAGGGTATAGAGTGTATGGTATAGAGTATAGAGTGTATGGAAAAGAGTGTAGAGTGTAGGGTATAGAGTGTAGGGTATAGAGTGTATGGTATAGAGTGTAGGGTATAGAGTGTAGGGTATAGAGTGTAGAGTGTAGGGATTAGAGTGTAGGGTATAGAGTGTTTGCAATAGAGTATAGGGTATAGAGTGTAGAGTGTAGGGTATAGAGTGTAGGGTATAGAGTGTAGCGTATAGAGTGTAGGGTATAGAGTGTAGGGTATAGAGTGTAGGGTATAGAGTGTATGGTATAGAGTGTAGGGTGTAGAGTGTAGGGTATAGAGTGTAGGGTATAGAGTGTAGAGTGTAGGGTATAGAGTGTATAGTATAGATTGTAGGGTGTAGAGTGTATGGTATAGAATGTAGGGTATAGAGTGTATGGTATAGAGTGTAGAGTGTAGGGTATAGAGTGTAGGGTATAGAGTGTACAGTGTAGGGTATAGAGTGTATGGTATAGAGTGTAGGGTATAGATTGTAGGGTATTGAGTGTAGGGTATAGAGTGTAGGGTATAGAGTGTAGGGTATAGAGTGTATGGTATAGAGTGTATGGTATATAGTGTAGGGTATAGAGTGTAGGGTATAGAGTGTACAGTATAGAGTGTAGGGTATAGAGTGTACGGTATTGAGTGTACGGTATAGAGTGTATGGTATATAGTGTAGGGTATAGAGTGTAGGGTATAGAGTGTAGGGTATAGAGTGTAGGGTATAGAGTGTAGAGTATAGAGTGTAGGGTATAGAGTGTATGGTATAGAGTATAGAGTGTATGGAAAAGAGTGTAGAGTGTAGAGTGTAGGGTATAGAGTGTAGGGTATAGAGTGTATGGTATAGAGTGTAGGGTATAGAGTGTAGGGTATAGAGTGTAGAGTGTAGGGATTAGAGTGCAGGGTATAGAGTGTTTGCAATAGAGTATAGAGTGTAGAGTGTAGGGTATAGAGTGTAGGGTATAGAGTGTAGCGTATAGAGTGTAGGGTATAGAGTGTAGGGTATAGAGTGTAGGGTATATAGTGTATGGTATAGAGTGTAGGGTGTAGAGTGTAGGGTATAGAGTGTAGGGTATAGAGTGTAGGGTATAGAGTGTAGAGTGTAGGGTATTAGAGTGTAGGGTATAGAGTGTAGGGTATAGAGTGTAGAGTGTAGGGTATAGAGTGTAAGGTATAGAGTGTTGGGTATAGAGTGTAGGGTATAGAGTGTAGGGTATAGAGTGTAGAGTGTAGGGTATAGAGTGTAGGGTGTAGGGTATAGAGTGTAGGGTGTAGGGTATAGAGTGTAGGGTAAAGCGTGTAGAGTGTAGGGATTAGAGTGTAGACTATAGAGTGTAGAGTGTAGGGTATAGAGTGTATGGTGTAGGGTATAGAGTGTACGGTATAGAGTGTATGGAAAAGAGTGTAGAGTGTAGAGTGTAGGGTATAGAGTGTAGGGTATAGAGTGTAGGGTATAGAATGTAGGGTATAGAGTGTAGAGCGTAGGGATTAGAGTGTAGTGTATAGAGTGTATGGAATAGAGTATAGGGAATAGAGTGTAGAGTGTAGGGTATAGAGTGTAGGGTATAGAGTGTAGGGTATAGAGTGTAGGGTATAGAGTGAAGAGTGTAGGGTATGGAGTGTATGGTATAGAGTGTAGGGTGTAGAGTGTAGGGTATAGAGTGTATGGTATAGAGTGTAGGGTGTAGAGTGTAGGGTATAGAGTGTAGGGTATAGAGTGTAGAATGTAGGGTATAGAGTGTATAGTATAGATTGTAGGGTGTAGAGTGTATGGTATAGAATGTAGAGTATAGAGTGTATGGTATAGAGTGTAGAGTGTAGGGTATAGAGTGTAGGGTATAGAGTGTAGGGAATAGAGTGTAGGGTATAGAGTGTAGGGTGTAGAGTGTAGGGTATAGAGTGTAGGGTATAGAGTGTAGGGTATAGAGTGTAGGGTATAGAGTGTAGGTTATAGAGTGTAGGGTAAAGCGTGTAGAGTGTAGGGATTAGAGTGTAGAGTATAGAGTGTAGAGTGTAGGGTATAGAGTGTAGGGTATAGAGTGTAGGGTATAGAGTGTAGGGTATAGAGTGTAGAGTGTAGGGTATAGAGTGTAGGGTATAGAGTGTAGGGTATAGAGTGTAGGGTATAGAGTGTAGGGTATAGAGTTTAGGGTGTAGGGTATAGAGTGTAGGGTATAGAGTGTAGAGTGTAGGGAATAGAGTGTAGGGTATAGAGTGTAGGGTATAGAGTGTAGAGTGTAGGTATTAGAGTGTAGGGTGTAGATTGTAGGGTATAGAGTGTATGAAATAGAGTATAGGGTATAGAGTGTAGAGTGTAGGGTATAGAGTGTATGGTATAGAGTGTAGGGTATAGAGTGTACAGTGTAGGGTATAGAGTGTAGGGTATAGAGTGTAGAGTATAGAGTGTAGGGTATAGAGTGTAGGGTATAGAGTGTAGAGTGTAGGGTATAGAGTGTAGAGTGTAGGGTATAGAGTAGGGTACAGAGTGTAGGGTATAGAGTGTAGGGTATAGAGTGTAGGGTATTGAGTGTAGGGTATAGAGTGTAGGGTATAGAGTGTATGGTATAGAGTATAGAGTGTATGGAAAAGAGTGTAGAGTGTAGAGTGTAGGGTATAGAGTGTAGGGTATAGAGTGTAGGGTATAGAGTGTAGGGTATAGAGTGTAGGGTATAGAGTGTAGAGTGTAGGGATTAGAGTGTAGGGTATAGAGTGTTTGCAATAGAGTATAGGGTATAGAGTGTAGAGTGTAGGGTATAGAGTGTAGGGTATAGAGTGTAGGGTATACAGTGTAGGGTATAGAGTGTAGGGTATAGAGTGTAGGGTATAGAGTGTAGAGTGTAGGGTATAGAGTGTAGGGTATAGAGTGTAGGGTATAGAGTGTAGGGTATAAAGTGTAGGGTATAGAGAGTAGAGTGTAGGGTATAGAGTGTAGGGTATAGAGTGTAGGGTATAGAGTGTAGGGTATAGGTTATAGAGTGTAGGGTATAGAGTGTAGGGTATAGAGTGTAGGGTAAAGCGTGTAGAGTGTAGGGATTAGAGTGTAGGGATTAGAGTGTAGGGTATAGAGTGTAGAGTGTAGGGTATAGAGTGTATGGTATAGAGTATAGAGTGTAGGGTATAGAGTGTATGGTATATAGTGTAGGGTATAGAGTGTAGGGTATAGAGTGTAAGGTATAGAGTGTAGAGTATAGAGTGTAGGGTATAGAGTGTAGGGTATAGAGTGTAGGGTATAGAGTGTAGAGTGTAGGGTATAGAGTGTAGAGTATAGAGTGTATGGTATAGAGTGTAGGGTATAGAGTGTACAGTGTAGGGTATAGAGTGTAGGGTATAGAGTGTAGAGTATAGAGTGTAGGGTATAGAGTGTAGGGTATAGAGTGTAGAGTGTAGGGTATAGAGTGTAGAGTGTAGGGTATAGAGTAGGGTACAGAGTGTAGGGTATAGAGTGTAGGGTATAGAGTGTAGGGTATTGAGTGTAGGGTATAGAGTGTAGGGTATAGAGTGTAGGATATAGAGTGTAGGGTGTAGAGTGTGGGGTATAGAGTGTATGGTATAGAGTGTAGAGTGAAGGGTATTGAGTGTTGGGTATAGAGTGTAGGGTATAGAGTGTAGGGTATAGAGTGTAGGGTATAGAGTGTAGGGTATAGAGTGTAGAGTGTAGGGTATAGAGTGTAGGGTATAGAGTGTAGGGTATAGAGTGTAGAGTGTAGGGTATTAGAGTGTAGGGTATAGAGTGTAGGGTATAGAGTGTAGAGTGTAGGGTATAGAGTGTAGGGTATAGAGTGTTGGGTATAGAGTGTAGGGTATAGAGTGTAGGGTATAGAGTGTAGAGTGTAGGGTATAGAGTGTAGGGTGTAGAGTGTAGGGTATAGAGTGTAGGGTAAAGCGTGTAGAGTGTAGGGATTAGAGTGTAGAGTATAGAGTGTAGAGTGTAGGGTATAGAGTGTATGGTGTAGGGTATAGAGTGTACGGTATAGAGTGTATGGAAAAGAGTGTAGAGTGTAGAGTGTAGGGTATAGAGTGTAGGGTATAGAGTGTAGGGTATAGAATGTAGGGTATAGAGTGTAGAGCGTAGGGATTAGAGTGTAGTGTATAGAGTGTATGGAATAGAGTATAGGGAATAGAGTGTAGAGTGTAGGGTATAGAGTGTAGGGTATAGAGTGTAGGGTATAGAGTGTAGGGTATAGAGTGAAGAGTGTAGGGTATAGAGTGTATGGTATAGAGTGTAGGGTGTAGAGTGTAGGGTATAGAGTGTATGGTATAGAGTGTAGGGTGTAGAGTGTAGGGTATAGAGTGTAGGGTATAGAGTGTAGAGTGTAGGGTATAGAGTGTATAGTATAGATTGTAGGGTGTAGAGTGTATGGTATAGAATGTAGAGTATAGAGTGTATGGTATAGAGTGTAGAGTGTAGGGTATAGAGTGTAGGGTATAGAGTGTAGGGAATAGAGTGTAAGGTATAGAGTGTAGGGTGTAGAGTGTAGGGTATAGAGTGTAGGGTATAGAGTGTAGAGTGTAGGGTATAGAGTGTAGGTTATAGAGTGTAGGGTAAAGCGTGTAGAGTGTAGGGATTAGAGTGTAGAGTATAGAGTGTAGAGTGTAGGGTATAGAGTGTAGGGTATAGAGTGTAGGGTATAGAGTGTAGAGTGTAGGGTATAGTGTGTAGGGTATAGAGTGTAGGGTATTGAGTGTAGGGTATAAAGTGTAGGGTATAGAGAGTAGAGTGTAGGGTATAGAGTGTAGGGTATAGAGTGTAGAGTATAGAGTGTAGGGTATAGAGTGTAGGGTGTAGGGTATAGAGTGTAGGGTATAGAATGTAGAGTGTAGGGAATATAGTGTAGGGTATAGAGTGTAGGGTATAGAGTGTAGAGTGTAGGGATTAGAGTGTAGGGTGTAGATTGTAGGGTATAGAGTGTATGAAATAGAGTATAGGGTATAGAGTGTAGAGTGTAGGGTATAGAGTGTATGGTTTAGAGTGTAGGGTATAGAGTGTAGGGTATAGAGTGTAGGGTGTAGGGATTAGAGTGTAGGGTGTAGAGTGTAGGGTATAGAGTGTATGAAATAGAGTATAGGGTATAGAGTGTAGAGCGTAGGGTATAGAGTGTAGGGTATAGAGTGTAGGGTATAGAGTGTATGGTATAGAGTGTAGGGTATAGAGTGTAGAGTGTAGGGTATAGAGTGTATGGTATAGAGTGTAGGGTGTAGAGTGTATGGCATAGAATGTAGGGTATAGAGTGTAGAGTGTAGGGTATAGAGTGTAGGGTATAGAGTGTAGAGTGTAGGGTATAGAGTGTATGGTATAGAGTGTAGAGTATAGATTGTAGGGTATTGAGTGTAGGGTATAGAGTGTAGGGTATAGAGTGTAGGGTATAGAGTGTAGAGTGTAGGGTATAGAGTGTAGGGTATAGAGTGTAGGGTATAGAGTGTAGAGTGTAGGGTATAGAGTGTAGGGTATAGAGTGTAGGGTATAGAGTGTAGGGTATAGAGTGTAGGGTATAGAGTGTAGGTTATAGAGTGTAGGGTATAGAGTGTAGAGTGTAGGGTATAGAGTGTAGGGTATAAAGTGTAGGGTGTAGAGTGTAGGGTATAGAGTGTAGGGTAAAGCGTGTAGAGTGTAAAGATTAGAGTGTAGAAAACAGAGTGTAGAGTGTAGGGTATAGAGTGTATGGTATAGAGTATAGAGTGTATGGAAAAGAGTGTAGAGTGTAGAGTGTAGGGTATAGAGTGTAGGGTATAGAGTGTAGGGTATAGAGTGTAGGGTATAGAGTGTAGGGTATAGAGTGTAGAGTGTAGGGATTAGAGTGTAGGGTATAGAGTGTTTGCAATAGAGTATAGGGTATAGAGTGTAGAGTGTAGGGTATAGAGTGTAGGGTATAGAGTGTAGGGTATAGAGTGTAGGGTATAGAGTGTAGGGTATAGAGTGTAGAGTGTAGGGTATAGAGTGTAGGGTATAGAGTGTAGGGTATAGAGTGTAGGGTATAGAGTGTAGGGTATAAAGTGTAGGGTATAGAGAGTAGAGTGTATGGCATAGAGTGTAGGGTATAGAGTGTAGGGTATAGAGTGTAGGGTATAGAGTGTAGGGTGTAGGGAATAGAGTACAGGGTATAGAGTGTAGAGTGTAGGGTATAGAGTGTAGGGTATAGAGTGTAGGGTATAGAGTGTAGGGTATAGAGTGTAGAGTGTAGGGTATAGAGTGTAGAGTGTAGGGTATAGAGTAGGGTACAGAGTGTAGGGTATAGAGTGTAGGGTATAGAGTGTAGGGTATTGAGTGTAGGGTATAGAGTGTAGGGTATAGAGTGTAGGATATATAGTGTAGGGTGTAGAGTGTGGGGTATAGAGTGTATGGTATAGAGTGTAGAGTGAAGGGTATTGAGTGTAGGGTATAGAGTGTAGGGTATAGAGTGTAGGGTATAGAGTGTAGGGTATAGAGTGTAGGGTATAGAGTGTAGAGTGTAGGGTATAGAGTGTAGGGTATAGAGTGTAGGGTATAGAGTGTAGAGTGTAGGGTATTAGAGTGTAGGGTATAGAGTGTAGGGTATAGAGTGTAGAGTGTAGGGTATAGAGTGTAGGGTATAGAGTGTTGGGTATAGAGTGTAGGGTATAGAGTGTAGGGTATAGAGTGTAGAGTGTAGGGTATAGAGTGTAGGGTGTAGAGTGTAGGGTATAGAGTGTAGGGTAAAGCGTGTAGAGTGTAGGGATTAGAGTGTAGAGTATAGAGTGTAGAGTGTAGGGTATAGAGTGTATGGTGTAGGGTATAGAGTGTACGGTATAGAGTGTATGGAAAAGAGTGTAGAGTGTAGAGTGTAGGGTATAGAGTGTAGGGTATAGAGTGTAGGGTATAGAATGTAGGGTATAGAGTGTAGAGCGTAGGGATTAGAGTGTAGTGTATAGAGTGTATGGAATAGAGTATAGGGAATAGAGTGTAGAGTGTAGGGTATAGAGTGTAGGGTATAGAGTGTAGGATATAGAGTGTAGGGTATAGAGTGAAGAGTGTAGGGTATAGAGTGTATGGTATAGAGTGTAGGGTGTAGAGTGTAGGGTATAGAGTGTATGGTATAGAGTGTAGGGTGTAGAGTGTAGGGTATAGAGTGTAGGGTATAGAGTGTAGAGTGTGGGGTATAGAGTGTATAGTATAGATTGTAGGGTGTAGAGTGTATGGTATAGAATGTAGAGTATAGAGTGTATGGTATAGAGTGTAGAGTGTAGGGTATAGAGTGTAGGGTATAGAGTGTAGGGAATAGAGTGTAGGGTATAGAGTGTAGGGTGTAGAGTGTAGGGTATAGAGTGTAGGGTATAGAGTGTAGAGTGTAGGGTATAGAGTGTAGGTTATAGAGTGTAGGGTAAAGCGTGTAGAGTGTAGGGATTAGAGTGTAGAGTATAGAGTGTAGAGTGTAGGGTATAGAGTGTAGGGTATAGAGTGTAGGGTATAGAGTGTAGAGTGTAGGGTATAGAGTGTAGGGTATAGAGTGTAGGGTATTGAGTGTAGGGTATAAAGTGTAGGGTATAGAGAGTAGAGTGTAGGGTATAGAGTGTAGGGTATAGAGTGTAGAGTATAGAGTGTAGGGTATAGAGTGTAGGGTGTAGGGTATAGAGTGTAGGGTATAGAATGTAGAGTGTAGGGAATAGAGTGTAGGGTATAGAGTGTAGGGTATAGAGTGTAGAGTGTAGGGATTAGAGTGTAGGGTGTAGATTGTAGGGTATAGAGTGTATGAAATAGAGTATAGGGTATAGAGTGTAGAGTGTAGGGTATAGAGTGTATGGTTTAGAGTGTAGGGTATAGAGTGTAGGGTATAGAGTGTAGGGTGTAGGGATTAGAGTGTAGACCATACATTATTAGAGATAATAATATTATAGTGTAGAGTGTACCCTAGAGTGTAGGGTATAGAGTGTATGAAATAGAGTATAGGGTATAGAGTGTAGAGCGTAGGGTATAGAGTGTAGGGTATAGAGTGTAGGGTATAGAGTGTATGGTATAGAGTGTAGGGTATAGAGTGTAGAGTGTAGGGTATAGAGTGTATGGTATAGAGTGTAGGGTGTAGAGTGTATGGCATAGAATGTAGGGTATAGAGTGTAGAGTGTAGGGTATAGAGTGTAGGGTATAGAGTGTAGAGTGTAGGGTATAGAGTGTATGGTATAGAGTGTAGAGTATAGATTGTAGGGTATTGAGTGTAGGGTATAGAGTGTAGGGTATAGAGTGTAGGGTATAGAGTGTAGAGTGTAGGGTATAGAGTGTAGGGTATAGAGTGTAGGGTATAGAGTGTAGAGTGTAGGGTATAGAGTGTAGGGTATAGAGTGTAGGGTATAGAGTGTAGGGTATAGAGTGTAGGGTATAGAGTGTAGGTTATAGAGTGTAGGGTATAGAGTGTAGAGTGTAGGGTATAGAGTGTAGGGTATAAAGTGTAGGGTGTAGAGTGTAGGGTATAGAGTGTAGGGTAAAGCGTGTAGAGTGTAAAGATTAGAGTGTAGAAAACAGAGTGTAGAGTGTAGGGTATAGAGTGTATGGAAAAGAGTGTAGAGTGTAGAGTGTAGGGTATAGAGTGTAGGGTATAGAGTGTAGGGTATAGAGTGTAGGGTATAGAGTGTAGAGTGTAGGGATTAGAGTGTAGGGTATAGAGTGTTTGCAATAGAGTATAGGGTATAGAGTGTAGAGTGTAGGGTATAGAGTGTAGGGTATAGAGTGTAGGGTATAGAGTGTAGGGTATAGAGTGTAGGGTATAGAGTGTAGAGTGTAGGGTATAGAGTGTAGGGTATAGAGTGTAGGGTATAGAGTGTAGGGTATAAAGTGTAGGGTATAGAGAGTAGAGTGTATGGTATAGAGTGTAGGGTATAGAGTGTAGGTTATAGAGTGTAGGGTATAGAGTGTAGGGTGTAGGGAATAGAGTACAGGGTATAGAGTGTAGAGTGTAGGGTATAGAGTGTAGGGTATAGAGTGTAGGGTATAGAGTGTAGGGTATAGAGTGTAGGGTATAGAGTGTAGAGAGTAGGGATTAGAGTGTAAGGTATAGATTGTAGGGTATAGAGTGTATGAAATAGAGTATAGGGTATAGAGTGTAGGGTATAGAGTGTATGGTATAGAGTGTAGGGTATAGAGTGTAGGGTATAGAGTGTAGGGTGTAGGGATTAGAGTGTAGGGTGTAGAGTGTAGGGTATAGAGTGTATGAAATAGAGTATAGGGTATAGAGTGTAGAGTGTAGGGCATAGAGTGTAGGGTATAGAGTGTAGGGTATAGAATGTATGGTATAGAGTGTAGGGTATAGAGTGTAGAGTGTAGGGTATAGAGTGTATGGTATAGAGTGTAGGGTGTAGAGTGTATGGCATAGAATGTAGGGTATAGAGTGTATGGTATAGAGTGTAGAGTGTAGGGTATAGAGTGTAGGGTATAGAGTGTAGAGTGTAGGGTATAGAGTGTATGGTATAGAGTGTAGAGTATAGATTGTAGGGTATTAAGTGTATGGTATAGAGTGTATGGTATATAGTGTAGGGTATAGAGTGTAGGGTATAGAGTGTAGGGTAAAGAGTGTAGGGTATAGAGTGTAGGGTATAGAGTGTAGGGTATAGAGTGTAGAGTGTAGGGTATAGAGTGTAGGGTATAGAGTGTAGGGTATAGAGTGTAGAGTGTAGGGTATAGAGTGTAGGGTATAGATTGTAGGGTATAGAGTGTAGGGTATAAAGTGTAGGGTATAGAGAGTAGAGTGTAGGGTATAGAGTGTAGGGTATAGAGTGTAGGGTATAGAGTGTAGGGTATAGAGTGTAGGGTGTAGGGTATAGAGTGTAGGGTATAGAGTGTAGAGTGTAGGGTATAGAGTGTAGGGTATAGAGTGTAGGGTATAGAGTGTAGGGTATAGAGTGTAGGGTATAGAGTGTAGAGAGTAGGGATTAGAGTGTAGGGTGTAGATTGTAGGGTATAGAGTGTATGAAATAGAGTATAGGGTATAGAATGTAGAGTGTAGGGTACGGAGTGTATGGTATAGAGTGTAGGGTATAGAGTGTAGGGTATAGAGTGTAGGGTGTAGGGATTAGAGTGTAGGGTGTAGAGTGTAGGGTATAGAGTGTATGAAATAGAGTATAGGGTATAGAGTGTAGAGTGTAGGGCATAGAGTGTAGGGTATAGAGTGTAGGGTATAGAGTGTATGGTATAGAGTGTAGGGTATAGAGTGTAGAGTGTAGGGTATAGAGTGTATGGTATAGAGTGTAGGGTGTAGAGTGTATGGCATAGAATGTAGGGTATAGAGTGTATGGTATAGAGTGTAGAGTGTAGGGTATAGAGTGTAGGGTATAGAGTGTAGAGTGTAGGGTATAGAGTGTATGGTATAGAGTGTAGAGTATAGATTGTAGGGTTTTGAGTGTATGGTATAGAGTGTATGGTATATAGTGTAGGGTATAGAGTGTAGGGTATAGAGTGTAGGGTATAGAGTCTAGGGTATAGAGTGTAGGGTATAGAGTGTAGGGTATAGAGTGTAGGGTATAGAGTGTAGAGTGTAGGGTATAGAGTGTAGGGTATAGAGTGTAGGGTATAGAGTGTAGGTTATAGAGTGTAGGGTATAGAGTGTAGAGTGTAGGGTATAGAGTGTAGGGTATAGAGTGTAGGGTGTAGAGTGTAGGGTATAGAGTGTAGGGTAAAGTGTGTAGAGTGTAAAGATTAGAGTGTAGAGTACAGAGTGTAGAGTGTAGGGTATAGAGTGTATGGTATAGAGTGTATGGAAAAGAGTGTAGAGTGTAGGGTATAGAGTGTAGGGTATAGAGTGTATGGTATAGAGTGTAGGGTATAGATTGTAGGGTATAGAGTGTAGGGTATAGAGTGTAGAGTGTAGGGATTAGAGTGTATAGTATAGATTGTAGGGTGTAGAGTGTATGGTATAGAATGTAGGGTATAGAGTGTATGGTATAGAGTGTAGAGTGTAGGGTATAGAGTGTATGGTATAGAGTGTAGGGTATAGATTGTAGGGTATTGAGTGTAGGGTATAGAGTGTAGGGTATAGAGTGTAGGGTATAGAGTGTATGGTATAGAGTGTAGGGTATACAGTGTAGGGTATAGAGCGTAGGGTATAGAGTGTAGAGTGTAGGGATTAGAGTGTAGGGTATAGAGTGTTTGCAATAGAGTATAGGGTATAGAGTGTAGAGTGTAGGGTATGGAGTGTAGGGTATAGAGTGTAGCGTATAGAGTGTAGGGTATAGAGTGTAGGGTATAGAGTGTAGGGTATAGAGTGTATGGTATAGAGTGTAGGGTGAAGAGTGTAGGGTATAGAGTGTAGGGTATAGAGTGTAGAGTGTAGAGTGTAGGGTATAGAGTGTATAGTATAGACTGTAGGGTGTAGAGTGTATGGTATAGAATGTAGGGTATAGAGTGTATCGTATAGAGTGTAGAGTGTAGGGTATAGAGTGTAGGGTATAGAGTGTAGGGTATAGAGTGTAGGGTATAAAGTGTAGGGTATAGAGAGTAGAGTGTAGGGTATAGAGTGTAGGGTATAGAGTGTAGGGTATAGAGTGTAGGGTGTAGGGTATAGAGTGTAGGGTATAGAGTGTAGAGTGTAGGGTATAGAGTGTAGGGTATAGAGTGTAGGGTATAGAGTGTAGGGTATAGAGTGTAGAGAGTATGGATTAGAGTGTAGGGTGTAGATTGTAGGGTATAGAGTGTATGAAATAGAGTATAGGGTATAGAGTGTAGGGTATAGAGTGTATGGTATAGAGTGTAGGGTATAGAGTGTAGGGTATAGAGTGTAGGGTGTAGGGATTAGAGTGTAGGGTGTAGAGTGTAGGGTATAGAGTGTATGAAATAGAGTATAGGGTATAGAGTGTAGAGTGTAGGGCATAGAGTGTAGGGTATAGAGTGTAGGGTATAGAGTGTATGGTATAGAGTGTAGGGTATAGAGTGTAGAGTATAGATTGTAGGGTATTGAGTGTATGGTATAGAGTGTATGGTAAATAGTGTAGGGTATAGAGTGTAGGGTATAGAGTGTAGGGTGTAGAGTGTATGGCATAGAATGTAGGGTATAGAGTGTATGGTATAGAGTGTAGAGTGTAGGGTATAGAGTGTAGGGTATAGAGTGTAGAGTGTAGGGTATAGAGTGTATGGTATAGAGTGTAGAGTATAGATTGTAGGGTATTGAGTGTATGGTATAGAGTGTATGGTAAATAGTGTAGGGTATAGAGTGTAGGGTATAGAGTGTAGGGTATAGAGTGTAGGGTATAGAGTGTAGAGTGTAGGGTATAGAGTGTAGGGTATAGAGTGTAGGGTATAGAGTGTAGGGTATAGAGTGTAGGGTGTAGAGTGTAGGGTATAGAGTGTAGGGTAAAGCGTGTAGAGTGTAAAGATTAGAATGTAGAGTACAGAGTGTAGAGTGTAGGGTATAGAGTGTATGGTATAGAGTATAGAGTGTATGGAAAAGAGTGTAGAGTGTAGGGTATAGAGTGTAGGGTATAGAGTGTATGGTATAGAGTGTAGGGTACAGAGTGTAGGGTATAGAGTGTAGAGTGTAGGGATTAGAGTGTAGGGTATAGAGTGTTTGCAATAGAGTATAGGGTATAGAGTGTAGAGTGTAGGGTATAGAGTGTAGGGTATAGAGTGTAGCGTATAGAGTGTAGGGTATAGAGTGTAGGGTATAGAGTGTATTGTATAGAGTGTATGGTATAGAGTGTAGGGTGTAGAGTGTAGGGTATAGAGTGTAGGGTATAGAGTGTAGAGTGTAGGGTATAGAGTGTATAGTATAGATTGTAGGGTGTAGAGTGTATGGTATAGAATGTAGGGTATAGAGTGTATGGTATAGAGTGTAGAGTGTAGGGTATAGAGTGTAGGGTATAGAGTGTACAGTGTAGGGTATAGAGTGTATGGTATAGAGTGTAGGGTATAGATTGTAGGGTATTGAGTGTAGGGTATAGAGTGTAGGGTATAGAGTGTAGGGTATAGAGTGTATGGTATAGAGTGTATGGTATATAGTGTAGGGTATAGAGTGTAGGGTATAGAGTGTACAGTATAGAGTGTAGGGTATAGAGTGTACGGTATTGAGTGTACGGTATAGAGTGTATGGTATATAGTGTAGGGTATAGAGTGTAGGGTATAGAGTGTAGGGTATAGAGTGTAGGGTATAGAGTGTAGAGTGTAGGGATTAGAGTGTAGGGTATAGAGTGTTTGCAATAGAGTATAGAGTGTAGAGTGTAGGGTATAGAGTGTAGGGTATAGAGTGTAGCGTATAGAGTGTAGGGTATAGAGTGTAGGGTATAGAGTGTAGGGTATATAGTGTATGGTATAGAGTGTAGGGTGTAGAGTGTAGGGTATAGAGTGTAGGGTATAGAGTGTAGAGTGTAGGGTATAGACTGTATAGTATAGATTGTAGGGTGTAGAGTGTATGGTATAGAATGTAGGGTATAGAGTGTATGGTATAGAGTGTAGAGTGTAGGGTATAGAGTGTAGGGTATAGAGTGTACAGTGTAGCGTATAGAGTGTATGGTATAGAGTGTAGGGTATAGATTGTAGGGTATTGAGTGTAGGGTATAGAGTGTAGGGTATAGAGTGTATGGTATAGAGTGTAGGGTATAGAGTGTAGGGTATAGAGTGTAGGGTATAGAGTGTAGGGTATAGAGTGTACGGTATAGAGTGTACGGTATAGAGTGTATGGTATATAGTGTAGGGTATAGAGTGTAGGGTATAGAGTGTAGGGTATAGAGTGTAGGGTATAGAGTGTAGAGTATAGAGTGTAGGGTATAGAGTGTTGGGTATAGAGTGTAGGGTATAGAGTGTAGAGTGTAGGGTATAGAGTGTATGTTATAGACTGTAGGGTATAGAGAGTACAGTGTAGGGTATAGAGTGTAGGGTATAGAGTGTAGGGTATAGAGTTTAGAGTGTAGGGTACAGAGTGTAGGGTATAGAGTGTAGGGTATAGAGTGTAGGGAATAGAGTGTAGGGTATAGAGAGTAGAGTGTAGGGTATAGAGTGTAGGGTATAGAGTGTAGAGTGTAGGGATTCGAGTGTAGGGTATAGAGTGTAGAGTGTAGGGTATAGAGTGTAGGGTATAGACTGTAGGGTATAGAGTGTACGGTATAGAGTGTAGAGTGTAGGGTATAGAGTGTAGGGTATAGAGTGTAAGGTATAGAGTGTAGAGTGTAGGGTATAGAGTGTAGGGTATAGAGTGTAGAGTATAGACTGTAAGAAATAGAGTGTAGGGTATAGAGTGTAGAGTGTAGGGTATAGAGTGTAGGGTATAGAGTGTAGAGTGTAGGGTATAGAGTGTATGGTATAGAGTGTAGGGTGTAGAGTGTAGGGTATAGAGTGTAGGGTATAGAGTGTAGAGTGTAGGGTATAGAGTGTAGGGTATAGAGTGTAGGGTATAGAGTGTAGAGTGTAGGTTATAGAGTGTAGGGTATAGAGTGTAGAGTGTAGCGTATAGAGTGTAGGGTATAGAGTGTAGAGTGTAGGGTATAGAGTGTAGGGTATAGAGTGTAGGGTATAGAGTGTAGGGTATAGAGTGTAGGGTAAAGCGTGTAGAGTGTAGGGAATAGAGTGTAGGGATTAGAGTGTAGGGTATAGAGTGTAGAGTGTAGGGTATAGAGTGTATGGTATAGAGTATAGAGTGTAGGGTATAGAGTGTACGGTATAGAGTGTATGGAATAGAGTGTAGAGTGTAGGGTATAGAGTGTAGGGTATAGAGTGTATGGTATAGAGTGTAGGGTATAGAGTGTAGAGTGTAGAGTGTAGGGATTAGAGTGTAGGGTCTAGAGTTTAGGGTATAGAGTGTATGGAATAGAGTATAGGGTATAGAGTGTAGAGTGTTGGGTATAGAGTGTAGGGTATAGAGTGTAGGGTGTAGAGTGTATAGTATAGATTGTAGAGAGTAGAGTGTATGGTATAGAATGTAGGGTATAGAGTGTATGATATAGAGTGTAGAGTGTAGGGTATAGAGTGTAGGGTATAGAGTGTAGGGTATAGAGTGCAGGGTAAAGAGTTTAGAGTGTAGGGTATAGAGTGTAGGGTATAGAGTGTAGGGTATATAGTATAGAGTGTAGGGTATAGAGTGTAGGGTATAGAGTGTAGAGTGTAGGGTATAGAGTGTAGGGTATAGAGTGTACGGCATAGAGTGTATGGTATAGAGTGTATGGTATATAGTGTAGGGTATAGGGTGTAGGGTACAGAGTGTAGGGTATAAAGTGTAGAGTATAGAGTGTATGGTATAGAGTGTAGGGTATAGAGTGTACAGTGCAGGGTATAGAGTGTAGGGTATAGAGTGTAGGGTATAGAGTGTAGGGTATAGAGTGTAGAGTGTAGGGTATAGAGTGTAGAGTGTAGGGTATAGAGTGTAGGGTACAGAGTGTAGGGTATAGAGTGTAGGGTATAGAGTGTAGGGAATAGAGTGTAGGGAATAGAGTGTAGGGTATAGAGTGTAGGGTATAGAGTAGAGTGTAGGGTATAGAGTGTAGGGTGTAGAGTGTAGAGTGTAGGGATTCGAGTGTAGGGTATAGAGTGTAGAGTGTAGGGTATAGAGTGTAGGGTATAGAGTATAGAGTGTAGGGTATAGAGTGTAGGGTATAGAGTGTAGGGTATAGAGTGTAGAGTATAGACTGTAGGGTATAGAGTGTAGGGTATAGAGTGTAGAGTATAGAGTGTAGAGTGTAGGGTATAGAGTGTAGGGTATAGAGTGTAGGGTATAGAGTGTAGGGTATAGAGTGTAGGGTATAGAGTGTAGAGTGTAGGGTATAGAGTGTAGGGTATAGAGTGTAGGGTATAGAGTGTAGGGTATAAAGTGTAGGGTATAGAGAGTAGAGTGTAGGGTATAGAGTGTAGGGTATAGAGTGTAGGGTATAGAGTGTAGGGTATAGAGTGTAGGGTGTAGGGTATAGAGTGTAGGGTATAGAGTGTAGAGTGTAGGGTATAGAGTGTAGGGTATAGAGTGTAGGGTATAGAGTGTAGGGTATAGAGTGTAGAGAGTAGGGATTCGAGTGTAGGGTATAGAGTGTAGAGTGTAGGGTATAGAGTGTAGGGTATAGAGTATAGAGTGTAGGGTATAGAGTGTAGGGTATAGAGTGTAGGGTATAGAGTGTAGAGTATAGACTGTAGGGTATAGAGTGTAGGGTATAGAGTGTAGAGTATAGAGTGTAGGGTATATAGTGTAGAGTGTAGGGTATAGAGTGTAGGATATAGAGTGTAGGGTATAGAGTGTAGGGTATAGAGTGTAGGGTATAGAGTGTAGAGTGTAGGGTATAGAGTGTAGGGTATAGAGTGTAGGGTATAGAGTGTAGGGTATAAAGTGTAGGGTATAGAGAGTAGAGTGTAGGGTATAGAGTGTAGGGTATAGAGTGTAGGGTATAGAGTGTAGGGTATAGAGTGTAAGGTGTAGGGTATAGAGTGTAGGGTATAGAGTGTAGAGTGTAGGGTATAGAGTGTAGGGTATAGAGTGTAGGGTATAGAGTGTAGGGTATAGAGTGTAGAGAGTAGGGATTAGAGTGTAGGGTGTAGATTGTAGGGTATAGAGTGTATGAAATAGAGTATAGGGTATAGAGTGTAGAGTGTAGGGTATAGAGTGTATGGTATAGAGTGTAGGGTATAGAGTGTAGGGTATAGAGTGTAGGGTGTAGGGATTAGAGTGTAGGGTGTAGAGTGTAGGGTATAGAGTGTATGAAATAGAGTATAGGGTATAGAGTGTAGAGTGTAGGGCATAGAGTGTAGGGTATAGAGTGTAGGGTATAGAGTGTATGGTATAGAGTGTAGGGTATAGAGTGTAGAGTGTAGGGTATAGAGTGTATGGTATAGAGTGTAGGGTGTAGAGTGTATGGCATAGAATGTAGGGTATAGAGTGTATGGTATAGAGTGTAGAGTGTAGGGTATAGAGTGTATGAAATAGAGTATAGGGTATAGAGTGTAGAGTGTAGGGTATAGAGTGTAGGGTATAGAGTGTAGAGTGTAGGGTATAGAGTGTAGGGTATAGAGTGTAGGGTATAGAGTGTAGAGTGTAGGTTATAGAGTGTAGGGTATAGAGTGTAGAGTGTAGGGTATAGAGTGTAGGGTATAGAGTGTAGAGTGTAGGGTATAGAGTGTAGGGTATAGAGTGTAGGGTATAGAGTGTAGGGTATAGAGTGTAGGGTAAAGCGTGTAGAGTGTAGGGAATAGAGTGTAGGGATTAGAGTGTAGGGTATAGAGTGTAGAGTGTAGGGTATAGAGTGTATGGTATAGAGTATAGAGTGTAGGGTATAGAGTGTACGGTATAGAGTGTATGGAATAGAGTGTAGAGTGTAGGGTATAGAGTGTAGGGTATAGAGTGTATGGTATAGAGTGTAGGGTATAGAGTGTAGAGTGTAGAGTGTAGGGATTAGAGTGTAGGGTGTAGAGTTTAGGGTATAGAGTGTATGGAATAGAGTATAGGGTATAGAGTGTAGAGTGTTGGGTATAGAGTGTAGGGTATAGAGTGTAGGGTATAGAGTGTAGGGTATAGAGTGTAGAGTGTAGGTTATAGAGTGTAGGGTATAGAGTGTAGAGTGTAGGGTATAGAGTGTAGGGTATAGAGTGTAGAGTGTAGGGTATAGAGTGTAGGGTATAGAGTGTAGGGTATAGAGTGTAGGGTATAGAGTGTAGGGTAAAGCGTGTAGAGTGTAGGGAATAGAGTGTAGGGATTAGAGTGTAGGGTATAGAGTGTAGAGTGTAGGGTATAGAGTGTATGGTATAGAGTATAGAGTGTAGGGTATAGAGTGTACGGTATAAGTGTATGGAATAGAGTGTAGAGTGTAGGGTATAGAGTGTAGGGTATAGAGTGTATGGTATAGAGTGTAGGGTATAGAGTGTAGAGTGTAGAGTGTAGGGATTAGAGTGTAGGGTATAGAGTGTACGGTATAGAGTGTATGGAATAGAGTGTAGAGTGTAGGGTATAGAGTGTAGGGTATAGAGTGTATGGTATAGAGTGTAGGGTATAGAGTGTAGAGTGTAGAGTGTAGGGATTAGAGTGTAGGGTGTAGAGTTTAGGGTATAGAGTGTATGGAATAGAGTATAGGGTATAGAGTGTAGAGTGTTGGGTATAGAATGTAGGGTATAGAGTGTATGATATAGAGTGTAGAGTGTAGGGTATAGAGTGTAGGGTATAGAGTGTAGGGTATAGAGTGCAGGGTAAAGAGTTTAGAGTGTAGGGTATAGAGTGTAGGGTATATAGTATAGAGTGTAGGGTATAGAGTGTAGGGTATAGAGTGTAGAGTGTAGGGTATAGAGTGTAGGGTATAGAGTGTACGGCATAGAGTGTATGGTATAGAGTGTATGGTATATAGTGTAGGGTATAGAGTGTAGGGTACAGAGTGTAGGGTATAAAGTGTAGAGTATAGAGTGTATGGTATAGAGTGTAGGGTATAGAGTGTACAGTGCAGGGTATAGAGTGTAGGGTATAGAGTGTAGGGTATAGAGTGTAGGGTATAGAGTGTAGAGTGTAGGGTATAGAGCGTAGAGTGTAGGGTATAGAGTTTAGGGTACAGAGTGTAGGGTATAGAGTGTAGGGTATAGAGTGTAGGGAATAGAGTGTAGGGAATAGAGTGTAGGGTATAGAGTGTAGGGTATAGAGTAGAGTGTAGGGTATAGAGTGTAGGGTATAGAGTGTAGAGTGTAGGGATTCGAGTGTAGGGTATAGAGTGTAGACTGTAGGGTATAGAGTGTAGGGTATAGAGTATAGAGTGTAGGGTATAGAGTGTAGGGTATAGAGTGTAGGGTATAGAGTGTAGAGTATAGACTGTAGGGTATAGAGTGTAGGGTATAGAGTGTAGAGTATAGAGTGTAGAGTGTAGGGTATAGAGTGTAGGGTATAGAGTGTAGGGTATAGAGTGTAGGGTATAGAGTGTAGGGTATAGAGTGTAGAGTGTAGGGTATAGAGTGTAGGGTATAGAGTGTAGGGTATAGAGTGTAGGGTATAAAGTGTAGGGTATAGAGAGTAGAGTGTAGGGTATAGAGTGTAGGGTATAGAATGTAGGGTATAGAGTGTAGGGTATAGAGTGTAGGGTGTAGGGTATAGAGTGTAGGGTATAGAGTGTAGGGTATAGAGTGTAGGGTATAGAGTGTAGAGAGTAGGGATTCGAGTGTAGGGTATAGAGTGTAGAGTGTAGGGTATAGAGTGTAGGGTATAGAGTATAGATTGTAGGGTATAGAGTGTAGGGTATAGAGTGTAGGGTATAGAGTGTAGAGTATAGACTGTAGGGTATAGAGTGTAGGGTATAGAGTGTAGAGTATAGAGTGTAGGGTATATAGTGTAGAGTGTAGGGTATAGAGTGTAGGATATAGAGTGTAGGGTATAGAGTGTAGGGTATAGAGTGTAGGGTATAGAGTGTAGAGTGTAGGGTATAGAGTGTAGGGTATAGAGTGTAGGGTATAGAGTGTAGGGTATAAAGTGTAGGGTATAGAGAGTAGAGTGTAGGGTATAGAGTGTAGGGTATAGAGTGTAGGGTATAGAGTGTAGGGTGTAGGGTATAGAGTGTAGGGTATAGAGTGTAGAGTGTAGGGTATAGAGTGTAGGGTATAGAGTGTAGGGTATAGAGTGTAGGGTATAGAGTGTAGGGTATAGAGTGTAGAGAGTAGGGATTAGAGTGTAGGGTGTAGATTGTAGGGTATAGAGTGTATGAAATAGAGTATAGGGTATAGAGTGTAGAGTGTAGGGTATAGAGTGTATGGTATAGAGTGTAGGGTATAGAGTGTAGGGTATAGAGTGTAGGGTGTAGGGATTAGAGTGTAGGGTGTAGATTGTAGGGTATAGAGTGTATGAAATAGAGTATAGGGTATAGAGTGTAGAGTGTAGGGTATAGAGTGTATGGTATAGAGTGTAGGGTATAGAGTGTAGGGTATAGAGTGTAGGGTGTAGGGATTAGAGTGTAGGGTATAGAGTGTAGGGTATAGAGTGTAGAGTGTAGGGCATAGAGTGTAGGGTATAGAGTGTATGGTATAGAGTGTAGGGTATAGAGTGTAGAGTGTAGGGTATAGAGTGTATGGTATAGAGTGTAGGGTGTAGAGTGTATGGCATAGAATGTAGGGTATAGAGTGTATGGTATAGAGTGTAGAGTGTAGGGTATAGAGTGTAGGGTATAGAGTGTAGAGTGTAGGGTATAGAGTGTATGGTATAGAGTGTAGAGTATAGATTGTAGGGTATTGAGTGTATGGTATAGAGTGTATGGTATATAGTGTAGGGTATAGAGTGTAGGGTATAGAGTGTAGGGTATAGAGTGTAGGGTATAGAGTGTAGAGTGTAGGGTATAGAGTGTAGGGTATAGAGTGTAGGGTATAGAGTGTAGAGTGTAGGGTATAGAGTGTAGGGTATAGAGTGTAGGGTATAGAGTGTAGGGTATAGAGTGTAGGTTATAGAGTGTAGGGTATAGAGTGTAGAGTGTAGGATATAGAGTGTAGGGTATAGACTGTAGGGTGTAGAGTGTAGGGTATAGAGTGTAGGGTAAAGCGTGTAGAGTGTAAAGATTAGAGTGTAGAGTACAGAGTGTAGAGTGTAGGGTATAGAGTGTATGGTATAGAGTATAGAGTGTATGGAAAAGAGTGTAGAGTGTAGAGTGTAGGGTATAGAGTGTAGGGTATAGAGTGTATGGTATAGAGTGTAGGGTATAGAGTGTAGGGTATAGAGTGTAGAGTGTAGGGATTAGAGTGTAGGGTATAGAGTGTTTGCAATAGAGTATAGGGTATAGAGTGTAGAGTGTAGGGTATAGAGTGTAGGGTATAGAGTGTAGCGTATAGAGTGTAGGGTATAGAGTGTAGGGTATAGAGTGTAGGGTATAGAGTGTATGGTATAGAGTGTAGGGTGTAGAGTGTAGGGTATAGAGTGTAGGGTATAGAGTGTAGAGTGTAGGGTATAGAGTGTATAGTATAGATTGTAGGGTGTAGAGTGTATGGTATAGAATGTAGGGTATAGAGTGTATGGTATAGAGTGTAGAGTGTAGGGTATAGAGTGTAGGGTATAGAGTGTACAGTGTAGGGTATAGAGTGTATGGTATAGAGTGTAGGGTATAGATTGTAGGGTATTGAGTGTAGGGTATAGAGTGTAGGGTATAGAGTGTAGGGTATAGAGTGTATGGTATAGAGTGTATGGTATATAGTGTAGGGTATAGAGTGTAGGGTATAGAGTGTAGAGTATAGAGTGTAGGGTATAGAGTTTACGGTATAGAGTGTACGGTATAGAGTGTATGGTATATAGTGTAGGGTATAGAGTGTAGGGTATAGAGTGTAGGGTATAGAGTGTAGGGTATAGAGTGTAGAGTGTAGGGTATAGAGTGTAGGGTATAGAGTGTATGTTATAGAGTGTAGGGTATAGAGTGTAGGGTATAGAGTGTAGGGTATAGAGTGTAGAGTGTAGGGATTAGAGTGTAGGGTATAGAGTGTTTGCAATAGAGTATAGGGTATAGAGTGTAGAGTGTAGGGTATAGAGTGTAGGGTATAGAGTGTAGCGTATAGAGTGTAGGGTATAGAGTGTAGGGCATATAGTGTATGGTATAGAGTGTAGGGTGTAGAGTGTAGGGTATAGAGTGTAGGGTATAGAGTGTAGAGTGTAGGGTATAGAGTGTATAGTATAGATTGTAGGGTGTAGAGTGTATGGTATAGAATGTAGTGTATAGAGTGTATGGTATAGAGTGTAGAGTGTAGGGTATAGAGTGTACAGTGTAGGGTATAGAGTGTATGGTATAGAGTGTAGGGTATAGATTGTAGGGTATTGAGTGTAGGGTATTGAGTGTAGGGTATAGAGTGTAGGGTATAGAGTTTAGGGTATAGAGTGTAGGGTATAGAGTGTAGGGTATAGAGTGTAGGGTATAGAGTGTACGGTATAGAGTGTATGGTATATAGTGTAGGGTATAGAGTGTAGGGTATAGAGTGTAGGGTATAGAGTGTAGGGTATAGAGTGTAGAGTATAGAGTGTAGGGTATAGAGTGTTGGGTATAGAGTGTAGGGTATAGAGTGTAGAGTGTAGGGTATAGAGTGTATGGTATAGAGTGTAGGGTATAGAGAGTACAGTGTAGGGTATAGAGTGTAGGGTATAGAGTGTAGGGTATAGAGTGTAGGGTATAGAGTGTAGGGTATAGAGTTTAGAGTGTAGGGTATAGAGTGTAGGGTACAGAGTGTAGGGTACAGAGTGTAGGGTATAGAGTGTAGGGTATAGAGTGTAGGGAATAGAGTGTAGGGTATAGAGTGTAGGGTATAGAGAGTAGAGTGTAGGGTATAGAGTGTAGGGTATAGAGTGTAGAGTGTAGGGATTCGAGTGTAGGGTATAGAGTGTAGAGTGTAGGGTATAGAGTGTAGGGTATAGACTGTAGGGTATAGAGTGTAGGGTATAGAGTGTACGGTATAGAGTGTAGAGTGTAGGGTATAGAGTGTAGGGTATAGAGTGTAAGGTATAGAGTGTAGAGTGTAGGGTATAGAGTGTAGGGTATAGAGTAGAGTATAGACTGTAAGAAATAGAGTGTAGGGTATAGAGTGTAGAGTGTAGGGTATAGAGTGTAGGGTATAGAGTGTAGAGTGTAGGGTATAGAGTGTATGGTATAGAGTGTAGGGTGTAGAGTGTAGGGTATAGAGTGTAGGGTATAGAGTGTAGAGTGTAGGGTATAGAGTGTAGGGTATAGAGTGTAGGGTATAGAGTGTAGAGTGTAGGTTATAGAGTGTAGGGTATAGAGTGTAGAGTGTAGGGTATAGAGTGTAGGGTATAGAGTGTAGAGTGTAGGGTATAGAGTGTAGGGTATAGAGTGTAGGGTATAGAGTGTAGGGTATAGAGTGTAGGGTAAAGCGTGTAGAGTGTAGGGAATAGAGTGTAGGGATTAGAGTGTAGGGTATAGAGTGTAGAGTGTAGGGTATAGAGTGTATGGTATAGAGTATAGAGTGTAGGGTATAGAGTGTACGGTATAGAGTGTATGGAATAGAGTGTAGGGTGTAGGGTATAGAGTGTAGGGTATAGAGTGTAGAGTGTAGGGTATAGAGTGTAGGGTATAGAGTGTATGGTATAGAGTGTAGGGTATAGAGTGTAGGGTATAGAGTGTAGAGTGTAGGGATTAGAGTGTAGGGTGTAGAGTTTAGGGTATAGAGTGTATGGAATAGAGTATAGGGTATAGAGTGTAGAGTGTTGGGTATAGAGTGTAGGGTATAGAGTGTAGGGTATAGAGTGTATAGTATAGATTGTAGGGAGTAGAGTGTATGGTATAGAATGTAGGGTATAGAGTGTATGATATAGAGTGTAGAGTGTAGGGTATAGAGTGTAGGGTATAGAGTGTAGAGTGTAGGGTATAGAGTGTATGGTATAGAGTGTAGGGTATAGAGTGTAGGGTATAGAGTGTAGGGTATAGAGTGCAGGGTGTAGAGTGTAGAGTGTAGGGTATAGAGTGTAGGGTATAGAGTGTAGGGTATATAGTATAGAGTGTAGGGTATAGAGTGTAGGGTATAGAGTGTAGCGTGTAGGGTATAGAGTGTAGGGTATAGAGTGTACGGCATAGAGTGTATGGTATAGAGTGTATGGTATATAGTGTAGGGTATAGAGTGTAGGGTACAGAGTGTAGGGTATAAAGTGTAGAGTATAGAGTGTAGGGTATAGAGTGTAGGGTATAGAGTGTAGAGTGTAGGATATAGAGTGTAGGGTATAGAGTGTAGAGTGTAGTGTATAGAGTGTATGGTATAGAGTGTAGGGTATAGAGTGTACAGTGCAGGGTATAGAGTGTAGGGTATAGAGTGTAGGGTATAGAGTGTAGGGTATAGAGTGTAGAGTGTAGGGTATAGAGCGTAGAGTGTAGGGTACAGAGTGTAGGGTACAGAGTGTAGGGTATAGAGTGTAGGGTATAGAGTGTAGGGAATAGAGTGTAGGGTATAGAGTGTAGGGTATAGAGAGTAGAGTGTAGGGTATAGAGTGTAGGGTATAGAGTGTAGAGTGTAGGGATTCGAGTGTAGGGTATAGAGTGTAGAGTGTAGGGTATAGAGTGTAGGGTATAGACTGTAGGGTATAGAGTGTAGGGTATAGAGTGTACGGTATAGAGTGTAGAGTGTAGGGTATAGAGTGTAGGGTATAGAGTGTAAGGTATAGAGTGTAGAGTGTAGGGTATAGAGTGTAGGGTATAGAGTGTAGAGTGTAGGTTATAGAGTGTAGGGTATAGAGTGTAGAGTGTAGGGTATAGAGTGTAGGGTATAGAGTGTAGAGTGTAGGGTATAGAGTGTAGGGTATAGAGTGTAGGGTATAGAGTGTAGGGTATAGAGTGTAGGGTAAAGCGTGTAGAGTGTAGGGAATAGAGTGTAGGGATTAGAGTGTAGGGTATAGAGTGTAGAGTGTAGGGTATAGAGTGTATGGTATAGAGTATAGAGTGTAGGGTATAGAGTGTACGGTATAGAGTGTATGGAATAGAGTGTAGGGTGTAGGGTATAGAGTGTAGGGTATAGAGTGTAGAGTGTAGGGTATAGAGTGTAGGGTATAGAGTGTATGGTATAGAGTGTAGGGTATAGAGTGTAGGGTATAGAGTGTAGAGTGTAGGGATTAGAGTGTAGGGTGTAGAGTTTAGGGTATAGAGTGTATGGAATAGAGTATAGGGTATAGAGTGTAGAGTGTTGGGTATAGAGTGTAGGGTATAGAGTGTAGGGTATAGAGTGTATAGTATAGATTGTAGGGAGTAGAGTGTATGGTATAGAATGTAGGGTATAGAGTGTATGATATAGAGTGTAGAGTGTAGGGTATAGAGTGTAGGGTATAGAGTGTAGAGTGTAGGGTATAGAGTGTATGGTATAGAGTGTAGGGTATAGAGTGTAGGGTATAGAGTGTAGGGTATAGAGTGCAGGGTATAGAGTGTAGAGTGTAGGGTATAGAGTGTAGGGTATAAAGTGTAGGGTATATAGTATAGAGTGTAGGGTATAGAGTGTAGGGTATAGAGTGTAGCGTGTAGGGTAGAGTGTAGGGTATAGAGTGTACGGCATTGAGTGTATGGTATAGAGTGTATGGTATATAGTGTAGGGTATAGAGTGTAGGGTACAGAGTGTAGGGTATAAAGTGTAGAGTATAGAGTGTAGGGTATAGAGTGTAGGGTATAGAGTGTAGAGTGTAGGATATAGAGTGTAGGGTATAGAGTGTAGAGTGTAGTGTATAGAGTGTATGGTATAGAGTGTAGGGTATAGAGTGTACAGTGCAGGTTATAGAGTGTAGGGTATAGAGTGTAGGGTATAGAGTGTAGGGTATAGAGTGTAGAGTGTAGGGTATAGAGCGTAGAGTGTAGGGTACAGAGTGTAGGGTATAGAGTGTAGAGTGTAGGGTATAGAGTGTAGAGTGTAGGGTATTAGAGTGTAGGGTATAGAGTGTAGGGTATAGAGTGTAGAGTGTAGGGATTCGAGTGTAGGGTATAGAGTGTAGAGTGTAGGGTATAGAGTGTAGGGTATAGACTGTAGGGCATAGAGTGTAGGGTATAGAGTGTACGGTATAGAGTGTAGAGTGTAGGGTATAGAGTGTAAGGTATAGAGTGTAGAGTGTAGGGTATAGAGTGTAGGGTATAGAGTGTAGAGTATAGACTGTAAGAAATAGAGTGTAGGGTATAGAGTGTAGAGTGTAGGGTATAGAGTGTAGGGTATAGAGTGTAGAGTGTAGGGTATAGAGTGTATGGTATAGAGTGTAGGGTGTAGAGTGTAGGGTATAGAGTGTAGGGTGTAGAGTGTAGGGTATAGAGTGTAGGGTATAGAGTGTAGGGTATAGAGTGTAGAGTGTAGGTTATAGAGTGTAGGGTATAGAGTGTAGAGTGTAGGGTATAGAGTGTAGGGTATAGAGTGTAAGGTATAGAGTGTAGGGTATAGAGTGTAGGGTAAAGCGTGTAGAGTGTAGGGAATAGAGTGTAGGGATTAGAGTGTAGGGTATAGAGTGTAGAGTGTAGGGTATAGAGTGTATGGTATAGAGTATAGAGTGTAGGGTATAGAGTGTACGGTATAGAGTGTATGGAATAGAGTGTAGGGTGTAGGGTATAGAGTGTAGGGTATAGAGTGTAGAGTGTAGGGTATAGAGTGTAGGGTATAGAGTGTATGGTATACAGTGTAGGGTATAGAGTGTAGGGTATAGAGTGTAGAGTGTAGGGATTAGAGTGTAGGGTGTAGAGTTTAGGGTATAGAGTGTATGGAATAGAGTATAGGGTATAGAGTGTAGAGTGTTGGGTATAGAGTGTAGGGTATAGAGTGTAGGGTATAGAGTGTATAGTATAGATTGTAGGGAGTAGAGTGTATGGTATAGAATGTAGGGTATAGAGTGTATGATATAGAGTGTAGAGTGTAGGGTATAGAGTGTAGGGTATAGAGTGTAGAGTGTAGGGTATAGAGTGTATGGTATAGAGTGTAGGGTATAGAGTGTAGGGTATAGAGTGTAGGGTATAGAGTGCAGGGTATAGAGTGTAGAGTGTAGGGTATAGAGTGTAGGGTATAGAGTGTAGGGTATATAGTATAGAGTGTAGGGTGTAGAGTGTAGGGTATAGAGTGTAGGGTATAGAGTGTAGAGTGTAGGGTATAGAGTGTAGGGTATAGAGTGTACGGCATAGAGTGTATGGTATAGAGTGTATAGTATATAGTGTAGGGTATAGAGTGTAGGGTACAGAGTGTAGGGTATAAAGTGTAGAGTATAGAGTGTAGGGTATAGAGTGTAGGGTATAGAGTGTAGAGTGTAGGATATAGAGTGTAGGGTATAGAGTGTAGAGTGTAGTGTATAGAGTGTATGGTATAGAGTGTAGGGTATAGAGTGTACAGTGCAGGGTATAGAGTGTAGGGTATAGAGTGTAGGGTATAGAGTGTAGGGTATAGAGTGTAGAGTGTAGGGTATAGAGCGTAGAGTGTAGGGTATAGAGTGTAGGGTACAGAGTGTAGGGTATAGAGTGTAGGGTATAGAGTGTAGGGAATAGAGTGTAGGGTATAGAGTGTAGGGTATAGAGTGTAGGGTATAGAGAGTAGAGTGTAGGGTATAGAGTGTAGGGTATAGAGTGTACGGCATAGAGTGTATGGTATAGAGTGTATGGTATATAGTGTAGGGTATAGAGTGTAGGGTACAGAGTGTAGGGTATAAAGTGTAGAGTATAGAGTGTAGGGTATAGAGTGTAGGGTATAGAGTGTAGAGTGTAGGATATAGAGTGTAGGGTATAGAGTGTAGAGTGTAGTGTATAGAGTGTATGGTATAGAGTGTAGGGTATAGAGTGTACAGTGCAGGGTATAGAGTGTAGGGTATAGAGTGTAGGGTATAGAGTGTAGGGTATAGAGTGTAGAGTGTAGGGTATAGAGCGTAGAGTGTAGGGTTCAGAGTGTAGGGTACAGAGTGTAGGGTATAGAGTGTAGGGTATAGAGTGTAGGGAATAGAGTGTAGGGTATAGAGTGTAGGGTATAGAGAGTAGAGTGTAGGGTATAGAGTGTAGGGTATAGAGTGTAGAGTGTAGGGATTCGAGTGTAGGGTATAGAGTGTAGAGTGTAGGGTATAGAGTGTAGGGTATAGACTGTAGGGTATAGAGTGTAGGGTATAGAGTGTACGGTATAGAGTGTAGAGTGTAGGGTATAGAGTGTAGGGTATAGAGTGTAAGGTATAGAGTGTAGAGTGTAGGGTATAGAGTGTAGGGTATAGAGTGTAGAGTATAGACTGTAAGAAATAGAGTGTAGGGTATAGAGTGTAGAGTGTAGGGTATAGAGTGTAGGGTATAGAGTGTAGAGTGTAGGGTATAGAGTGTATGGTATAGAGTGTAGGGTGTAGAGTGTAGGGTATAGAGTGTAGGGTATAGAGTGTAGAGTGTAGGGTATAGAGTGTAGGGTATAGAGTGTAGAGTGTAGGTTATAGAGTGTAGGGTATAGAGTGTAGAGTGTAGGGTATAGAGTGTAGGGTATAGAGTGTAGAGTGTAGGGTATAGAGTGTAGGGTATAGAGTGTAAGGTATAGAGTGTAGGGTATAGAGTGTAGGGTAAAGCGTGTAGAGTGTAGGGAATAGAGTGTAGGGATTAGAGTGTAGGGTATAGAGTGTAGAGTGTAGGGTATAGAGTGTACGGTATAGAGTATAGAGTGTAGGGTATAGAGTGTACGGTATAGAGTGTATGGAATAGAGTGTAGGGTGTAGGGTATAGAGTGTAGGGTATAGAGTGTAGAGTGTAGTGTATAGAGTGTATGGTATAGAGTGTAGGGTATAGAGTGTACAGTGCAGGGTATAGAGTGTAGGGTATAGAGTGTAGGGTATAGAGTGTAGGGTATAGAGTGCAGAGTGTAGGGTATAGAGCGTAGAGTGTAGGGTACAGAGTGTAGGGTACAGAGTGTAGGGTATAGAGTGTAGGGTATAGAGTGTAGGGAATAGAGTGTAGGGTATAGAGTGTAGGGTATAGAGAGTAGAGTGTAGGGTATAGAGTGTAGGGTATAGAGTGTAGAGTGTAGGGATTCGAGTGTAGGGTATAGAGTGTAGAGTGTAGGGTATAGAGTGTAGGGTATAGACTGTAGGGTATAGAGTGTAGGGTATAGAGTGTACGGTATAGAGTGTAGAGTGTAGGGTATAGAGTGTAGGGTATAGAGTGTAAGGTATAGAGTGTAGAGTGTAGGGTATAGAGTGTAGGGTATAGAGTGTAGAGTATAGACTGTAAGAAATAGAGTGTAGGGTATAGAGTGTAGAGTGTAGGGTATAGAGTGTAGGGTATAGAGTGTAGAGTGTAGGGTATAGAGTGTATGGTATAGAGTGTAGGGTGTAGAGTGTAGGGTATAGAGTGTAGGGTATAGAGTGTAGAGTGTAGGGTATAGAGTGTAGGGTATAGAGTGTAGGGTATAGAGTGTAGAGTGTAGGTTATAGAGTGTAGGGTATAGAGTGTAGAGTGTAGGGTATAGAGTGTAGGGTATAGAGTGTAGAGTGTAGGGTATAGAGTGTAGGGTATAGAGTGTAAGGTATAGAGTGTAGGGTATAGAGTGTAGGGTAAAGCGTGTAGAGTGTAGGGAATAGAGTGTAGGGATTAGAGTGTAGGGTATAGAGTGTAGAGTGTAGGGTATAGAGTGTATGGTATAGAGTATAGAGTGTAGGGTATAGAGTGTACGGTATAGAGTGTATGGAATAGAGTGTAGGGTGTAGGGTATAGAGTGTAGTGTATAGAGTGTAGAGTGTAGGGTATAGAGTGTAGGGTATAGAGTGTATGGTATAGAGTGTAGGGTATAGAGTGTAGGGTATAGAGTGTAGAGTGTAGGGATTAGAGTGTAGGGTGTAGAGTTTAGGGTATAGAGTGTATGGAATAGAGTATAGGGTATAGAGTGTAGAGTGTTGGGTATAGAGTGTAGGGTATAGAGTGTAGGGTATAGAGTGTATAGTATAGATTGTAGGGAGTAGAGTGTATGGTATAGAATGTAGGGTATAGAGTGTATGATATAGAGTGTAGAGTGTAGGGTATAGAGTGTAGGGTATAGAGTGTAGAGTGTAGGGTATAGAGTGTATGGTATAGAGTGTAGGGTATAGAGTGTAGGGTATAGAGTGTAGGGTATAGAGTGCAGGGTATAGAGTGTAGAGTGTAGGGTATAGAGTGTAGGGTATAGAGTGTAGGGTATATAGTATAGAGTGTAGGGTATAGAGTGTAGGGTATAGAGTGTAGAGTGTAGGGTATAGAGTGTAGGGTATAGAGTGTACGGCATAGAGTGTATGGTATAGAGTGTATAGTATATAGTGTAGGGTATAGAGTGTAGGGTACAGAGTGTAGGGTATAAAGTGTAGAGTATAGAGTGTAGGGTATAGAGTGTAGGGTATAGAGTGTAGAGTGTAGGATATAGAGTGTAGGGTATAGAGTGTAGAGTGTAGTGTATAGAGTGTATGGTATAGAGTGTAGGGTATAGAGTGTACAGTGCAGGGTATAGAGTGTAGGGTATAGAGTGTAGGGTATAGAGTGTAGGGTATAGAGTGTAGAGTGTAGGGTATAAAGTGTAGGGTACAGAGTGTAGGGTATAGAGTGTAGGGTATAGAGTGTAGGGTATAGAGTGTAGGTTATAGAGAGTAGAGTGTAGGGTATAGAGT
The DNA here is from genome assembly GCF_032444005.1 of Ranitomeya imitator. Taxonomy (NCBI): domain Eukaryota; kingdom Metazoa; phylum Chordata; class Amphibia; order Anura; family Dendrobatidae; genus Ranitomeya; species Ranitomeya imitator. Next base: position 190,987 of record NW_027194484.1, read on the forward strand.
GTAGGGTATAGAGTGTAGAGTGTAGGGATTCGAGTGTAGGGTATAGAGTGTAGAGTGTAGGGTATAGAGTGTAGGGTATAGAGTATAGAGTGTAGGGTATAGAGTGTAGGGTATAGAGTGTAGGGTATAGAGTGTAGAGTATAGACTGTAGGGTATAGAGTGTAGGGTATAGCGTGTAGAGTATAGAGTGTAGGGTATATAGTGTAGAGTGTAGGGTATAGAGTGTATGGTATAGAGTGTAGGGTATAGAGTGTAGAGTGTAGGATATAGAGTGTAGGGTATAGAGTGTAGAGTGTAGGGTATAGAGTGTATGGTATAGAGTGTAGGGTATAGAGTGTACAGTGCAGGGTATAGACTGTAGGGTATAGAGTGTAGGGTATAGAGTGTAGGGTATAGAGTGTAGAGTGTAGGGTATAGAGTGTATGGTATAGAGTGTAGGGTGTAGAGTGTAGGGTATAGAGTGTATGGTATAGAGTGTAGAGTGTAGGGTATAGATTGTAGGGTATTGAGTGTAGGGTATAGAGTGTAGGGTATAGAGTGTAGAGTATAGAGTGTAGAGTGTAGGGTATAGAGTGTATGGTATAGAGTGTAGGGCGTAGAGTGTATGGTATAGAATGTAGGGTATAGAGTGTATGGTATAGAGTGTAGAGTGTAGGGTATAGAGTGTAGAGTATAGAGTGTAGGGTATATAGTGTAGAGTGTAGGGTATAGAGTGTAGGGTATAGAGTGTAGGGTATAGAGTGTAGGGTATAGAGTGTAGGGTATAGAGTGTAGGGTATAGAGTGTAGAGTGTAGGGTATAGAGTGTAGGGTATAGAGTGTAGGGTATAGAGTGTAGGGTATAAAGTGTAGGGTATAGAGAGTAGAGTGTAGGGTATAGAGTGTAGGGTATAGAGTGTAGGGTATAGAGTGTAGGGTATAGAGTGTAGGGTGTAGGGTATAGAGTGTAGGGTATAGAGTGTAGAGTGTAGGGTATAGAGTGTAGGGTATAGAGTGTAGGGTATAGAGTGTAGGGTATAGAGTGTAGGGTATAGAGTGTAGAGAGTAGGGATTAGAGTGTATGGTATAGAGTGTAGAGTATAGATTTTAGGGTATTGAGTGTAGGGTATAGAGTGTAGAGTGTAGGGTATAGAGTGTAGGGTATAGAGTGTAGGGTATAGAGTGTAGAGTGTAGGGTATGGAGTGTATGGTATAGAGTGTAGGGTATAGAGTGTAGGGAATAGAGTGTAGGGTATAGAGTGTAGGGTATAGAGAGTAGAGTGTAGGGTATAGAGTGTAGGGTATAGAGTGTAGAGTGTAGGGATTCGAGTGTAGGGTATAGAGTGTAGAGTGTAGGGTATAGAGTGTAGGGTATAGACTGTAGGGTATAGAGTGTAGGGTATAGAGTGTACGGTATAGAGTGTAGAGTGTAGGGTATAGAGTGTAGGGTATAGAGTGTAAGGTATAGAGTGTAGAGTGTAGGGTATAGAGTGTAGGGTATAGAGTGTAGAGTATAGACTGTAAGAAATAGAGTGTAGGGTATAGAGTGTAGAGTGTTGGGTATAGAGTGTAGGGTATAGAGTGTAGAGTGTAGGGTATAGAGTGTATGGTATAGAGTGTAGGGTGTAGAGTGTAGGGTGTAGAGTGTAGGGTATAGAGTGTAGAGTGTAGGGTATAGAGTGTAGGGTATAGAGTGTAGGGTATAGAGTGTAGAGTGTAGGTTATAGAGTGTAGGGTATAGAGTGTAGAGTGTAGGGTATAGAGTGTAGGGTATAGAGTGTAGAGTGTAGGGTATAGAGTGTAGGGTATAGAGTGTAAGGTATAGAGTGTAGGGTATAGAGTGTAGGGTAAAGTGTGTAGAGTGTAGGGAATAGAGTGTAGGGATTAGAGTGTAGGGTATAGAGTGTAGAGTGTAGGGTATAGAGTGTATGGTATAGAGTATAGAGTGTAGGGTATAGAGTGTACGGTATAGAGTGTATGGAATAGAGTGTAGGGTGTAGGATATAGAGTGTAGGGTATAGAGTGTAGAGTGTAGGGTATAGAGTGTAGGGTATAGAGTGTATGGTATAGAGTGTAGGGTATAGAGTGTAGGGTATAGAGTGTAGAGTGTAGGGATTAGAGTGTAGGGTGTAGAGTTTAGGGTATAGAGTGTATGGAATAGAGTATAGGGTATAGAGTGTAGAGTGTTGGGTATAGAGTGTAGGGTATAGAGTGTAGGGTATAGAGTGTATAGTATAGATTGTAGGGAGTAGAGTGTATGGTATAGAATGTAGGGTATAGAGTGTATGATATAGAGTGTAGAGTGTAGGGTATAGAGTGTAGGGTATAGAGTGTAGAGTGTAGGGTATAGAGTGTATGGTATAGAGTGTAGGGTATAGAGTGTAGGGTATAGAGTGTAGGGTATAGAGTGCAGGGTATAGAGTGTAGAGTGTAGGGTATAGAGTGTAGGGTATAGAGTGTAGGGTATATAGTATAGAGTGTAGGGTATAGAGTGTAGGGTATAGAGTGTAGGGTATAGAGTGTAGAGTGTAGGGTATAGAGTGTAGGGTATAGAGTGTACGGCATAGAGTGTATGGTATAGAGTGTATAGTATATAGTGTAGGGTATAGAGTGTAGGGTACAGAGTGTAGGGTATAAAGTGTAGAGTATAGAGTGTAGGGTATAGAGTGTAGGGTATAGAGTGTAGAGTGTAGGATATAGAGTGTAGGGTATAGAGTGTAGAGTGTAGTGTATAGAGTGTATGGTATAGAGTGTAGGGTATAGAGTGTACAGTGCAGGGTATAGAGTGTAGGGTATAGAGTGTAGGGTATAGAGTGTAGGGTATAGAGTGTAGAGTGTAGGGTATAGAGCGTAGAGTGTAGGGTATAGAGTGTAGGGTACAGAGTGTAGGGTATAGAGTGTAGGGTATAGAGTGTAGGGAATAGAGTGTAGGGTATAGAGTGTAGGGTATAGAGTGTAGGGTATAGAGAGTAGAGTGTAGGGTATAGAGTGTAGGGTATAGAGTGTAGAGTGTAGGGATTCGAGTGTAGGGTATAGAGTGTAGAGTGTAGGGTATAGAGTGTAGGGTATAGAGTATAGAGTGTAGGGTATAGAGTGTAGGGTATAGAGTGTAGGGTATAGAGTGTAGGGTATAGAGTGTAGAGTATAGACTGTAGGGTATAGAGTGTAGGGTATAGAGTGTAGAGTATAGAGTGTAGGGTATATAGTGTAGAGTGTAGGGTATAGAGTGTATGGTATAGAGTGTAGGGTATAGAGTGTAGAGTGTAGGATATAGAGTGTAGGGTATAGAGTGTAGAGTGTAGGGTATAGAGTGTATGGTATAGAGTGTAGGGTATAGAGTGTACAGTGCAGGGTATAGACTGTAGGGTATAGAGTGTAGGGTATAGAGTGTAGAGTGTAGGGTATAGAGTGTATGGTATAGAGTGTAGGGTGTAGAGTGTAGGGTATAGAGTGTATGGTATAGAGTGTAGAGTGTAGGGTATAGATTGTAGGGTATTGAGTGTAGGGTATAGAGTGTAGGGTATAGAGTGTAGAGTATAGAGTGTAGAGTGTAGGGTATAGAGTGTATGGTATAGAGTGTAGGGCGTAGAGTGTATGGTATAGAATGTAGGGTATAGAGTGTATGGTATAGAGTGTAGAGTGTAGGGTATAGAGTGTAGAGTATAGAGTGTAGGGTATATAGTGTAGAGTGTAGGGTATAGAGTGTAGGGTATAGAGTGTAGGGTATAGAGTGTAGGGTATAGAGTGTAGGGTATAGAGTGTAGAGTGTAGGGTATAGAGTGTAGGGTATAGAGTGTAGGGTATAAAGTGTAGGGTATAGAGAGTAGAGTGTAGGGTATAGAGTGTAGGGTATAGAGTGTAGGGTATAGAGTGTAGGGTATAGAGTGTAGGGTGTAGGGTATAGAGTGTAGGGTATAGAGTGTAGAGTGTAGGGTATAGAGTGTAGGGTATAGAGTGTAGGGTATAGAGTGTAGGGTATAGAGTGTAGGGTATAGAGTGTAGAGAGTAGGGATTAGAGTGTATGGTATAGAGTGTAGAGTATAGATTTTAGGGTATTGAGTGTAGGGTATAGAGTGTAGAGTGTAGGGTATAGAGTGTAGGGTATAGAGTGTAGGGTATAGAGTGTAGAGTGTAGGGTATGGAGTGTATGGTATAGAGTGTAGGGTATAGAGTGTAGAGAGTAGGGATTAGAGTGTATGGTATAGAGTGTAGAGTATAGATTTTAGGGTATTGAGTGTAGGGTATAGAGTGTAGAGTGTAGGGTATAGAGTGTAGGGTATAGAGTGTAGGGTATAGAGTGTAGAGTGTAGAATATGGAGTGTAGGGTATAGAGTGTAGGGTATTGAGTGTAGGGTATTGAGTGTAGGGTATAGAGTGTAGAGTGTAGGGTATAGATTGTAGGGTATTGAGTGTAGGGTATAGAGTGTAGGGTATAGCGTGTAGAGTGTAGGATATAGAGTGTAGGGTATAGAGTGTAGAGTGTAGGGTATAGAGTGTATGGTATAGAGTGTAGGGTATAGAGTGTACAGTGCAGGGTATAGACTGTAGGGTATAGAGTGTAGGGTATAGAGTGTAGGGTATAGAGTGTATGGTATAGAGTGTAGGGTGTAGAGTGTAGGGTATAGAGTGTATGGTATAGAGTGTAGAGTGTAGGGTATAGATTGTAGGGTATTGAGTGTAGGGTATAGAGTGTAGGGTATAGAGTGTAGAGTATAGAGTGTAGAGTGTAGGGTATAGAGTGTATGGTATAGAGTGTAGGGCGTAGAGTGTATGGTATAGAATGTAGGGTATAGAGTGTATGGTATAGAGTGTAGAGTGTAGGGTATAGAGTGTAGAGTATAGAGTGTAGGGTATATAGTGTAGAGTGTAGGGTATAGAGTGTAGGGTATAGAGTGTAGGGTATAGAGTGTAGGGTATAGAGTGTAGGGTATAGAGTGTAGGGTATAGAGTGTAGAGTGTAGGGTATAGAGTGTAGGGTATAGAGTGTAGGGTATAGAGTGTAGGGTATAAAGTGTAGGGTATAGAGAGTAGAGTGTAGGGTATAGAGTGTAGGGTATAGAGTGTAGGGTATAGAGTGTAGGGTATAGAGTGTAGGGTGTAGGGTATAGAGTGTAGGGTATAGAGTGTAGAGTGTAGGGTATAGAGTGTAGGGTATAGAGTGTAGGGTATAGAGTGTAGGGTATAGAGTGTAGGGTATAGAGTGTAGAGAGTAGGGATTAGAGTGTATGGTATAGAGTGTAGAGTATAGATTTTAGGGTATTGAGTGTAGGGTATAGAGTGTAGAGTGTAGGGTATAGAGTGTAGGGTATAGAGTGTAAAGGTATAGAGTGTAGAGTGTAGGGTATGGAGTGTATGGTATAGAGTGTAGGGTATAGAGTGTAGAGAGTAGGGATTAGAGTGTATGGTATAGAGTGTAGAGTATAGATTTTAGGGTATTGAGTGTAGGGTATAGAGTGTAGAGTGTAGGGTATAGAGTGTAGGGTATAGAGTGTAGAGTGTAGGGTATGGAGTGTAGGGTATAGAGTGTAGGGTATTGAGTGTAGGGTATTGAGTGTAGGGTATAGAGTGTAGAGTGTAGGGTATAGATTGTAGGGTATTGAGTGTAGGGTATAGAGTGTAGGGTATAGAGTGTAGAGTGTAGGGTATAGAGTGTATGGTATAGAGTGTAGAGTATAGATTGTAGGGTATTGAGTGTAGGGTATAGAGTGTAGAGTGTAGGGTATAGAGTGTAGGGTATAGAGTGTAGGGTATAGAGTGTAGAGTGTAGGGTATGGAGTGTAGGGTATAGAGTGTAGGGTATAGAGTGTAGAGTGTATGGTATAGAGTGTAGGGTATAGAGTGTAGGGTATAGAGTGTAGGGTATAGAGTGTAGAGTGTAGGGTATAGAGTGAAGGGTATAGAGTATAGAGTGTAGGGTATGGAGTGTAGGGTATAGAGTGTAGGGTATAGAGTGTAGATTGTAGGGTATAGAGTGTATGGTATAGAGTGTAGGGTGTAGAGTGTATGGTATAGAGTGTAGGATATAGAGTGTATGGTATAGAGTTTAGAGTGTAGGGTATAGAGTGTAGTGTATAGACTGTATGGTATAGAGTGTAGGGTATAGAGTGTAGAGTGTAGGGTATAGCGTGTAGGGTATAGAGTGTAGGGTATAGAGTGTAGAGTGTAGGGTATAGAGTGTAGGGTATAGAGTGTAGGGTATAGAGTGTAGGGTATAGAGTGTAGGGTATAGAGTGTAGAGTGTAGGGTATAGAGTGTAGGGTATAGAGTGTAGGGTATAGAGTGTAGAGTGTAGGGTATAGAGTGTAGGGTATATAGTGTAGGGTAAAGCGTGTAGAGTGTAGGGATTAGAGTGTAGGGTATAGAGTGTAGAGTGTAGGGTATAGATTGTAGGGTATAGAGTGTAGGGTATAGAGTGTAGGGTATAGAGTGTAGAGTGTAGGGTATAGAGTGTAGGGTATAGAGAGTAGGGTATAGAGTGTAGAGTGTAGGGATTAGAGTGTAGGGTGTAGATTGTAGGGTATAGAGTGTATGAAATAGAGTATAGGGTATAGAGTGTAGAGTGTAAGGTATGGAGTGCATGGTGTAGAGTGTAGGGTATAGAGTGTAGGGTATAGAGTGTAGGGTATAGAGTGTAGGGTGTAGGGATTAGAGTGTAGCGTGTGGAGTGTAGGGTATAGAGTGTATGAAATAGAGTATAGGGTATAGAGTGTAGGGTATAGAGTGTAGGGTATAGAGTGTATGGTATAGAGTGTAGGGTATAGAGTGTAGGGTATAGAGTGTAGAGTGTAGGTTATAGAGTGTATGGTATAGAGTGTAGGGTGTAGAGTGTATGGCATAGAATGTAGGGTATAGAGTGTATGGTATAGAGTGTAGAGTGTAGGGTATAGATTTTTGTGTATTGAGTGTAGGGTATAGAGTGTAGGGTATAGAGTGTAGAGTGTAGGGTATAGAGTGTATGGTATAGAGTGTAGAGTATAGATTGTAGGGTATTTAGTGTAGGGTATAGAGTGTAGAGTGTAGGGTATAGAGTGTAGGGTATAGAGTGTAGGGTATAGAGTGTAGAGTGTAGGGTATAGAGTGTAGGGTATAGAATGTAGGGTATAGAGTGTAGGGTATAGAGTGTAGGGTATAGAGTGTAGGGTATAGAGTGTAGGGTATAGAGTGTAGGGTAAAGCGTGTAGAGTGTAGGGATTAGATTGTAGGGTATAGAGTGTAGAGTGTAGGGTATAGAGTGTAGAGTGTAGGGTATAGAGTGTAGGGTATAGAGTGTAGGGTATAGAGTGTAGAGTGTAGGGTATAGAGTGTAGGGTATAGAGTGTAGGGTATAGAGTGTAGAGTGTAGGGTATAGAGTGTAGGGTATAGAGTGTAGGGTATAGAGTGTAGAGTGTAGGGTATAGAGTGTAGGGTATAGAGTGTAGGGTATAGAGTGTAGAGTGTAGGGTATTGAGTGTAGGGTATAGAGTGTAGGGTATAGAGTGTAGGGTATAGAGTGTAGGGTATAGAGTGTAGGGTATAGAGTGTAGGGTATAGAGTGTAGAGTGTAGGGTATGGAGTGTATGGTATAGAGTGTAGGGTATAGAGTGTAGAGAGTAGGGATTAGAGTGTATGGTGTAGAGTGTAGAGTATAGATTTTAGGGTATTGAGTGTAGGGTATAGAGTGTAGAGTGTAGGGTATAGAGTGTAGGGTATAGAGTGTAGGGTATAGAGTGTAGAGTGTAGGGTATGGAGTGTAGGGTATAGAGTGTAGGGTATTGAGTGTAGGGTATTGAGTGTAGGGTATAGAGTGTAGAGTGTAGGGTATAGATTGTAGGGTATTGAGTGTAGGGTATAGAGTGTAGGGTATAGAGTGTAGAGTGTAGGATATAGAGTGTAGGGTATAGAGTGTAGAGTGTAGGGTATAGAGTGTATGGTATAGAGTGTAGGGTATAGAGTGTACAGTGCAGGGTATAGACTGTAGGGTATAGAGTGTAGGGTATAGAGTGTAGGGTATAGAGTGTAGAGTGTAGGGTATAGAGTGTATGGTATAGAGTGTAGGGTGTAGAGTGTAGGGTATAGAGTGTATGGTATAGAGTGTAGAGTGTAGGGTATAGATTGTAGGGTATTGAGTGTAGGGTATAGAGTGTAGGGTATAGAGTGTAGAGTATAGAGTGTAGAGTGTAGGGTATAGAGTGTATGGTATAGAGTGTAGGGCGTAGAGTGTATGGTATAGAATGTAGGGTATAGAGTGTATGGTATAGAGTGTAGAGTGTAAGGTATAGAGTGTAGAGTATAGAGTGTAGGGTATATAGTGTAGAGTGTAGGGTATAGAGTGTAGGGTATAGAGTGTAGGGTATAGAGTGTAGGGTATAGAGTGTAGGGTATAGAGTGTAGGGTATAGAGTGTAGAGTGTAGGGTATAGAGTGTAGGGTATAGAGTGTAGGGTATAGAGTGTAGGGTATAAAGTGTAGGGTATAGAGAGTAGAGTGTAGGGTATAGAGTGTAGGGTATAGAGTGTAGGGTATAGAGTGTAGGGTATAGAGTGTAGGGTGTAGGGTATAGAGTGTAGGGTATAGAGTGTAGAGTGTAGGGTATAGAGTGTAGGGTATAGAGTGTAGGGTATAGAGTGTAGGGTATAGAGTGTAGGGTATAGAGTGTAGAGAGTAGGGATTAGAGTGTATGGTATAGAGTGTAGAGTATAGATTTTAGGGTATTGAGTGTAGGGTATAGAGTGTAGAGTGTAGGGTATAGAGTGTAGGGTATAGAGTGTAGGGTATAGAGTGTAGAGTGTAGGGTATGGAGTGTATGGTATAGAGTGTAGGGTATAGAGTGTAGAGAGTAGGGATTAGAGTGTATGGTATAGAGTGTAGAGTATAGATTTTAGGGTATTGAGTGTAGGGTATAGAGTGTAGAGTGTAGGGTATAGAGTGTAGGGTATAGAGTGTAGAGTGTAGGGTATGGAGTGTAGGGTATAGAGTGTAGGGTATTGAGTGTAGGGTATTGAGTGTAGGGTATAGAGTGTAGAGTGTAGGGTATAGATTGTAGGGTATTGAGTGTAGGGTATAGAGTGTAGGGTATAGAGTGTAGAGTGTAGGGTATAGAGTGTATGGTATAGAGTGTAGAGTATAGATTGTAGGGTATTGAGTGTAGGGTATAGAGTGTAGAGTGTAGGGTATAGAGTGTAGGGTATAGAGTGTAGGGTATAGAGTGTAGAGTGTAGGGTATGGAGTGTAGGGTATAGAGTGTAGGGTATAGAGTGTAGAGTGTATGGTATAGAGTGTAGGGTATAGAGTGTAGGGTATAGAGTGTAGGGTATAGAGTGTAGAGTGTAGGGTATAGAGTGAAGGGTATAGAGTATAGAGTGTAGGGTATGGAGTGTAGGGTATAGAGTGTAGGGTATAGAGTGTAGATTGTAGGGTATAGAGTGTATGGTATAGAGTGTAGGGTGTAGAGTGTATGGTATAGAGTGTAGGATATAGAGTGTATGGTATAGAGTTTAGAGTGTAGGGTATAGAGTGTAGTGTATAGACTGTATGGTATAGAGTGTAGGGTATAGAGTGTAGAGTGTAGGGTATAGCGTGTAGGGTATAGAGTGTAGGGTATAGAGTGTAGAGTGTAGGGTATAGAGTGTAGGGTATAGAGTGTAGGGTACAGAGTGTAGGGTATAGAGTGTAGGGTATAGAGTGTAGAGTGTAGGGTATAGAGTGTAGGGTATAGAGTGTAGGGTATAGAGTGTAGAGTGTAGGGTATAGAGTGTAGGGTATATAGTGTAGGGTAAAGCGTGTAGAGTGTAGGGATTAGAGTGTAGGGTATAGAGTGTAGAGTGTAGGGTATAGATTGTAGGGTATAGAGTGTAGGGTATAGAGTGTAGGGTATAGAGTGTAGAGTGTAGGGTATAGAGTGTAGGGTATAGAGAGTAGGGTATAGAGTGTAGAGTGTAGGGATTAGAGTGTAGGGTGTAGATTGTAGGGTATAGAGTGTATGAAATAGAGTATAGGGTATAGAGTGTAGAGTGTAAGGTATGGAGTGCATGGTGTAGAGTGTAGGGTATAGAGTGTAGGGTATAGAGTGTAGGGTATAGAGTGTAGGGTGTAGGGATTAGAGTGTAGCGTGTAGAGTGTAGGGTATAGAGTGTATGAAATAGAGTATAGGGTATAGAGTGTAGGGTATAGAGTGTAGGGTATAGAGTGTATGGTATAGAGTGTAGGGTATAGACTGTAGGGTATAGAGTGTAGAGTGTAGGTTATAGAGTGTATGGTATAGAGTGTAGGGTGTAGAGTGTATGGCATAGAATGTAGGGTATAGAGTGTATGGTATAGAGTGTAGAGTGTAGGGTATAGATTTTTGTGTATTGAGTGTAGGGTATAGAGTGTAGGGTATAGAGTGTAGAGTGTAGGGTATAGAGTGTATGGTATAGAGTGTAGAGTATAGATTGTAGGGTATTTAGTGTAGGGTATAGAGTGTAGAGTGTAGGGTATAGAGTGTAGGGTATAGAGTGTAGGGTATAGAGTGTAGAGTGTAGGGTATAGAGTGTAGGGTATAGAGTGTAGAGAGTAGGGATTAGAGTGTATGGTATAGAGTGTAGAGTATAGATTTTAGGGTATTGAGTGTAGGGTATAGAGTGTAGAGTGTAGGGTATAGAGTGTAGGGTATAGAGTGTAGGGTATAGAGTGTAGAGTGTAGGGTATGGAGTGTATGGTATAGAGTGTAGGGTATAGAGTGTAGAGAGTAGGGATTAGAGTGTATGGTATAGAGTGTAGAGTATAGATTTTAGGGTATTGAGTGTAGGGTATAGAGTGTAGAGTGTAGGGTATAGAGTGTAGGGTATAGAGTGTAGAGTGTAGGGTATGGAGTGTAGGGTATAGAGTGTAGGGTATTGAGTGTAGGGTATTGAGTGTAGGGTATAGAGTGTAGAGTGTAGGGTATAGATTGTAGGGTATTGAGTGTAGGGTATAGAGTGTAGGGTATAGAGTGTAGAGTGTAGGGTATAGAGTGTATGGTATAGAGTGTAGAGTATAGATTGTAGGGTATTGAGTGTAGGGTATAGAGTGTAGAGTGTAGGGTATAGAGTGTAGGGTATAGAGTGTAGGGTATAGAGTGTAGGGTATGGAGTGTAGGGTATAGAGTGTAGGGTATAGAGTGTAGAGTGTATGGTATAGAGTGTAGGGTATAGAGTGTAGGGTATAGAGTGTAGGGTATAGAGTGTAGAGTGTAGGGTATAGAGTGAAGGGTATAGAGTATAGAGTGTAGGGTATGGAGTGTAGGGTATAGAGTGTAGGGTATAGAGTGTAGATTGTAGGGTATAGAGTGTATGGTATAGAGTGTAGGGTGTAGAGTGTATGGTATAGAGTGTAGGATATAGAGTGTATGGTATAGAGTTTAGAGTGTAGGGTATAGAGTGTAGTGTATAGACTGTATGGTATAGAGTGTAGGGTATAGAGTGTAGAGTGTAGGGTATAGCGTGTAGGGTATAGAGTGTAGGGTATAGAGTGTAGAGTGTAGGGTATAGAGTGTAGGGTATAGAGTGTAGGGTACAGAGTGTAGGGTATAGAGTGTAGGGTATAGAGTGTAGAGTGTAGGGTATAGAGTGTAGGGTATAGAGTGTAGGGTATAGAGTGTAGAGTGTAGGGTATAGAGTGTAGGGTATATAGTGTAGGGTAAAGCGTGTAGAGTGTAGGGATTAGAGTGTAGGGTATAGAGTGTAGAGTGTAGGGTATAGATTGTAGGGTATAGAGTGTAGGGTATAGAGTGTAGGGTATAGAGTGTAGAGTGTAGGGTATAGAGTGTAGGGTATAGAGAGTAGGGTATAGAGTGTAGAGTGTAGGGATTAGAGTGTAGGGTGTAGATTGTAGGGTATAGAGTGTATGAAATAGAGTATAGGGTATAGAGTGTAGAGTGTAAGGTATGGAGTGCATGGTGTAGAGTGTAGGGTATAGAGTGTAGGGTATAGAGTGTAGGGTATAGAGTGTAGGGTGTAGGGATTAGAGTGTAGCGTGTAGAGTGTAGGGTATAGAGTGTATGAAATAGAGTATAGGGTATAGAGTGTAGGGTATAGAGTGTAGGGTATAGAGTGTATGGTATAGAGTGTAGGGTATAGACTGTAGGGTATAGAGTGTAGAGTGTAGGTTATAGAGTGTATGGTATAGAGTGTAGGGTGTAGAGTGTATGGCATAGAATGTAGGGTATAGAGTGTATGGTATAGAGTGTAGAGTGTAGGGTATAGATTTTTGTGTATTGAGTGTAGGGTATAGAGTGTAGGGTATAGAGTGTAGAGTGTAGGGTATAGAGTGTATGGTATAGAGTGTAGAGTATAGATTGTAGGGTATTTAGTGTAGGGTATAGAGTGTAGAGTGTAGGGTATAGAGTGTAGGGTATAGAGTGTAGGGTATAGAGTGTAGAGTGTAGGGTATAGAGTGTAGGGTATAGAATGTAGGGTATAGAGTGTAGGGTATAGAGTGTAGGGTATAGAGTGTAGGGTATAGAGTGTAGGGTATAGAGTGTAGGGTAAAGCGTGTAGAGTGTAGGGATTAGATTGTAGGGTATAGAGTGTAGAGTGTAGGGTATAGAGTGTAGAGTGTAGGGTATAGAGTGTAGGGTATAGAGTGTAGGGTATAGAGTGTAGAGTGTAGGGTATAGAGTGTAGGGTATAGAGTGTAGGGTATAGAGTGTAGAGTGTAGGGTATAGAGTGTAGGGTATAGAGTGTAGGGTATAGAGTGTAGAGTGTAGGGTATAGAGTGTAGGGTATAGAGTGTAGTGTATAGAGTGTAGAGTGTAGGGTATTGAGTGTAGGGTATAGAGTGTAGGGTATAGAGTGTAGGGTATAGAGTGTAGGGTATAGAGTGTAGATTGTAGGGTATAGAGTGTAGGGTATAGAGTGTAGAGTGTAGGGTATAGAGTGTAGGGTATAGAGTGTAGGGTATAGAGTGCAGAGTGTAGGGTATAGAGTGTAGGGTATAGAGTGTAGAGTATAGAGTGTAGGGTATAGAGTGTAGGGTATAGAGTGTAGGGTAAAGCGTGTAGAGTGTAGGGATTAGAGTGTAGGGTATAGAGTGCAGAGTGTAGGGTATAGAGTGTAGAGTGTAGGGTATAGAGTGTAGGGTATAGAGTGTAGGGTATAGAGTGTAGAGTGTAGGGTATAGAGTGTAGGGTATAGAGTGTAGAGTGTAGGGTATAGAGTGTAGGGTATAGAGTGTAGAGTGTAGGGTATAGAGTGTAGAGTGTAGGGTATAGAGTGTAGGGTATAGAGTGTAGGGTATAGAGTGTAGAGTGTAGGGTATAGAGTGTAGGGTATAGAGTGTAGGGTGTAGAGTGTAGGGTATAGAGTGTAGGGTATAGAGTGTAGGGTAAAGCGTGTAGAGTGTAGGGATTAGAGTGTAGAGTATAGAGTGTAGAGTGTAGGGTATAGAGTGTATGGTATAGAGTATAGAGTGTAGGGTATAGAGTGTACGGTATAGAGTGTATGGAAAAGAGTGTAGAGTGTAGAGTGTAGGGTATAGAGTGTAGGGTATAGAGTGTATGGTATAGAGTGTAGGGTATAGAGTGTAGGGTATAGAGTGTAGAGTGTAGGGTATAGAGTTTAGGGTATAGAGTTTAGGGTATAGAGTTTATGGTATAGAGTGTAGGGTGTAGAGTGTAGGGTATACAGTGTAGGGTATAGGGTGTAGAGTGTAGGGTATAGAGTGTATAGTATAGATTGTAGGGTGTAGAGTGTATGGTATAGAATGTAGGGCATAGAGTGTATGGTATAGAGTGTAGGGTATAGAGTGTAGGGTATAGAGTGTACAGTGTAGGGTATAGAGTGTAGAGTATAGATTGTAGGGTATTGAGTGTAGGGTATAGAGTGTAGGGTATAGAGTGTAGGGTATAGAGTGTATGGTATAGAGTGTATGGTTTATAGTGTAGGGTATAGAGTGTAGGGTATAAAGTGTAGGGTATAGAGTGTAGAGTATAGAGTGTAGGGTATAGAGTGTACGGTATAGAGTGTATGGTATAGAGTGTATGGTATATAGTGTAGGGTATAGAGTGTAGGGTATAGAGTGTAGAGTGTAGGGTATAGAGTGTAGGGTATAGAGTGTAGAGTGTAGGGTATAGAGTGTAGGGTATAGAGTGTAGAGTGTAGGGTATAGAGTGTATGGTATAGAGTGTAGGGTATAGAGTGTACAGTGTAGGGTATAGAGTGTAGGGTATAGAGTGTAGAGTGTAGGGTATAGAGTGTAGAGTGTAGGGTATAGAGTGTAGGGTATAGAGTGTAGGGTATAGAGTGTAGGGTATAGAGTGTAGAGTGTAGGGTATAGAGTGTAGGGTATAGAGTGTAGGTTATAGAGTGTAGGGTATAGAGTGTAGAGTGTAGGGTATAGAGTGTAGGGTATAGAGTGTAGGGTGTAGAGTGTAGGGTATACAGTGTAGGGTAAAGCGTGTAGAGTGTAGGGATTAGAGTGTAGAGTACAGAGTGTAGAGTGTAGGGTATAGAGTGTATGGTATAGAGTATAGAGTGTATGGAAAAGAGTGTAGAGTGTAGGGTATAGAGTGTAGGGTATAGAGTGTATGGTATAGAGTGTAGGGAATAGAGTGTAGGGTATAGAGTGTAGAGTGTAGGGATTAGAGTGTAGGGTATAGAGTGTTTGCAATAGAGTATAGGGTATAGAGTGTAGAGTGTAGGGTATAGAGTGTAGGGTATAGAGTGTAGCATATAGAGTGTAGGGTATAGAGTGTAGAGTGTAGGGTATAGAGTGTAGGGTATAGAGAGTAGGGTATAGAGTGTAGAGTGTAGGGATTAGAGTGTAGGGTGTAGATTGTAGGGTATAGAGTGTATGAAATAGAGTATAGGGTATAGAGTGTAGAGTGTAAGGTATGGAGTGCATGGTGTAGAGTGTAGGGTATAGAGTGTAGGGTATAGAGTGTAGGGTATAGAGTGTAGGGTGTAGGGATTAGAGTGTAGCGTGTAGAGTGTAGGGTATAGAGTGTATGAAATAGAGTATAGGGTATAGAGTGTAGGGTATAGAGTGTAGGGTATAGAGTGTATGGTATAGAGTGTAGGGTATAGACTGTAGGGTATAGAGTGTAGAGTGTAGGTTATAGAGTGTATGGTATAGAGTGTAGGGTGTAGAGTGTATGGCATAGAATGTAGGGTATAGAGTGTATGGTATAGAGTGTAGAGTGTAGGGTATAGATTTTTGTGTATTGAGTGTAGGGTATAGAGTGTAGGGTATAGAGTGTAGAGTGTAGGGTATAGAGTGTATGGTATAGAGTGTAGAGTATAGATTGTAGGGTATTTAGTGTAGGGTATAGAGTGTAGAGTGTAGGGTATAGAGTGTAGGGTATAGAGTGTAGGGTATAGAGTGTAGAGTGTAGGGTATAGAGTGTAGGGTATAGAATGTAGGGTATAGAGTGTAGGGTATAGAGTGTAGGGTATAGAGTGTAGGGTATAGAGTGTAGGGTATAGAGTGTAGGGTAAAGCGTGTAGAGTGTAGGGATTAGATTGTAGGGTATAGAGTGTAGAGTGTAGGGTATAGAGTGTAGAGTGTAGGGTATAGAGTGTAGGGTATAGAGTGTAGGGTATAGAGTGTAGAGTGTAGGGTATAGAGTGTAGGGTATAGAGTGTAGGGTATAGAGTGTAGAGTGTAGGGTATAGAGTGTAGGGTATAGAGTGTAGGGTATAGAGTGTAGAGTGTAGGGTATAGAGTGTAGGGTATAGAGTGTAGTGTATAGAGTGTAGAGTGTAGGGTATTGAGTGTAGGGTATAGAGTGTAGGGTATAGAGTGTAGGGTATAGAGTGTAGGGTATAGAGTGTAGATTGTAGGGTATAGAGTGTAGGGTATAGAGTGTAGAGTGTAGGGTATAGAGTGTAGGGTATAGAGTGTAGGGTATAGAGTGCAGAGTGTAGGGTATAGAGTGTAGGGTATAGAGTGTAGAGTATAGAGTGTAGGGTATAGAGTGTAGGGTATAGAGTGTAGCGTAAAGCGTGTAGAGTGTAGGGATTAGAGTGTAGGGTATAGAGTGCAGAGTGTAGGGTATAGAGTGTAGAGTGTAGGGTATAGAGTGTAGGGTATAGAGTGTAGGGTATAGAGTGTAGAGTGTAGGGTATAGAGTGTAGGGTATAGAGTGTAGAGTGTAGGGTATAGAGTGTAGGGTATAGAGTGTAGAGTGTAGGGTATAGAGTGTAGAGTGTAGGGTATAGAGTGTAGAGTGTAGGGTATAGAGTGTAGGGTATAGAGTGTAGGGTATAGAGTGTAGAGTGTAGGGTATAGAGTGTAGGGTATAGAGTGTAGAGTGTAGGGTATAGAGTGTATGGTATAGAGTGTAGAGTGTAGGGTATAGATTTTTGTGTATTGAGTGTAGGGTATAGAGTGTAGGGTATAGAGTGTAGAGTGTAGGGTATAGAGTGTATGGTATAGAGTGTAGAGTATAGATTGTAGGGTATTTAGTGTAGGGTATAGAGTGTAGAGTGTAGGGTATAGAGTGTAGGGTATAGAGTGTAGGGTATAGAGTGTAGAGTGTAGGGTATAGAGTGTAGGGTATAGAATGTAGGGTATAGAGTGTAGGGTATAGAGTGTAGGGTATAGAGTGTAGGGTATAGAGTGTAGGGTATAGAGTGTAGGGTAAAGCGTGTAGAGTGTAGGGATTAGATTGTAGGGTATAGAGTGTAGAGTGTAGGGTATAGAGTGTAGAGTGTAGGGTATAGAGTGTAGGGTATAGAGTGTAGGGTATAGAGTGTAGAGTGTAGGGTATAGAGTGTAGGGTATAGAGTGTAGGGTATAGAGTGTAGAGTGTAGGTTATAGAGTGTAGGGTATAGAGTGTAGGGTATAGAGTGTAGAGTGTAGGGTATAGAGTGTAGGGTATAGAGTGTAGTGTATAGAGTGTAGAGTGTAGGGTATTGAGTGTAGGGTATAGAGTGTAGGGTATAGAGTGTAGGGTATAGAGTGTAGGGTATAGAGTGTAGATTGTAGGGTATAGAGTGTAGGGTATAGAGTGTAGAGTGTAGGGTATAGAGTGTAGGGTATAGAGTGTAGGGTATAGAGTGCAGAGTGTAGGGTATAGAGTGTAGGGTATAGAGTGTAGAGTATAGAGTGTAGGGTATAGAGTGTAGGGTATAGAGTGTAGGGTAAAGCGTGTAGAGTGTAGGGATTAGAGTGTAGGGTATAGAGTGCAGAGTGTAGGGTATAGAGTGTAGAGTGTAGGGTATAGAGTGTAGGGTATAGAGTGTAGGGTATAGAGTGTAGAGTGTAGGGTATAGAGTGTAGGGTATAGAGTGTAGAGTGTAGGGTATAGAGTGTAGGGTATAGAGTGTAGAGTGTAGGGTATAGAGTGTAGAGTGTAGGGTATAGAGTGTAGGGTATAGAGTGTAGGGTATAGAGTGTAGAGTGTAGGGTATAGAGTGTAGGGTATAGAGTGTAGGGTGTAGAGTGTAGGGTATAGAGTGTAGGGTATAGAGTGTAGGGTAAAGCGTGTAGAGTGTAGGGATTAGAGTGTAGAGTATAGAGTGTAGAGTGTAGGGTATAGAGTGTATGGTATAGAGTATAGAGTGTAGGGTATAGAGTGTACGGTATAGAGTGTATGGAAAAGAGTGTAGAGTGTAGAGTGTAGGGTATAGAGTGTAGGGTATAGAGTGTATGGTATAGAGTGTAGGGTATAGAGTGTAGGGTATAGAGTGTAGAGTGTAGGGTATAGAGTTTAGGGTATAGAGTTTAGGGTATAGAGTTTATGGTATAGAGTGTAGGGTGTAGAGTGTAGGGTATACAGTGTAGGGTATAGGGTGTAGAGTGTAGGGTATAGAGTGTATAGTATAGATTGTAGGGTGTAGAGTGTATGGTATAGAATGTAGGGCATAGAGTGTATGGTATAGAGTGTAGGGTATAGAGTGTAGGGTATAGAGTGTACAGTGTAGGGTATAGAGTGTAGAGTATAGATTGTAGGGTATTGAGTGTAGGGTATAGAGTGTAGGGTATAGAGTGTAGGGTATAGAGTGTATGGTATAGAGTGTATGGTTTATAGTGTAGGGTATAGAGTGTAGGGTATAAAGTGTAGGGTATAGAGTGTAGAGTATAGAGTGTAGGGTATAGAGTGTACGGTATAGAGTGTATGGTATAGAGTGTATGGTATATAGTGTAGGGTATAGAGTGTAGGGTATAGAGTGTAGAGTGTAGGGTATAGAGTGTAGGGTATAGAGTGTAGAGTGTAGGGTATAGAGTGTAGGGTATAGAGTGTAGAGTGTAGGGTATAGAGTGTATGGTATAGAGTGTAGGGTATAGAGTGTACAGTGTAGGGTATAGAGTGTAGGGTATAGAGTGTAGAGTGTAGGGTATAGAGTGTAGAGTGTAGGGTATAGAGTGTAGGGTATAGAGTGTAGGGTATAGAGTGTAGGGTATAGAGTGTAGAGTGTAGGGTATAGAGTGTAGGGTATAGAGTGTAGGTTATAGAGTGTAGGGTATAGAGTGTAGAGTGTAGGGTATAGAGTGTAGGGTATAGAGTGTAGGGTGTAGAGTGTAGGGTATAGAGTGTAGGGTAAAGCGTGTAGAGTGTAGGGATTAGAGTGTAGAGTACAGAGTGTAGAGTGTAGGGTATAGAGTGTATGGTATAGAGTATAGAGTGTATGGAAAAGAGTGTAGAGTGTAGGGTATAGAGTGTAGGGTATAGAGTGTATGGTATAGAGTGTAGGGAATAGAGTGTAGGGTATAGAGTGTAGAGTGTAGGGATTAGAGTGTAGGGTATAGAGTGTTTGCAATAGAGTATAGGGTATAGAGTGTAGAGTGTAGGGTATAGAGTGTAGGGTATAGAGTGTAGCATATAGAGTGTAGGGTATAGAGTGTAGAGTGTAGGGTATAGAGTGTATGGTATAGAGTGTAGGGTGTAGAGTGTAGGGTATAGAGTGTAGGGTATAGAGTGTAGAGTGTAGGGTATAGAGTGTATAGTATAGATTGTAGGGTGTAGAGTGTATGGTATAGAATGTAGGGTATAGAGTGTATGGTATAGAGTGTAGAGTGTAGGGTATAGAGTGTAGGGTATAGAGTGTACAGTGTAGGGTATAGAGTGTATGGTATAGAGTGTAGGGTATAGATTGTAGGGTATTGAGTGTAGGGTATAGAGTGTAGGGTATAGAGTGTAGGGTATAGAGTGTATGGTATAGAGTGTAGGGTATAGAGTGTAGGGTATAGAGTGTAGGGTATAGAGTGTAGGGTATAGAGTGTAGAGTGTAGGGATTAGAGTGTAGGGTATAGAGTGTTTGCAATAGAGTATAGGGTATAGAGTGTAGAGTGTAGGGTATAGAGTGTAGGGTATAGAGTGTAGCATATAGAGTGTAGGGTATAGAGTGTAGAGTGTAGGGTATAGAGTGTATGGTATAGAGTGTAGGGTGTAGAGTGTAGGGTATAGAGTGTAGGGTATAGAGTGTAGAGTGTAGGGTATAGAGTGTATAGTATAGATTGTAGGGTGTAGAGTGTATGGTATAGAATGTAGGGTATAGAGTGTATGGTATAGAGTGTAGAGTGTAGGGTATAGAGTGTAGGGTATAGAGTGTACAGTGTAGGGTATAGAGTGTATGGTATAGAGTGTAGGGTATAGAGTGTAGGGTGTAGAGTGTAGGGTATAGAGTGTAGGGTATAGAGTGTAGGGTATAGAGTGTAGGGTATAGAGTGTAGGGTATAGAGTGTAGGGTATAGAGTGTAGAGTGTAGGGATTAGAGTGTAGGGTATAGAGTGTTTGCAATAGAGTATAGGGTATAGAGTGTAGAGTGTAGGGTATAGAGTGTAGCATATAGAGTGTAGGGTATAGAGTGTAGAGTGTAGGGTATAGAGTTTATGGTATAGAGTGTAGGGTGTAGAGTGTAGGGTATAGAGTGTAGGGTATAGGGTGTAGAGTGTAGGGTATAGAGTGTATAGTATAGATTGTAGGGTGTAGAGTGTATGGTATAGAATGTAGGGTATAGAGTGTATGGTATAGAGTGTAGGGTATAGGGTGTAGGGTATAGAGTGTACAGTGTAGGGTATAGAGTGTATGGTATAGAGTGTAGAGTATAGATTGTAGGGTATTGAGTGTAGGGTATAGAGTGTAGGGTATAGAGTGTAGGGTATAGAGTGTATGGTATAGAGTGTATGGTATATAGTGTAGGGTATAGAGTGTAGGGTATAGAGTGTAGGGTATACAGTGTAGAGTATAGAGAGTAGAGTGTAGGGTATAGAGTGTAGGGTATAGAGTGTAGGGTATAGAGTGTAGGGTATAGAGTGTAGAGTGTAGGGTATAGAGTGTAGGGTATAGAGTGTAGGGTATAGAGTGTAGAGTGTAGGGATTAGAGTGTAGGGTGTAGATTGTAGTGTATAGAGTGTATGGTATAGAGTGTAGGGTATAGAGTGTAGGGTATAGAGTGTAGGGTGTAGGGATTAGAGTGTAGGGTGTAGAGTGTAGGGTATAGAGTATATGAAATAGAGTATAGGGTATAGAGTGTAGAGTGTAGGGTATATAGTGTAGGGTATAGAGTGTAGGATATAGAGTGTAGGGTATAGAGTGTAGAGTGTAGGGTATAGAGTGTATGGTATAGAGTGTAGGGTATAGAGTGTAGGGTATAGAGTGTATGGTATAGAGTGTAGGGTGTAGAGTGTATGGCATAGAATGTAGGGTATAGAGTGTATGGTATAGAGTGTAGAGTGTAGGGTATAGAGTGTAGGGTATAGAGTGTAGAGTGTAGGGTATAGAGTGTAGGGTATAGAGTGTAGGGTATAGAGTGTAAAGTGTAGGGCATAGAGTGTAGGGTATAGAGTGTAGGGTATAGAGTGTAGGGTATAGAGTGTAGAGTGTAGGGTATAGAGTGTAGGGTATAGAGTGTAGGGTATAGAGTGTAGGGTATAGAGTATAGAGTGTAGGGTATAGAGTGTACGGTATAGAGTGTATGGAAAAGAGTGTAGAGTGTAGAGTGTAGGGTATAGAGTGTAGGGTATAGAGTGTATGGTATAGAGTGTAGGGTATAGAGTGTAGGGTATAGAGTGTAGAGTGTAGGGTATAGAGTTTAGGGTATAGAGTTTATGGTATAGAGTGTAGGGTGTAGAGTGTAGGGTATAGAGTGTAGGGTATAGGGTGTAGAGTGTAGGGTATAGAGTGTATAGTATAGATTGTAGGGTGTAGAGTGTATGGTATAGAATGTAGGGTATAGAGTGTATTGTATAGAGTGTAGGGTATAGATTGTAGGGTATAGAGTGTACAGTGTAGGGTATAGAGTGTATGGTATAGAGTGTAGAGTATAGATTGTAGGGTATTGAGTGTAGGGTATAGAGTGTATGGTATAGAGTGTATGGTATATAGTGTATAGTATAGAGTGTAGGGTATAGAGTGTAGGGTATAGAGTGTACGGTATAGAGTGTATGGTATAGAGTGTATGGTATATAGTGTAGGGTATAGAGTGTAGGGTGTAGGGTATAGAGTGTAGGGTATAGAGTGTAGGGTATAGAGTGTAGAGTGTAGGGTATAGAGTGTACAGTGTAGGGTATAGAGTGTAGGGTATAGAGTGTAGAGTGTAGGGTATAGAGTGTAGAGTGTAGGGTATAGAGTGTAGGGTATAGAGATTAGGGTATAGAGTGTAGGGTATAGAGTGTAGAGTGTAGGGTATAGAGTGTAGGGTATAGAGTGTAGGGTATAGAGTGTAGGGTATAGAGTGTAGAGTGTAGGGATTAGAGTGTAGGGTGTAGATTGTAGTGTATAGAGTGTATGGTATAGAGTGTAGGGTATAGAGTGTAGGGTATAGAGTGTAGGGTGTAGGGATTAGAGTGTAGGGTGTAGAGTGTAGGGTATATAGTATATGAAATAGAGTATAGGGTATAGAGTGTAGAGTGTAGGGTATATAGTGTAGGGTATAGAGTGTAGGATATAGAGTGTAGGGTATAGAGTGTAGAGTGTAGGGTATAGAGTGTATGGTATAGAGTGTAGGTTATAGAGTGTAGGGTATAGAGTGTATGGTATAGAGTGTAGGGTGTAGAGTGTATGGCATAGAATGTAGGGTATAGAGTGTATGGTATAGAGTGTAGAGTGTAGGGTATAGAGTGTAGGGTATAGAGTGTAGAGTGTAGGGTATAGAGTGTAGGGTATAGAGTGTAGGGTGTAGAGTGTAGGGCATAGAGTGTAGGGTATAGAGTGTAGGGTATAGAGTGTAGGGTATAGAGTGTAGAGTGTAGGGTATAGAGTGTAGGGTATAGAGTGTAGGATATAGAGTGTAGGGTATAGAGTGTAGAGTGTAGGGTATAGAGTGTATGGTATAGAGTGTAGGGTATAGAGTGTAGGGTATAGAGTGTATGGTATAGAGTGTAGGGTGTAGAGTGTATGGCATAGAATGTAGGGTATAGAGTGTATGGTATAGAGTGTAGAGTGTAGGGTATAGAGTGTAGGGTATAGAGTGTAGAGTGTAGGGTATAGAGTGTAGGGTATAGAGTGTAGGGTATAGAGTGTAGGGTATAGAGTGTAGAGTGTAGGGCATAGAGTGTAGGGTATAGAGTGTAGGGTATAGAGTGTAGGGTATAGAGTGTAGAGTGTAGGGTATAGAGTGTAGGGTATAGAGTGTAGGGTATAGAGTGTAGGGTATAGAGTATAGAGTGTAGGGTATAGAGTGTACGGTATAGAGTGTATGGAAAAGAGTGTAGAGTGTAGAGTGTAGGGTATAGAGTGTAGGGTATAGAGTGTATGGTGTAGAGTGTAGGGTATAGAGTGTAGGGTATAGAGTGTAGAGTGTAGGGTATAGAGTTTAGGGTATAGAGTTTATGGTATAGAGTGTAGGGTGTAGAGTGTAGGGTATAGAGTGTAGGGTATAGGGTGTAGAGTGTAGGGTATAGAGTGTATAGTATAGATTGTAGGGTATAGAGTGTAGGGTATAGAGTGTACAGTGTAGGGTATAGAGTGTATGGTATAGAGTGTAGAGTATAGATTGTAGGGTATTGAGTGTAGGGTATAGAGTGTATGGTATAGAGTGTATGGTATATAGTGTATAGTATAGAGTGTAGGGTATAGAGTGTAGGGTATAGAGTGTACGGTATAGAGTGTATGGTATAGAGTGTATGGTATATAGTGTAGGGTATAGAGTGTAGGGTATAGAGTGTAGGGTATAGAGTGTAGGGTATAGAGTGTAGAGTGTAGGGTATAGAGTGTACAGTGTAGGGTATAGAGTGTAGGGTATAGAGTGTAGAGTGTAGGGTATAGAGTGTAGAGTGTAGGGTATAGAGCGTAGGGTATAGAGAGTAGGGTATAGAGTGTAGGGTATAGAGTGTAGAGTGTAGGGTATAGAGTGTAGGGTATAGAGTGTAGGGTATAGAGTGTAGGGTATAGAGTGTAGGGTATAGAGTGTAGAGTGTAGGGTATAGAGTGTAGGGTATAGAGTGTAGGTTATAGAGTGTAGGGTATAGAGTGTAGGGTATAGAGTGTAGGGTATAGAGTGTAGGGTGTAGAGTGTAGGGTATAGAGTGTAGGGTAAAGCGTGTAGAGTGTAGGGATTAGAGTGTAGAGTACAGAGTGTAGAGTGTAGGGTATAGAGTGTATGGTATAGAGTATAGAGTGTATGGAAAAGAGTGTAGAGTGTAGAGTGTAGGGTATAGAGTGTAGGGTATAGAGTGTATGGTATAGAGTGTAGGGTATAGAGTGTAGAGTGTAGGGATTAGAGTGTAGGGTATAGAGTGTTTGCAATAGAGTATAGGGTATAGAGTGTAGAGTGTAGGGTATAGAGTGTAGGGTATAGAGTGTAGCATATAGAGTGTAGGGTATAGAGTGTAGGGTATAGAGTGTAGGGTATAGAGTGTAGGGTGTAGAGTGTAGGGTATAGAGTGTAGGGTATAGAGTGTAGAGTATAGAGTGTATAGTATAGATTGTAGGGTGTAGAGTGTATGGTATAGAATGTAGGGTATAGAGTGTATGGTATAGAGTGTAGAGTGTAGGGTATAGAGTGTAGGGTATAGAGTGTACAGTGTAGGGTATAGAGTGTATGGTATAGAGTGTAGGGTATAGATTGTAGGGTATTGAGTGTAGGGTATAGAGTGTAGGGTATAGAGTGTAGGGTATAGAGTGTAGGGTATAGAGTGTATGGTATAGAGTGTATGGTATATAGTGTAGGGTATAGAGTTTAGGGTATAGAGTGTAGGGTATAGAGTGTAGAGTATAGAGTGTAGGGTATAGAGTGTACGGTATAGAGTGTATGGTATAGAGTGTAGGGTATATAGTGTAGGGTATAGAGTGTAGGGTATAGAGTGTAGGGTATAGAGTGTAGAGTATAGAGTGTAGGGTATAGAGTGTTGGGTATAGAGTGTAGGGTATAGAGTGTAGAGTGTAGGGTATAGAGTGTATGGTATAGAGTGTAGGGTATAGAGAGTACAGTGTAGGGTATAGAGTGTAGGGTATAGAGTGTAGGGTAGTGAGTGTAGGGTATAGAGTGTAGGGTATAGAGTGTAGGGTATAGAGTGTAGGGAATAGAGTGTAGGGTATAGAGTGTAGGGTATAGAGAGTAGAGTGTAGGGTATAGAGTGTAGGGTATAGAGTGTAGGGTATAGAGTGTACAGTGTAGGGTATAGAGTGTATGGTATAGAGTGTAGAGTATAGATTGTAGGGTATTGAGTGTAGGGTATAGAGTGTAGGGTATAGAGTGTAGGGTATAGAGTGTATGGTATAGAGTGTAGGGTATAGAGTGTAGAGTATAGAGTGTAGCGTGTAGGGTATAGAGTGTAGGGTATAGAGTGTAGGGTATAGAGTGTAGGGTATAGAGTGTAGAGTGTAGGGTATAGAGTGTAGGGTATAGAGTGTAGGGTGTAGGGATTAGAGTGTAGGGTGTAGATTGTAGGGTATAGAGTGTATGGTATAGAGTGTAGGGTATAGAGTGTAGGGTATAGAGTGTAAGGTATAGAGTGTAGGGTGTAGGGATTAGAGTGTAGGGTGTAGAGTGTAGGGTATAGAGTATATGAAATAGAGTATAGGGTATAGAGTGTAGAGTGTAGGGTATATAGTGTAGGGTATAGAGTGTAGGATATAGAGTGTAGGGTATAGAGTGTAGAGTGTAGGGTATAGAGTGTATGGTATAGAGTGTAGGGTATAGAGTGTATGGTATAGAGTGTAGGGTGTAGAGTGTATGGCATAGAATGTAGGGTATAGAGTGTATGGTATAGAGTGTAGAGTGTAGGGTATAGAGTGTAGGGTATAGAGTGTAGAGTGTAGGGTATAGAGTGTACGGTATAGAGTGTAGGGTATAGAGTGTAGAGTGTAGGGTATAGAGTGTACGGTATAGAGTGTAGGGTATAGAGTGTAGAGTGTAGGGTATAGAGTGTAGAGTGTAGGGTATAGAGTGTAGGGTATAGAGTGTAGGGTGTAGAGTGTAGGGTATAGAGTGTAGGGTATAGAGTGTAGGGTAAAACGTGTAGAGTGTAGGGATTAGAGTGTAGAGTATAGAGTGTAGAGTGTAGGGTATAGAGTGTACGGTATAGAGTGTATGGAAAAGAGTGTAGAGTGTAGAGTGTAGGGTATAGAGTGTAGGGTATAGAGTGTATGGTATAGAGTGTAGGGTATAGAGTGTAGGGTATAGAGTGTAGAGTGTAGGGTATAGAGTTTAGGGTATAGAGTTTATGGTATAGAGTGTAGGGTGTAGAGTGTAGGGTATAGAGTGTAGGGTATAGGGTGTAGAGTGTAGGGTATAGAGTGTAGGGTATAGAGTGTAAAGTGTAGGGTATAGAGTGTACGGTATAGAGTGTAGGGTATAGAGTGTAGAGTGTAGGGTATAGAGTGTAGAGTGTAGGGTATAGAGTGTAGGGTATAGAGTGTAGGGTGTAGAGTGTAGGGTATAGAGTGTAGGGTATAGAGTGTAGAGTGTAGGGTATAGAGTGTAGGGTATAGAGTGTAGAGTGTAGGGTATAGAGTGTATGGTATAGAGTGTAGGGTATAGAGTGTACAGTGTAGGGTATAGAGTGTAGGGTATAGAGTGTAGAGTGTAGGGTATAGAGTGTAGAGTGTAGGGTATAGAGTGTAGGGTATAGAGTGTAGGGTATAGAGTGTAGGGTATAGAGTGTAGAGTGTAGGGTATAGAGTGTAGGGTATAGAGTGTAGGTTATAGAGTGTAGGGTATAGAGTGTAGAGTGTAGGGTATAGAGTGTAGGGTATAGAGTGTAGGGTGTAGAGTGTAGGGTATAGAGTGTAGGGTAAAGCGTGTAGAGTGTAGGGATTAGAGTGTAGAGTACAGAGTGTAGAGTGTAGGGTATAGAGTGTATGGTATAGAGTATAGAGTGTATGGAAAAGAGTGTAGAGTGTAGGGTATAGAGTGTAGGGTATAGAGTGTATGGTATAGAGTGTAGGGAATAGAGTGTAGGGTATAGAGTGTAGAGTGTAGGGATTAGAGTGTAGGGTATAGAGTGTTTGCAATAGAGTATAGGGTATAGAGTGTAGAGTGTAGGGTATAGAGTGTAGGGTATAGAGTGTAGCATATAGAGTGTACGGTATAGAGTGTAGAGTGTAGGGTATAGAGTGTATGGTATAGAGTGTAGGGTGTAGAGTGTAGGGTATAGAGTGTAGGGTATAGAGTGTAGAGTGTAGGGTATAGAGTGTATAGTATAGATTGTAGGGTGTAGAGTGTATGGTATAGAATGTAGGGTATAGAGTGTATGGTATAGAGTGTAGAGTGTAGGGTATAGAGTGTAGGGTATAGAGTGTACAGTGTAGGGTATAGAGTGTATGGTATAGAGTGTAGGGTATAGATTGTAGGGTATTGAGTGTAGGGTATAGAGTGTAGGGTATAGAGTGTAGGGTATAGAGTGTATGGTATAGAGTGTAGGGTATAGAGTGTAGGGTATAGAGTGTAGGGTATAGAGTGTAGGGTAAAGCGTGTAGAGTGTAGGGATTAGAGTGTAGAGTACAGAGTGTAGAGTGTAGGGTATAGAGTGTATGGTATAGAGTATAGAGTGTATGGAAAAGAGTGTAGAGTGTAGGGTATAGAGTGTAGGGTATAGAGTGTATGGTATAGAGTGTAGGGTATAGAGTGTAGGGTATAGAGTGTAGAGTGTAGGGATTAGAGTGTAGGGTATAGAGTGTTTGCAATAGAGTATAGGGTATAGAGTGTAGAGTGTAGGGTATAGAGTGTAGGGTATAGAGTGTAGCATATAGAGTGTAGGGTATAGAGTGTAGAGTGTAGGGTATAGAGTGTATGGTATAGAGTGTAGGGTGTAGAGTGTAGGGTATAGAGTGTAGGGTATAGAGTGTAGAGTGTAGGGTATAGAGTGTATAGTATAGATTGTAGGGTGTAGAGTGTATGGTATAGAATGTAGGGTATAGAGTGTATGGTATAGAGTGTAGAGTGTAGGGTATAGAGTGTAGGGTATAGAGTGTACAGTGTAGGGTATAGAGTGTATGGTATAGAGTGTAGGGTATAGAGTGTAGGGTGTAGAGTGTAGGGTATAGAGTGTAGGGTATAGAGTGTAGGGTATAGAGTGTAGGGTATAGAGTGTAGGGTATAGAGTGTAGGGTATAGAGTGTAGAGTGTAGGGATTAGAGTGTAGGGTATAGAGTGTTTGCAATAGAGTATAGGGTATAGAGTGTAGAGTGTAGGGTATAGAGTGTAGCATATAGAGTGTAGGGTATAGAGTGTAGAGTGTAGGGTATAGAGTTTATGGTATAGAGTGTAGGGTGTAGAGTGTAGGGTATAGAGTGTAGGGTATAGGGTGTAGAGTGTAGGGTATAGAGTGTATAGTATAGATTGTAGGGTGTAGAGTGTATGGTATAGAATGTAGGGTATAGAGTGTATGGTATAGAGTGTAGGGTATAGGGTGTAGGGTATAGAGTGTACAGTGTAGGGTATAGAGTGTATGGTATAGAGTGTAGAGTATAGATTGTAGGGTATTGAGTGTAGGGTATAGAGTGTAGGGTATAGAGTGTAGGGTATAGAGTGTATGGTATAGAGTGTATGGTATATAGTGTAGGGTATAGAGTGTAGGGTATAGAGTGTAGGGTATACAGTGTAGAGTATAGAGTGTAGAGTGTAGGGTATAGAGTGTAGGGTATAGAGTGTAGGGTATAGAGTGTAGGGTATAGAGTGTAGAGTGTAGGGTATAGAGTGTAGGGTATAGAGTGTAGGGTATACAGTGTAGAGTGTAGGGATTAGAGTGTAGGGTGTAGATTGTAGTGTATAGAGTGTATGGTATAGAGTGTAGGGTATAGAGTGTAGGGTATAGAGTGTAGGGTGTAGGGATTAGAGTGTAGGGTGTAGAGTGTAGGGTATAGAGTATATGAAATAGAGTATAGGGTATAGAGTGTAGAGTGTAGGGTATATAGTGTAGGGTATAGAGTGTAGGATATAGAGTGTAGGGTATAGAGTGTAGAGTGTAGGGTATAGAGTGTATGGTATAGAGTGTAGGGTATAGAGTGTAGGGTATAGAGTGTATGGTATAGAGTGTAGGGTGTAGAGTGTATGGCATAGAATGTAGGGTATAGAGTGTATGGTATAGAGTGTAGAGTGTAGGGTATAGAGTGTAGGGTATAGAGTGTAGAGTGTAGGGTATAGAGTGTAGGGTATAGAGTGTAGGGTATAGAGTGTAAAGTGTAGGGCATAGAGTGTAGGGTATAGAGTGTAGGGTATAGAGTGTAGGGTATAGAGTGTAGAGTGTAGGGTATAGAGTGTAGGGTATAGAGTGTAGGGTATAGAGTATAGAGTGTAGGGTATAGAGTGTACGGTATAGAGTGTATGGAAAAGAGTGTAGAGTGTAGAGTGTAGGGTATAGAGTGTAGGGTATAGAGTGTATGGTATAGAGTGTAGGGTATAGAGTGTAGGGTATAGAGTGTAGAGTGTAGGGTATAGAGTTTAGGGTATAGAGTTTATGGTATAGAGTGTAGGGTGTAGAGTGTAGGGTATAGAGTGTAGGGTATAGGGTGTAGAGTGTAGGGTATAGAGTGTATAGTATAGATTGTAGGGTGTAGAGTGTATGGTATAGAATGTAGGGTATAGAGTGTATTGTATAGAGTGTAGGGTATAGATTGTAGGGTATAGAGTGTACAGTGTAGGGTATAGAGTGTATGGTATAGAGTGTAGAGTATAGATTGTAGGGTATTGAGTGTAGGGTATAGAGTGTATGGTATAGAGTGTATGGTATATAGTGTATAGTATAGAGTGTAGGGTATAGAGTGTAGGGTATAGAGTGTACGGTATAGAGTGTATGGTATAGAGTGTATGGTATATAGTGTAGGGTATAGAGTGTAGGGTATAGAGTGTAGGGTATAGAGTGTAGGGTATAGAGTGTAGGGTATAGAGTGTAGAGTGTAGGGTATAGAGTGTACAGTGTAGGGTATAGAGTGTAGGGTATAGAGTGTAGAGTGTAGGGTATAGAGTGTAGAGTGTAGGGTATAGAGTGTAGGGTATAGAGAGTAGGGTATAGAGTGTAGGGTATAGAGTGTAGAGTGTAGGGTATAGAGTGTAGGGTATAGAGTGTAGGGTATAGAGTGTAGGGTATAGAGTGTAGAGTGTAGGGATTAGAGTGTAGGGTGTAGATTGTAGTGTATAGAGTGTATGGTATAGAGTGTAGGGTATAGAGTGTAGGGTATAGAGTGTAGGGTGTAGGGATTAGAGTGTAGGGTGTAGAGTGTAGGGTATAGAGTATATGAAATAGAGTATAGGGTATAGAGTGTAGAGTGTAGGGTATATAGTGTAGGGTATAGAGTGTAGGATATAGAGTGTAGGGTATAGAGTGTAGAGTGTAGGGTATAGAGTGTATGGTATAGAGTGTAGGTTATAGAGTGTAGGGTATAGAGTGTATGGTATAGAGTGTAGGGTGTAGAGTGTATGGCATAGAATGTAGGGTATAGAGTGTATGGTATAGAGTGTAGAGTGTAGGGTATAGAGTGTAGGGTATAGAGTGTAGGGTGTAGAGTGTAGGGCATAGAGTGTAGGGTATAGAGTGTAGGGTATAGAGTGTAGGGTATAGAGTGTAGAGTGTAGGGTATAGAGTGTAGGGTATAGAGTGTAGAGTGTAGGGTATAGAGTGTAGGGTATAGAGTGTAGGGTGTAGAGTGTAGGGCATAGAGTGTAGGGTATAGAGTGTAGGGTATAGAGTGTAGGGTATAGAGTGTAGAGTGTAGGGTATAGAGTGTAGGGTATAGAGTGTAGGATATAGAGTGTAGGGTATAGAGTGTAGAGTGTAGGGTATAGAGTGTATGGTATAGAGTGTAGGGTATAGAGTGTAGGGTATAGAGTGTATGGTATAGAGTGTATGGTGTAGAGTGTATGGCATAGAATGTAGGGTATAGAGTGTATGGTATAGAGTGTAGAGTGTAGGGTATAGAGTGTAGAGTGTAGGGTATAGAGTGTAGGGTATAGAGTGTAGGGTATAGAGTGTAGGGTATAGAGTGTAGAGTGTAGGGCATAGAGTGTAGGGTATAGAGTGTAGGGTATAGAGTGTAGGGTATAGAGTGTAGAGTGTAGGGTATAGAGTGTAGGGTATAGAGTGTAGGGTATAGAGTGTAGGGTATAGAGTATAGAGTGTAGGGTATAGAGTGTACGGTATAGAGTGTATGGAAAAGAGTGTAGAGTGTAGAGTGTAGGGTATAGAGTGTAGGGTATAGAGTGTATGGTGTAGAGTGTAGGGTATAGAGTGTAGGGTATAGAGTGTAGAGTGTAGGGTATAGAGTTTAGGG
Source organism: Ranitomeya imitator (assembly GCF_032444005.1). Classification (NCBI taxonomy): domain Eukaryota; kingdom Metazoa; phylum Chordata; class Amphibia; order Anura; family Dendrobatidae; genus Ranitomeya; species Ranitomeya imitator. The sequence continues at coordinate 221,556 of NW_027194484.1, forward strand.
TATAGAGTTTATGGTATAGAGTGTAGGGTGTAGAGTGTAGGGTATAGAGTGTAGGGTATAGGGTGTAGAGTGTAGGGTATAGAGTGTATAGTATAGATTGTAGGGTATAGAGTGTAGGGTATAGAGTGTACAGTGTAGGGTATAGAGTGTATGGTATAGAGTGTAGAGTATAGATTGTAGGGTATTGAGTGTAGGGTATAGAGTGTATGGTATAGAGTGTATGGTATATAGTGTATAGTATAGAGTGTAGGGTATAGAGTGTAGGGTATAGAGTGTACGGTATAGAGTGTATGGTATAGAGTGTATGGTATATAGTGTAGGGTATAGAGTGTAGGGTATAGAGTGTAGGGTATAGAGTGTAGGGTATAGAGTGTAGAGTGTAGGGTATAGAGTGTACAGTGTAGGGTATAGAGTGTAGGGTATAGAGTGTAGAGTGTAGGGTATAGAGTGTAGAGTGTAGGGTATAGAGTGTAGGGTATAGAGAGTAGGGTATAGAGTGTAGGGTATAGAGTGTAGAGTGTAGGGTATAGAGTGTAGGGTATAGAGTGTAGGGTATAGAGTGTAGGGTATAAAGTGTAGGGTATAGAGTGTAGAGTGTAGGGTATAGAGTGTAGGGTATAGAGTGTAGGTTATAGAGTGTAGGGTATAGAGTGTAGGGTATAGAGTGTAGGGTATAGAGTGTAGGGTGTAGAGTGTAGGGTATAGAGTGTAGGGTAAAGAGTGTAGAGTGTAGGGATTAGAGTGTAGAGTACAGAGTGTAGAGTGTAGGGTATAGAGTGTATGGTATAGAGTATAGAGTGTATGGAAAAGAGTGTAGAGTGTAGAGTGTAGGGTATAGAGTGTAGGGTATAGAGTGTATGGTATAGAGTGTAGGGTATAGAGTGTAGAGTGTAGGGATTAGAGTGTAGGGTATAGAGTGTTTGCAATAGAGTATAGGGTATAGAGTGTAGAGTGTAGGGTATAGAGTGTAGGGTATAGAGTGTAGCATATAGAGTGTAGGGTATAGAGTGTAGGGTATAGAGTGTAGGGTATAGAGTGTAGGGTGTAGAGTGTAGGGTATAGAGTGTAGGGTATAGAGTGTAGAGTATAGAGTGTATAGTATAGATTGTAGGGTGTAGAGTGTATGGTATAGAATGTAGGGTATAGAGTGTATGGTATAGAGTGTAGAGTGTAGGGTATAGAGTGTAGGGTATAGAGTGTACAGTGTAGGGTATAGAGTGTATGGTATAGAGTGTAGGGTATAGATTGTAGGGTATTGAGTGTAGGGTATAGAGTGTAGGGTATAGAGTGTAGGGTATAGAGTGTAGGGTATAGAGTGTATGGTATAGAGTGTATGGTATATAGTGTAGGGTATAGAGTTTAGGGTATAGAGTGTAGGGTATAGAGTGTAGAGTATAGAGTGTAGGGTATAGAGTGTACGGTATAGAGTGTATGGTATAGAGTGTAGGGTATATAGTGTAGGGTATAGAGTGTAGGGTATAGAGTGTAGGGTATAGAGTGTAGAGTATAGAGTGTAGGGTATAGAGTGTTGGGTATAGAGTGTAGGGTATAGAGTGTAGAGTGTAGGGTATAGAGTGTATGGTATAGAGTGTAGGGTATAGAGAGTACAGTGTAGGGTATAGAGTGTAGGGTATAGAGAGTAGGGTAGTGAGTGTAGGGTATAGAGTGTAGGGTATAGAGTGTAGGGTATAGAGTGTAGGGAATAGAGTGTAGGGTATAGAGTGTAGGGTATAGAGAGTAGAGTGTAGGGTATAGAGTGTAGGGTATAGAGTGTAGGGTATAGAGTGTACAGTGTAGGGTATAGAGTGTATGGTATAGAGTGTAGAGTATAGATTGTAGGGTATTGAGTGTAGGGTATAGAGTGTAGGGTATAGAGTGTAGGGTATAGAGTGTATGGTATAGAGTGTAGGGTATAGAGTGTAGAGTATAGAGTGTAGCGTGTAGGGTATAGAGTGTAGGGTATAGAGTGTAGGGTATAGAGTGTAGGGTATAGAGTGTAGAGTGTAGGGTATAGAGTGTAGGGTATAGAGTGTAGGGTGTAGGGATTAGAGTGTAGGGTGTAGATTGTAGGGTATAGAGTGTATGGTATAGAGTGTAGGGTATAGAGTGTAGGGTATAGAGTGTAAGGTATAGAGTGTAGGGTGTAGGGATTAGAGTGTAGGGTGTAGAGTGTAGGGTATAGAGTATATGAAATAGAGTATAGGGTATAGAGTGTAGAGTGTAGGGTATATAGTGTAGGGTATAGAGTGTAGGATATAGAGTGTAGGGTATAGAGTGTAGAGTGTAGGGTATAGAGTGTATGGTATAGAGTGTAGGGTATAGAGTGTATGGTATAGAGTGTAGGGTGTAGAGTGTATGGCATAGAATGTAGGGTATAGAGTGTATGGTATAGAGTGTAGAGTGTAGGGTATAGAGTGTAGGGTATAGAGTGTAGAGTGTAGGGTATAGAGTGTAGGGTATAGAGTGTAGAGTGTAGGGTATAGAGTGTAGAGTGTAGGGTATAGAGTGTAGGGTATAGAGTGTAGGGTGTAGAGTGTAGGGTATAGAGTGTAGGGTATAGAGTGTAGGGTAAAGCGTGTAGAGTGTAGGGATTAGAGTGTAGAGTATAGAGTGTAGAGTGTAGGGTATAGAGTGTACGGTATAGAGTGTATGGAAAAGAGTGTAGAGTGTAGAGTGTAGGGTATAGAGTGTAGGGTATAGAGTGTATGGTATAGAGTGTAGGGTATAGAGTGTAGGGTATAGAGTGTAGAGTGTAGGGTATAGAGTTTAGGGTATAGAGTTTATGGTATAGTGTGTAGGGTGTAGAGTGTAGGGTATAGAGTGTAGGGTATAGGGTGTAGAGTGTAGGGTATAGAGTGTAGGGTATAGAGTGTAAAGTGTAGGGTATAGAGTGTACGGTATAGAGTGTAGGGTATAGAGTGTAGAGTGTAGGGTATAGAGTGTAGAGTGTAGGGTATAGAGTGTAGGGTATAGAGTGTAGGGTGTAGAGTGTAGGGTATAGAGTGTAGGGTATAGAGTGTAGGGTAAAGCGTGTAGAGTGTAGGGATTAGAGTGTAGAGTATAGAGTGTAGAGTGTAGGGTATAGAGTGTACGGTATAGAGTGTATGGAAAAGAGTGTAGAGTGTAGAGTGTAGGGTATAGAGTGTAGGGTATAGAGTGTATGGTATAGAGTGTAGGGTATAGAGTGTAGGGTATAGAGTGTAGAGTGTAGGGTATAGAGTTTAGGGTATAGAGTTTATGGTATAGAGTGTAGGGTGTAGAGTGTAGGGTATAGAGTGTAGGGTATAGGGTGTAGAGTGTAGGGTATAGAGTGTATAGTATAGATTGTAGGGTGTAGAGTGTATGGTATAGAATGTAGGGCATAGAGTGCATGGTATTGAGTGTAGGGTATAGAGTGTAGGGTATAGAGTGTACAGTGTAGGGTATAGAGTGTATGGTATAGAGTGTAGAGTATAGATTGTAGGGTATTGAGTGTAGGGTATAGAGTGTAGGGTATAGAGTGTATGGTATAGAGTGTATGGTATATAGTGTAGGGTATAGAGTGTAGGGTATAGAGTGTAGGGTATAGAGTGTAGGGTATAGAGTGTAGAGTATAGAGTGTAAGGTATAGAGTGTACGGTATAGAGTGTATGGTATAGAGTGTATGGTATATAGTGTAGGGTATAGAGTGTAGGGTATAGAGTGTAGGGTATAGAGTGTAGAGTATAGAGTGTAGGGTATAGAGTGTAGGGTATAGAGTGTAGAGTGTAGGGTATAGAGTGTAGGGTATAGAGTGTAGAGTGTAGGGTATAGAGTGTATGGTATAGAGTGTAGGGTATAGAGTGTATGGTATAGAGTGTAGGGTATAGAGTGTACAGTGTAGGGTATAGAGTGTAGGGTATAGAGTGTAGAGTGTAGGGTATAGAGTGTAGAGTGTAGGGTATAGAGTGTAGGGTATAGAGTGTAGGGTATAGAGTGTAGAGTGTAGGGTATAGAGTGTAGGGTATAGAGTGTAGGGTATAGAGTGTAGGGTATAGAGTGTAGAGAGTAGGGATTAGAGTGTAGGGTGTAGATTGTAGGGTATAGAGTGTATGAAATAGAGTATAGGGTATAGAGTGTAGGGTATAGAGTGTATGGTATAGAGTGTAGGGTATAGAGTGTAGGGTATAGAGTGTAGGGTGTAGGGATTAGAGTGTAGGGTGTAAAGTGTAGCGTATAGAGTGTATGAAATAGAGTATAGGGTATAGAGTGTAGAGTGTAGGGCATAGAGTGTAGGGTATAGAGTGTAGGGTATAGAGTGTATGGTATAGAGTGTAGGGTATAGAGTGTAGAGTGTAGGGTATAGAGTGTATGGTATAGTAACATAGTAACATAGTAACATAGTTAGTAAGGCCGAAAAAAGACATTTGTCCATCCAGTTCAGCCTATATTCCGTCATAATAAATCCCCAGATCTACGTCCTTTTACAGAACCTAATAATTGTATGATACAATATTGTTCTGCTCCAGGAAGACATCCAGGCCTCTCTTGAACCCCTCGACTGAGTTCGCCATCACCACCTCCTCAGGCAAGCAATTCCAGATTCTCACTGCCCTAACAGTAAAGAATCCTCTTCTATGTTGGTGGAAAAACCTTCTCTCCTCCAGACGCAAAGAATGCCCCCTTGTGCCCGTCACCTTCCTTGGTATAAACAGATCCTCAGCGAGATATTTGTATTGTCCCCTTATATACTTATACATGGTTATTAGATCGCCCCTCAGTCGTCTTTTTTCTAGACTAAATAATCCTAATTTCGCTAATCTATCTGGGTATTGTAGTTCTCCCATCCCCTTTATTAATTTTGTTGCCCTCCTTTGTACTCTCTCTAGTTCCATTATATCCTTCCTGAGCACCGGTGCCCAAAACTGGACACAGTACTCCATGTGCGGTCTAACTAGGGATTTGTACAGAGGCAGTATAATGCTCTCATCATGTGTATCCAGACCTCTTTTAATGCACCCCATGATCCTGTTTGCCTTGGCAGCTGCTGCCTGGCACTGGCTGCTCCAGGTAAGTTTATCATTAACTAGGATCCCCAAGTCCTTCTCCCTGTCAGATTTACCCAGTGGTTTCCCGTTCAGTGTGTAATGGTGATATTGATTCCCTCTTCCCATGTGTATAACCTTACATTTATCATTGTTAAACCTCATCTGCCACCTTTCAGCCCAAGTTTCCAACTTATCCAGATCCATCTGTAGCAGAATACTATCTTCTCTTGTATTAACTGCTTTACATAGTTTTGTATCATCTGCAAATATCGATATTTTACTGTGTAAACCTTCTACCAGATCATTAATGAATATGTTGAAGAGAACAGGTCCCAATACTGACCCCTGCGGTACCCCACTGGTCACAGCGACCCAGTTAGAGACTATACCATTTATAACCACCCTCTGCTTTCTATCACTAAGCCAGTTACTAACCCATTTACACACATTTTCCCCCAGACCAAGCATTCTCATTTTGTGTACCAATCTCTTGTGCGGCACGGTATCAAACGCTTTGGAAAAATCGAGATATACCACGTCCAATGACTCACCGTGGTCCAGTCTATAGCTTACCTCTTCATAAAAACTGATTAGATTGGTTTGACAGGAGCGATTTCTCATAAACCCATGCTGATATGGAGTTAAACAGTTATTCTCATTGAGATAATCCAGAATAACATCCCTCAGAAACCCTTCAAATATTTTACCAACAATAGAGGTTAGACTTACTGGCCTATAATTTCCAGGTTCACTTTTAGAGCCCTTTTTGAATATTGGCACCACATTTGCTATGCGCCAGTCCTGCGGAACAGACCCTGTCGCTATAGAGTCACTAAAAATAAGAAATAATGGTTTATCTATTACATTACTTAGTTCTCTTAGTACTCGTGGGTGTATGCCATCCGGACCCGGAGATTTATCTATTTTAATCTTATTTAGCCGGTTTCGCACCTCTTCTTGGGTTAGATTGGTGACTCTTAATATAGGGTTTTCATTGTTTCTTGGGATTTCACCTAGCATTTCATTTTCCACCGTGAATACCGTGGAGAAGAAGGTGTTTAATATGTTAGCTTTTTCCTCGTCATCTACAACCATTCTTTCCTCACTATTTTTTAAGGGGCCTACATTTTCAGTTTTTATTCTTTTACTATTGATATAGTTGAAGAACAGTTTGGGATTAGTTTTACTCTCCTTAGCAATGTGCTTCTCTGTTTCCTTTTTGGCAGCTTTAATTAGTTTTTTAGATAAAGTATTTTTCTCCCTATAGTTTTTTAGAGCTTCAATGGTGCCATCCTGCTTTAGTAGTGCAAATGCTTTCTTTTTACTGTTAATTGCCTGTCTTACTTCTTTGTTTAGCCACATTGGGTTTTTCCTATTTCTAGTCCTTTTATTCCCACAAGGTATAAACCGCTTACACTGCCTATTTAGGATGTTCTTAAACATTTCCCATTTATTATCTGTATTCTCATTTCTGAGGATATTGTCCCAGTCTACCAGATTAAGGGCATCTCTAAGCTGGTCAAACTTTGCCTTCCTAAAGTTCAGTGTTTTTGTGACTCCCTGACAAGTCCCCCTAGTGAAAGACAGGTGAAACTGTACAATATTGTGGTCGCTATTTCCTAAATGCCCAACCACCTGCAGATTTGTTATTCTGTCAGGTCTATTAGATAGTATTAGGTCTAAAAGTGCTGCTCCTCTGGTTGGATTCTGCACCAATTGTGAAAGATAATTTTTCTTGGTTATTAGCAGAAACCTGTTGCCTTTATGGGTTTCACAGGTTTCTGTTTCCCAGTTAATATCCGGGTAGTTAAAGTCCCCCATAACCAGGACCTCATTATGGGTTGCAGCTTCATCTATCTGCTTTAGAAGTAGACTTTCCATGCTTTCTGTTATATTTGGGGGTTTGTAACAGACCCCAATGAGAATTTTGTTACCATTTTTCCCTCCATGAATTTCAACCCATATGGACTCGACATCTTCATTCCCTTCGCTAATATCCTCCCTTAAAGTGGACTTTAGACAAGACTTTACATAGAGACAAACCCCTCCTCCTCTCCGATTTTTACGATCCTTTCTAAACAGACTGTAACCCTGTAAGTTAACTGCCCAGTCATAGCTTTCATCTAACCATGTCTCGGTTATTCCCACTATGTCAAAGTTACCTGTAGATATTTCTGCTTCTAGTTCTTCCATCTTGTTTGTCAGGCTTCTGGCGTTTGCGAGCATGCAGTTTAGAGGATTTTGTTTTGTTCCAATCTCCTCACTGTGGATTGTTTTAGAAATGTGCTTACCTCCATTCTGAGTATGTTTTCCTGGGTCGTCTTTGTACGAGTCTAATGTTTTTCTTCCCGTCCCCTCTTCTTATAGAGTGTAGGGTGTGTATAGAGTGTAGGGTGTAGAGTGTATGGCATAGAATGTAGGGTATAGAGTGTATGGTATAGAGTGTAGAGTGTAGGGTATAGAGTGTAGGGTATAGAGTGTAGAGTGTAGGGTATAGAGTGTATGGTATAGAGTGTAGAGTATAGATTGTAGGGTATTGAGTGTATGGTATAGAGTGTATGGTAAATAGTGTAGGGTATAGAGTGTAGGGTATAGAGTGTAGGGTATAGAGTGTAGGGTATAGAGTGTAGAGTGTAGGGTATAGAGTGTAGGGTATAGAGTGTAGGGTATAGAGTGTAGGGTATAGAGTGTAGGGTGTAGAGTGTAGGGTATAGAGTGTAGGGTAAAGCGTGTAGAGTGTAAAGATTAGAGTGTAGAGTACAGAGTGTAGAGTGTAGGGTATAGAGTGTATGGTATAGAGTATAGGGTGTATGGAAAAGAGTGTAGAGTGTAGAGTGTAGGGTATAGAGTGTAGGGTATAGAGTGTATGGTATAGAGTGTAGGGTATAGAGTGTAGGGTATAGAGTGTAGGGTATAGAGTGTAGAGTGTAGGGATTAGAGTGTAGGGTATAGAGTGTTTGCAATAGAGTATAGGGTATAGAGTGTAGAGTGTAGGGTATAGAGTGTAGGGTATAGAGTGTAGCGTATAGAGTGTAGGGTATAGAGTGTAGGGTATAGAGTGTAGGGTATAGAGTGTATGGTATAGAGTGTAGGGTGTAGAGTGTAGGGTATAGAGTGTAGGGTATAGAGTGTAGAGTGTAGGGTATAGAGTGTATAGTATAGATTGTAGGGTGTAGAGTGTATGGTATAGAATGTAGGGTATAGAGTGTATGGTATAGAGTGTAGAGTGTAGGGTATAGAGTGTAGGGTATAGAGTGTACAGTGTAGGGTATAGAGTGTATGGTATAGAGTGTAGGGTATAGATTGTAGGGTATTGAGTGTAGGGTATAGAGTGTAGGGTATAGAGTGTAGGGTATAGAGTGTATGGTATAGAGTGTATGGTATATAGTGTAGGGTAAAGAGTGTAGGGTATAGAGTGTAGAGTATAGAGTGTAGGGTATAGAGTGTACGGTATAGAGTGTACGGTATAGAGTGTATGGTATATAGTGTAGGGTATAGAGTGTAGGGTATAGAGTGTAGGGTATAGAGTGTAGGGTATAGAGTGTAGAGTATAGAGTGTAGGGTATAGAGTGTATGGTATAGAGTATAGAGTGTATGGAAAAGAGTGTAGAGTGTAGAGTGTAGGGTATAGAGTGTAGGGTATAGAGTGTATGGTATAGAGTGTAGGGTATAGAGTGTAGGGTATAGAGTGTAGGGTATAGAGTGTAGAGTGTAGGGATTAGAGTGTAGGGTATAGAGTGTTTGCAATAGAGTATAGAGTGTAGAGTGTAGGGTATAGAGTGTAGGGTATAGAGTGTAGCGTATAGAGTGTAGGGTATAGAGTGTAGGGTATAGAGTGTAGGGTATATAGTGTATGGTATAGAGTGTAGGGTGTAGAGTGTAGGGTATAGAGTGTAGGGTATAGAGTGTAGAGTGTAGGGTATAGAGTGTATGGTATAGAGTGTAGAGTGTAGGGTATAGATTGTAGGGTATAGAGTGTAGAGTGTAGGGTATAGAGTGTAGGGTATAGAGTGTAGGGTATAGAGTGTAGAGTGTAGGGTATAGAGTGTAGGATATAGAGTGTAGGGTATAGACTGTAGGGTATAGAGTGTAGGGTATAGAGTGTAGGGTATAGAGTGTAGAGTGTAGGGTATAGAGTGTAGGGTATAGAGTGTAGGGTATAGAGTGTATGGTATAGAGTGTAGAGTGTAGGGTATAGAGTGTAGGGTATAGAGTGTAGGGTATAGAGTGTAGGGTATAGAGTGTAGGGTAAAGCGTGTAGAGTGTAGGGATTAGAGTGTAGGGTATAGAGTGTAGAGTGTAGGGTATAGAGTGTAGAGTGTAGGGTATAGAGTGTAGGGTATAGAGTGTAGGGTATAGAGGGTAGGGTATAGAGTGTAGGGTATAGAGTGTAGAGTGTAGGGTATAGAGTGTAGGGTATAGAGTGTAGGGTATAGAATGTAGGGTATAGAGTGTAGAGTGTAGGGTATAGAGTGTATGGTATAGAGTGTAGAGTGTAGGGTATAGATTGTAGGGTATTGAGTGTAGGGTATAGAGTGTAGGGTATAGAGTGTAGGGTATAGAGTGTAGGGTATAGAGTGTAGAGTGTAGGGTATAGAGTGTAGGGTATAGAGTGTAGAGTGTAGGGTATAGAGTGTAGGGTATAGAGTGTAGGGTATAGAGTGTAGGGTACAGAGTGTAGGGTATAGAGTGTAGAGTGTAGGGTATAGAGTGTAGGGTATAGAGTGTAGGGTATAGAGTGTAGAGTATAGAGTGTAGGGTATAGAGTGTAGGGTATAGAGTGTAGGGTAAAGCGTGTAGAGTGTAGGGATTATAGTGTAGGGTATAGAGTGTAGAGTGTAGGGTATAGAGTGTAGAGTGTAGGGTATAGAGTGTAGGGTATAGAGTGTAGGGTATAGAGTGTATAGAATAGAGTGTAGAGTGTAGGGTATAGAGTGTAGGGTATAGAGTGTAGGGTATAGAGTGTAGGGTATAGAGTGTAGAGTGTAGGGTATAGAGTGTAGGGTATAGAGTGTAGGGTATAGAGTGTAGAGTGTAGGGTATAGAGTGTAGGGTATAGAGTGTAGGGTATAGAGTGTAGAGTGTAGGGATTAGAGTGTAGGGTGTAGATTGTAGGGTATAGAGTGTATGAAATAGAGTATAGGGTATAGAGTGTAGGGTATAGAGTGTAGGGTATAGAGTGTAGAGTGTAGGGATTAGAGTGTAGGGTGTAGATTGTAGGGTATAGAGTGTATGAAATAGAGTATAGGGTATAGAGTGTAGGGTATAGAGTGTATGGTATAGAGTGTAGGGTATAGAGTGTAGGGTATAGAATGTAGAGTGTAGGGATTAGAGTGTAGGGTATAAAGTGTAGGGTATAGAGTGTATGGTATAGAGTGTAGGGTATAGAGTGTAGGGTATAGAGTGTAGGGTATAGAGTGTAGGGTGTAGGGATTAGAGTGTAGGGTGTAGAGTGTAGGGTATAGAGTATATGAAATAGAGTATAGGGTATAGAGTGTAGAGTGTAGGATATAGAGTGTAGGGTATAGAGTGTAGGGTATAGAGTGTAGGGTATAGAGTGTAGAGTGTAGGGTATAGAGTGTATGGTATGGAGTGTAGGGTATAGAGTGTAGAGTGTAGGGTATAGAGTGTAGGGTATAGAGTGCAGGGTATAGAGTGTAGGGTATAGAGTGTAGGGTATAGAGTGTAGAGTGTAGGGTATAGAGTGTAGAGTGTAGGGTATAGAGTGTAGGGTATAGAGTGTAGGGTATAGAGTGTAGGGTATAGAGTGTAGAGTGTAGGGTATAGAGTGTAGGGTATAGAGTGTAGGGTATAGAGTGTAGAGTGTAGGGATTAGAGTGTAGGGTGTAGATTGTAGGGTATAGAGTGTATGAAATAGAGTATAGGGTATAGAGTGTAGGGTATAGAGTGTAGAGTGTAGGGTGTAGATTGTAGGGTATAGAGTGTATGAAATAGAGTATAGGGTATAGAGTGTAGGGTATAGAGTGTATGGTATAGAGTGTAGGGTATAGAGTGTAGGGTATAGAGTGTAGGGTGTAGGGATTAGAGTGTAGGGTGTAGAGCGTAGGGTATAGAGTGCATGAAATAGAGTATAGGGTATAGAGTATAGAGTGTAGGATATAGAGTGTAGGGTATAGAGTGTAGGGTATAGAGTGTAGAGTGTAGGGTATAGAGTGTATGGTATAGAGTGTAGGGTATAGAGTGTAGAGTGTAGGGTATAGAGTGTATGGTATAGAGTGTAGGGTGTAGAGTGTATGGCATAGAATGTAGGGTATAGAGTGTATGGTATAGAGTATAGGGTATAGAGTGTACGGTATAGTGTATGGAAAAGAGTGTAGAGTGTAGGGTATAGAGTGTAGGGTATAGAGTGTATGGTATAGAGTGTGGGGTATAGAGTGTAGGGTATAGAGTGTAGAGTGTGGGGATTAGAGTGTAGGGTATAGAGTGTATGGAATAGAGTATAGGGTATAGAGTGTAGAGTGTAGGGTATAGAGTGTAGGGTATAGAGTGTAGGGTATAGAGTGTAGGGGTATAGAGTGTAGGGTGTAGGGTATAGATTGTATGGTATAGAGTGTAGGGTGTAGGGTATAGAGTGTAGGGTATAGGGTGTAGAGTGTAGAGTATAGAGTGTATAGTATAGATTGTAGGGTGTAGAGTGTATGGTACAGAATGTAGGGTATAGAGTGTATGGTATAGAGTGTAGGGTATAGAGTGTAGAGTGTAGGGTATAGAGTGTAGAGTGTAGGGTATAGAGTGTAGGGTATAGAGTGTAGGGTATTGAGTGTAGGGTATAGAGTGTATGGTATAGAGTGTATGGTATATAGTGTAGGGTATAGATTATAGGGTATTGAGTGTAGGGTATAGAGTGTAGGGTATAGAGTGTATGGTATATTGTGTATGGTATATAGTGTAGGGTATAGAGTGTAGGGTATAGAGTGTAGAGTATAGAGTGTAGGGTATAGTGTACGGTATAGAGTGTATGGTATAGAGTGTAGAGTGTAGGGTATAGATTGTAGGGTATTGAGTGTAGGGTATAGAGTGTAGGGTATAGAGTGTAGGGTATAGAGTGTAGGGTATAGAGTGTATGGTATAGAGTGTATGGTATATAGTGTAGGGTATAGAGTGTAGGGTATAGAGTGTAGGGTATAGAGTGTAGAGTATAGAGTGTAGGGTGTAGAGTGTAGGGTATAGAGTGTAGGGTATAGAGTGTAGAGTGTAGGGTATAGAGTGTATGGTATAGAGTGTAGGGTATAGAGTGTACAGTGTAGGGTATAGAGTGTAGGGTATAGAGTGTAGGGTATAGAGTGTAGAGTGTAGGGTATAGAGTGTAGGGTATAGAGTGTAGGGTACAGAGTGTAGGGTATAGAGTGTAGGGTATAGAGTGTAGGGAATAGAGTGTAGGGTATATAGTGTAGGGTATAGAGAGTAGAGTGTAGGGTATAGAGTGTAAGGTATAGAGTGTAGAGTGTAGGGATTCGAGTGTAGGGTATAGAGTGTAGGGTATAGAGTGTAAGGTATAGAGTATAGAGAGTAGGGTATAGAGTGTAGGGTATAGAGTGTAGAGTGTAGAGTGTAGGGTATAGAATGTAGGGTGTAGGGTATAGAGTGTAGGGTATAGAGTGTAAGGTATAGAGTGTAGAGTGTAGGGTATAGAGTGTAGAGTATAGACTGTAGGGTATAAAGTGTAGGGTATAGAGTGTAGAGTGTAGGGTATAGAGTGTAGGGTATAGAGTGTAGAGTGTAGGGTATAGAGTGTATGGTATAGAGTGTAGGGTGTAGAGTGTAGGGTATAGAGTGTAGGGTATAGAGTGTAGAGTGTAGGGTATAAAGTGTATGGTATAGAGTGTAGGGTGTAGAGTGTATGGTATAGAATGTAGGGTATAGAGTGTAGGGTATAGAGTGTAGAGTGTAGGGTGTAGAGTGTAGGGTATAGAGTGTAGGGTAAAGCGTGTAGAGTGTAGGGATTAGAGTGTAGAGTATAGAGTGTAGAGTGTAGGGTATAGAGTGTATGGTATAGAGTATAGGGTATAGAGTGTACGGTATAGTGTATGGAAAAGAGTGTAGAGTGTAGGGTATAGAGTGTAGGGTATAGAGTGTATGGTATAGAGTGTGGGGTATAGAGTGTAGGGTATAGAGTGTAGAGTGTGGGGATTAGAGTGTAGGGTATAGAGTGTATGGAATAGAGTATAGGGTATAGAGTGTAGAGTGTAGGGTATAGAGTGTAGGGTATAGAGTGTAGGGTATAGAGTGTAGGGGTATAGAGTGTAGGGTGTAGGGTATAGATTGTATGGTATAGAGTGTAGGGTGTAGGGTATAGAGTGTAGGGTATAGGGTGTAGAGTGTAGAGTATAGAGTGTATAGTATAGATTGTAGGGTGTAGAGTGTATGGTACAGAATGTAGGGTATAGAGTGTATGGTATAGAGTGTAGGGTATAGAGTGTAGAGTGTAGGGTATAGAGTGTAGAGTGTAGGGTATAGAGTGTAGGGTATAGAGTGTAGGGTATAGAGTGTAGGGTATAGAGTGTATGGTATAGAGTGTATGGTATATAGTGTAGGGTATAGATTATAGGGTATTGAGTGTAGGGTATAGAGTGTAGGGTATAGAGTGTATGGTATAGAGTGTATGGTATATAGTGTAGGGTATAGAGTGTAGGGTATAGAGTGTAGGGTATAGAGTGTAGAGTATAGAGTGTAGGGTATAGTGTACGGTATAGAGTGTATGGTATAGAGTGTAGAGTGTAGGGTATAGATTGTAGGGTATTGAGTGTAGGGTATAGAGTGTAGGGTATAGAGTGTAGGGTATAGAGTGTAGGGTATAGAGTGTATGGTATAGAGTGTATGGTATATAGTGTAGGGTATAGAGTGTAGGGTTTAGAGTGTAGGGTATAGAGTGTAGAGTATAGAGTGTAGGGTGTAGAGTGTAGGGTATAGAGTGTAGGGTATAGAGTGTAGAGTGTAGGGTATAGAGTGTATGGTATAGAGTGTAGGGTATAGAGTGTACAGTGTAGGGTATAGAGTGTAGGGTATAGAGTGTAGGGTATAGAGTGTAGAGTGTAGGGTATAGAGTGTAGGGTATAGAGTGTAGGGTACAGAGTGTAGGGTATAGAGTGTAGGGTATAGAGTGTAGGGAATAGAGTGTAGGGTATATAGTGTAGGGTATAGAGAGTAGAGTGTAGGGTATAGAGTGTAAGGTATAGAGTGTAGAGTGTAGGGATTCGAGTGTAGGGTATAGAGTGTAGGGTATAGAGTGTAAGGTATAGAGTATAGAGAGTAGGGTATAGAGTGTAGGGTATAGAGTGTAGAGTGTAGAGTGTAGGGTATAGAATGTAGAGTGTAGGGTATAGAGTGTAGGGTATAGAGTGTAAGGTATAGAGTGTAGAGTGTAGGGTATAGAGTGTAGAGTATAGACTGTAGGGTATAAAGTGTAGGGTATAGAGTGTAGAGTGTAGGGTATAGAGTGTAGGGTATAGAGTGTAGAGTGTAGGGTATAGAGTGTATGGTATAGAGTGTAGGGTGTAGAGTGTAGGGTATAGAGTGTAGGGTATAGAGTGTAGAGTGTAGGGTATAAAGTGTATGGTATAGAGTGTAGGGTGTAGAGTGTATGGTATAGAATGTAGGGTATAGAGTGTAGGGTATAGAGTGTAGAGTGTAGGGTATAGAGTGTAGGGTATAGAGTGTAGAGTGTAGGGTATAGAGTGTAGGGTATAGAGTGTAGGGTAAAGCATGTAGAGTGTAGGGATTAGAGTGTAGGGTATAGAGTGTAGAGTGTAGGGTATAGAGTGTAGAGTGTAGGGTATAGAGTGTAGGGTATAGAGTGTAGAGTGTAGGGTATAGAGTGTAGGGTATAGAGTGTAGGGTATAGAGTGTAGTGTATAGTGTGTAGAGTGTAGGGATTAGAGTGTAGGGTGTATATTGTAGGGTATAGAGTGTATGAAATAGAGTATATGGTATAGAGTGTAGGGTATAGAGTGTATGGTATAGATTGTAGGGTATAGAGTGTAGGGTGTAGGGATTAGAGTGTAGGGTGTAGAGTATATGAAATAGAGTGTAGGGTATAGAGTGTAGGGTATAGAGTGTAGAGTGTAGGGTATAGAGTGTAGGGTATAGAGTGTAGAGTGTAGGGTATAGAGTGTATGGTATAGAGTGTAGGGTATAGAGTGTAGAGTGTGGGGTATAGAGTGTAGAGTGTAGGGTATTGAGTGTAGGGTATAGAGTGTAGGGTATAGAGTGTAGGGTATAGAGTGTAGGGTATAGAGTGTAGAGTGTAGGGTATAGAGTGTAGGGTATAGAGTGTAGGGTATACAGTGTAGAGTGTAGGGTATAGAGTGTATGGTATAGAGTGTAGGGTATAGAGTGTATTTTGTATGGTATAGAGTGTAGAGTGTAGGGTATTGAGTGTAGGGTATAGAGTGTAGGTTATAGAGTGTAGGGTATAGAGTGTAGAGTGTAGGGTATAGAGTATAGGGTATAGAGTGTACGGTATAGAGTGTATGGAAAAGAGTGTAGAGTGTAGGGTATAGAGTGTAGGGTATAGAGTGTATGGTATAGAGTGTGGGTATAGAGTGTAGGGTATAGAGTGTAGAGTGTGGGGATTAGAGTGTAGGGTATAGAGTGTATGGAATAGAGTATAGGGTATAGAGTGTAGAGTGTAGGGTATAGAGTGTAGGGTATAGAGTGTAGGGTATAGAGTGTAGGGTATAGAGTGTAGGGTGTAGGGTATAGAGTGTATGGTATAGAGTGTAGGGTGTAGGGTATAGAGTGTAGGGTATAGGGTGTAGAGTGTAGAGTATAGAGTGTATAGTATAGATTGTAGGGTGTAGAGTGTATGGTACAGAATGTAGGGTATAGAGTGTATGGTATAGAGTGTAGGGTATAGAGTGTAGAGTGTAGGGTATAGAGTGTAGAGTGTAGGGTATAGAGTGTAGAGTGTAGGGTATAGAGTGTAGGGTATAGAGTGTAGGGTATAGAGTGTAGGGTATAGAGTGTAGGGTATAGAGTGTATGGTATATAGTGTAGGGTATAGATTATAGGGTATTGAGTGTAGGGTATAGAGTGTAGGGTATAGAGTGTATGGTATAGAGTGTATGGTATATAGTGTAGGGTATAGAGTGTAGGGTATAGAGTGTAGGGTATAGAGTGTAGAGTATAGAGTGTAGGGTATAGTGTACGGTATAGAGTGTATGGTATAGAGTGTAGAGTGTAGGGTATAGATTGTAGGGTATTGAGTGTAGGGTATAGAGTGTAAGGTATAGAGTGTATGGTATAGAGTGTATGGTATAGAGTGTATGGTATATAGTGTAGGGTATAGAGTGTAGGGTATAGAGTGTAGGGTATAGAGTGTAGAGCATTGAGTGTAGGGTGTAGAGTGTAGGGTATAGAGTGTAGGGTATAGAGTGTAGAGTGTAGGGTATAGAGTGTATGGTATAGAGTGTAGGGTATAGAGCGTACAGTATAGGGTATAGAGTGTAGGGTATAGAGTGTAGGGTATAGAGTGTAGAGTGTAGGGTATAGAGTGTAGGGTATAGAGTGTAGGGTACAGAGTGTAGGGTATAGAGTGTAGGGTATAGAGTGTAGGGAATAGAGTGTAGGGTATAGAGTGTAGGGTATAGAGAGTAGAGTGTAGTGTATAGAGTGTAAGGTATAGAGTGTAGAGTGTAGGGTATAGAGTGTAGGGTATAGAGTGTAAGGTATAGAGTATAGAGTGTAGGGTATAGAGTGTAGAGTGTAGGGTATAGAATGTAGAGTGTAGGGTATAGAGTGTAGGGTATAGAGTGTAAGGTATAGAGTGTAGAGTGTAGGGTATAGAGTGTAGAGTATAGACTGTAGGGTATAAATTGTAGGGTATAGAGTGTAGAGTGTAGGGTATAGAGTGTAGGGTATAGAGTGTAGATTGTAGGGTATAGAGTGTATGGTATAGAGTGTAGGGTGTAGAGTGTAGGGTATAGAGTGTAGGGTATAGAGTGTAGAGTGTAGGGTATAGAGTGTATGGTATAGAGTGTAGGGTGTAGAGTGTATGGTATAGAATGTAGGGTATAGAGTGTAGGGTATAGAGTGTAGGGTATAGAGTGTAGAGTGTAGGGTATAGAGTGTAGGGTATAGAGTGTAGAGTGTAGGGTATAGAGTGTAGGGTATAGAGTGTAGGGTAAAGCGTGTAGAGTGTAGGGATTAGAGTGTAGGGTATAGAGTGTAGAGTGTAGGGTATAGAGTGTAGAGTGTAGGGTATAGAGTGTAGGGTATAGAGTGTACGGTATAGAGTGTAGGGTATAGAGTGTAGGGTATAGAGTGTAGAGTGTAGGGTATAGAGTGTAGGGTATAGAGTGTAGGGTATAGAGTATAGGGTATAGAGTGTAGGGTATAGAGTGTAGGGTATAGTGTGTAGAGTGTAGGGATTAGAGTGTAGGGTGTATATTGTAGGGTATAGAGTGTATGAAATAGAGTATAGGGTATAGAGTGTAGGGTATAGAGTGTATGGTATAGATTGTAGGGTATAGAGTGTAGGGTGTAGGGATTAGAGTGTAGGGTGTAGAGTATATGAAATAGAGTGTAGGGTATAGAGTGTAGGGTATAGAGTGTAGGGTATAGAGTGTAGGGTATAGAGTGTAGAGTGTAGGGTATAGAGTGTATGGTATAGAGTGTAGGGTGTAGAGTGTAGGGTATAGAGTGTAGAGTGTAGGGTATTGAGTGTAGGGTATAGAGTGTAGGGTATAGAGTGTAGGGTATAGAGTGTAGGGTATAGAGTGTAGAGTGTAGGGTATAGAGTGTAGGGTATAGAGTGTAGAGTGTAGGGTATAGAGTGTATGGTATAGAGTGTAGGGTATAGAGTGTAGAGTGTATGGTACAGAGTGTAGAGTGTAGGGTATTGAGTGTAGGGTATAGAGTGTAGGGTATAGAGTGTAGGGTATAGAGTGTAGGGTATAGAGTGTAGAGTGTAGGGTATAGAGTGTAGGGTATAGAGTGTAGGGTATAGAGTGTAGAGTGTAGGGTATACAGTGTATGTTATAGAGTGTAGGGTATAGAGTGTAGAGTGTAGGGTATAGAGTGTATGGTATAGAGTGTAGGGTGTAGAGTGTATGGCATAGAATGTAGGGTATAGAGTGTATGGTATAGAGTGTAGAGTGTAGGGTATAGAGTGTAGGGTATAGAGTGTAGAGTGTAGGGTATAGAGTGTATGGTATAGAGTGTAGGGTATAGATTGTAGGGTATTGAGTGTAGGGTATAGAGTGTAGGGTATAGAGTGTAGGGTATAGAGTGTAGGGTATAGAGTGTAGAGTGTAGGGTATAGAGTGTAGGGTATAGAGTGTAGGGTATAGAGTGTAGAGTGTAGGGTATAGAGTGTAGGGTGTAGAGTGTAGGGTATAGAGTGTAGGGTAAAGCGTGTAGAGTGTAGGGATTAGAGTGTAGAGTATAGAGTGTAGAGTGTAGGGTATAGAGTGTATGGTATAGAGTATAGGGTATAGAGTGTACGGTATAGTGTGTATGGAAAAGAGTGTAGAGTGTAGGGTATAGAGTGTAGGGTATAGAGTGTAGAGTGTAGGGTATTAGAGTGTAGGGTATAGAGTGTAGGGTATAGAGTGTAGAGTGTAGGGTATAGAGTGTAGGGTATAGAGTGTAGGGTATAGAGTGTAGGGTATAGAGTGTAGAGTGTAGGGTATAGAGTGTAGGGTGTAGAGTGTAGGGTATAGAGTGTAGGGTAAAGCGTGTAGAGTGTAGGGATTAGAGTGTAGAGTATAGAGTGTAGAGTGTAGGGTATAGAGTGTATGGAAAAGAGTGTAGAGTGTAGGGTATAGAGTGTAGGGTATAGAGTGTATGGTATAGAGTGTAGGGTATAGAGTGTAGAGTGTGGGGATTAGAGTGTAGGTTATAGAGTGTATGGAATAGAGTATAGGGTATAGAGTGTAGAGTGTAGGGTATAGAGTGTAGGGAAAAGAGTGTAGAGTGTAGGGTATAGAGTGTAGGGTATAGAGTGTATGGTATAGAGTGTAGGGTATAGAGTGTAGAGTGTGGGGATTAGAGTGTAGGTTATAGAGTGTATGGAATAGAGTATAGGGTATAGAGTGTAGAGTGTAGGGTATAGAGTGTATGGTATAGAGTGTAGGGTGTAGAGTGTAGGGTATAGAGTGTAGGGTATAGGGTGTAGAGTGTAGGGTATAGAGTGTATAGTATAGATTGTAGGGTGTAGAGTGTATGGTACAGAATGTAGGGTATAGAGTGTATGGTATAGAGTGTAGGGTATAGAGTGTAGGGTATAGAGTGTAGAGTGTAGGGTATAGAGTGTATGGTATAGAGTGTAGATTGTAGGGTATAGATTGTAGGGTATTGAGTGTAGGGTATAGAGTGTAGGGATTAGAGTGTAGGGTATAGAGTGTAGAGTGTAGGGTATAGAGTGTATGGTATAGAGTATAGAGTGTAGGGTATAGAGTGTACGGTATAGAGTGTATGGAATAGAGTGTAGAGTGTAGGGATTAGAGTGTAGGGTGTAGAGTTTAGGGTATAGAGTGTATGGAATAGAGTATAGGGTATAGAGTGTAGAGTGTAGGGTATAGAGTGTAGGGTATAGAGTGTAGGGTATAGAGTGTATAGTATAGATTGTAGGGAGTAACATAGTAACATAGTAACATAGTTAGTAAGGCCGAAAAAAGACATTTGTCCATCCAGTTCAGCCTATATTCCATCATAATAAATCCCCAGATCTATGTCCTTCTACAGAACCTAATAATTGTATGATACAATATTGTTCTGCTCCAGGAAGACATCCAGGCCTCTCTTGAACCCCTCGACTGAGTTCGCCATCACCACCTCCTCAGGCAAGCAATTCCAGATTCTCACTGCCCTAACAGTAAAGAATCCTCTTCTATGTTGGTGGAAAAACCTTCTCTCCTCCAGACGCAAAGAATGCCCCCTTGTGCCCGTCACCTTCCTTGGTATAAACAGATCCTCAGCGAGATATTTGTATTGTCCCCTTATATACTTATACATGGTTATTAGATCGCCCCTCAGTCGTCTTTTTTCTAGACTAAATAATCCTAATTTCGCTAATCTATCTGGGTATTGTAGTTCTCCCATCCCCTTTATTAATTTTGTTGCCCTCCTTTGTACTCTCTCTAGTTCCATTATATCCTTCCTGAGCACCGGTGCCCAAAACTGGACACAGTACTCCATGTGCGGTCTAACTAGGGATTTGTACAGAGGCAGTATAATGCTCTCATCATGTGTATCCAGACCTCTTTTAATGCACCCCATGATCCTGTTTGCCTTGGCAGCTGCTGCCTGGCACTGGCTGCTCCAGGTAAGTTTATCATTAACTAGGATCCCCAAGTCCTTCTCCCTGTCAGATTTACCCAGTGGTTTCCCGTTCAGTGTGTAATGGTGATATTGATTCCCTCTTCCCATGTGTATAACCTTACATTTATCATTGTTAAACCTCATCTGCCACCTTTCAGCCCAAGTTTCCAACTTATCCAGATCCATCTGTAGCAGAATACTATCTTCTCTTGTATTAACTGCTTTACATAGTTTTGTATCATCTGCAAATATCGATATTTTACTGTGTAAACCTTCTACCAGATCATTAATGAATATGTTGAAGAGAACAGGTCCCAATACTGACCCCTGCGGTACCCCACTAGTCACAGCGACCCAGTTAGAGACTATACCATTTATAACCACCCTCTGCTTTCTATCACTAAGCCAGTTACTAACCCATTTACACACATTTTCCCCCAGACCAAGCATTCTCATTTTGTGTACCAACCTCTTGTGCGGCACGGTATCAAACGCTTTGGAAAAATCGAGATATACCACGTCCAATGACTCACCGTGGTCCAGTCTATAGCTTACCTCTTCATAAAAACTGATTAGATTGGTTTGACAGGAGCGATTTCTCATAAACCCATGCTGATATGGAGTTAAACAGTTATTCTCATTGAGATAATCCAGAATAACATCCCTCAGAAACCCTTCAAATATTTTACCAACAATAGAGGTTAGACTTACTGGCCTATAATTTCCAGGTTCACTTTTAGAGCCCTTTTTGAATATTGGCACCACATTTGCTATGCGCCAGTCCTGCGGAACAGACCCTGTCGCTATAGAGTCACTAAAAATAAGAAATAATGGTTTATCTATTACATTACTTAGTTCTCTTAGTACTCGTGGGTGTATGCCATCCGGACCCGGAGATTTATCTATTTTAATCTTATTTAGCCGGTTTCGCACCTCTTCTTGGGTTAGATTGGTGACTCTTAATATAGGGTTTTCATTGTTTCTTGGGATTTCACCTAGCATTTCATTTTCCACCGTGAATACCGTGGAGAAGAAGGTGTTTAATATGTTAGCTTTTTCCTCGTCATCTACAACCATTCTTTCCTCACTATTTTTTAAGGGGCCTACATTTTCAGTTTTTATTCTTTTACTATTGATATAGTTGAAGAACAGTTTGGGATTAGTTTTACTCTCCTTAGCAATGTGCTTCTCTGTTTCCTTTTTGGCAGCTTTAATTAGTTTTTTAGATAAAGTATTTTTCTCCCTATAGTTTTTTAGAGCTTCAATGGTGCCATCCTGCTTTAGTAGTGCAAATGCTTTCTTTTTACTGTTAATTGCCTGTCTTACTTCTTTGTTTAGCCACATTGGGTTTTTCCTATTTCTAGTCCTTTTATTCCCACAAGGTATAAACCGCTTACACTGCCTATTTAGGATGTTCTTAAACATTTCCCATTTATTATCTGTATTCTCATTTCTGAGGATATTGTCCCAGTCTACCAGATTAAGGGCATCTCTAAGCTGTTCAAACTTTGCCTTCCTAAAGTTCAATGTTTTTGTGACTCCCTGACAAGTCCCCCTAGTGAAAGACAGGTGAAACTGTACAATATTGTGGTCGCTATTTCCTAAATGCCCAACCACCTGCAGATTTGTTATTCTGTCAGGTCTATTAGATAGTATTAGGTCTAAAAGTGCTGCTCCTCTGGTTGGATTCTGCACCAATTGTGAAAGATAATTTTTCTTGGTTATTAGCAGAAACCTGTTGCCTTTATGGGTTTCACAGGTTTCTGTTTCTCAGTTAATATCCGGGTAGTTAAAGTCCCCCATAACCAGGACCTCATTATGGGTTGCAGCTTCATCTATCTGCTTTAGAAGTAGACTTTCCATGCTTTCTGTTATATTTGGGGGTTTGTAACAGACCCCAATGAGAATTTTGTTACCATTTTTCCCTCCATGAATTTCAACCCATATGGACTCGACATCCTCATTCCCTTCGCTAATATCCTCCCTTAAAGTGGACTTTAGACAAGACTTTACATAGAGACAAACCCCTCCTCCTCTCCGATTTTTACGATCCTTTCTAAACAGACTGTAACCCTGTAAGTTAACTGCCCAGTCATAGCTTTCATCTAACCATGTCTCGGTTATTCCCACTATGTCAAAGTTACCTGTAGATATTTCTGCTTCTAGTTCTTCCATCTTGTTTGTCAGGCTTCTGGCGTTTGCGAGCATGCAGTTTAGAGGATTTTGTTTTGTTCCAATCTCCTCACTGTGGATTGTTTTAGAAATGTTCTTACCTCCCTTCTGAGTATGTTTTCCTGGGTCGTCTTTGTTCGAGTCTAATGTTTTTCTTCCCGTCCCCTCTTCTTCTAGTTTAACGCCCTCCTGATGAGTGTAGCGAGAGTAGAGTGTATGGTATAGAATGTAGGGTATAGAGTGTATGGTATAGAGTGTAGAGTGTAGGGTATAGAGTGTAGGGTATAGAGTGTGGAGTGTAGGGTATAGAGTGTATGGTATAGAGTGTAGAGTATAGGGTATAGAGTGTAGGGTATTGAGTGTAGGGTATAGAGTGCAGGGTATAGAGTGTAGAGTGTAGGGTATAGAGTGTAGGGTATAGAGTGTAGGGTATAGAGTATAGAGTGTAGGGTATAGAGTGTAAGGTATAGAGTGTAGGGTATAGAGTGTAGAGAGTAGGGTATAGAGTGTATGGTATAGAGTGTAGGGTGTAGAGTGTATGGTATGTATATGTAGGGTATAGAGTGTATGGTATAGAGTGTAGAGTGTAGGGTATAGAGTGTAGAGTGTAGGGTACAGATTGTATGGTATAGAGTGTAGAGTGTAGGGTATAGATTGTAGGGTATTGAGTGTAGGGTATAGAGTATAGGGAATAGAGTGTAGGGTATAGAGTGTAGGGTATAGAGTGTAGAGTGTAGGGTATAGAGTATAGGGTATAGAGTGTAGGGTATAGAGTGTAGGTTATAGAGTGTAGGGTATAGAGTGTAGGGTATAGAGTGTAGAGTGTAGGGTATAGAGTGTAGGGTATAGAGTGTAGGGTAAAGCATGTAGAGTGTAGGTTATAGAGTGTAGGGTATAGAGTGTAGGGTATAGAGTGTAGAGTGTAGGGTATAGAGTGTAGGGTATAGAGTGTAGAGTGTAGGTTATAGAGTGTAGGGTATAGAGTGTAGGGTATAGAGTGTAGGGTATAGAGTGTAGGGTAAAGCGTGTAGAGTGTAGGGATTAGAGTGTAGGGATTAGAGTGTAGGGTATAGAGTGTAGAGTGTAGGGTATAGAGTGTATGGTATAGAGTATAGAGTGTAGGGTATAGAGTGTATGGTATATAGTGTAGGGTATAGAGTGTAGGGTATAGAGTGTAAGGTATAGAGTGTAGAGTATAGAGTGTAGGGTATAGAGTGTAGGGTATAGAGTGTAGGGTATAGAGTGTAGAGTGTAGGGTATAGAGTGTAGAGTATAGAGTGTATGGTATAGAGTGTAGGGTATAGAGTGTACAGTGTAGGGTATAGAGTGTAGGGTATAGAGTGTAGAGTATAGAGTGTAGGGTATAGATTGTAGAGTGTAGGGTATAGAGTGTAGAGTGTAGGGTATAGAGTAGGGTACAGAGTGTAGGGTATAGAGTGTAGGGTATTGAGTGTAGGGTATAGAGTGTAGGGTATAGAGTGTAGGGTATAGAGTGTAGGGTATAGAGTGTAGGGTGTAGAGTGTGGGGTATAGAGTGTATGGTATAGAGTGTAGAGTGTAGGGTATTGAGTGTAGGGTATAGAGTGTAGGGTATAGAGTGTAGGGTATAGAGTGTAGGGTATAGAGTGTAGAGTGTAGGGTATAGAGTGTAGGGTATAGAGTGTAGGGTATAGAGTGTAGAGTGTAGGGTATTAGAGTGTAGGGTATAGAGTGTAGGGTATAGAGTGTAGAGTGTATGGTATAGAGTGTAGGGTATAGAGTGTTGGGTATAGAGTGTAGGGTATAGAGTGTAGGGTATAGAGTGTAGAGTGTAGGGTATAGAGTGTAGGGTGTAGGGTATAGAGTGTAGGGTAAAGCGTGTAGAGTGTAGGGATTAGAGTGTAGAGTATAGAGTGTAGAGTGTAGGGTATAGAGTGTATGGTGTAGGGTATAGAGTGTACGGTATAGAGTGTATGGAAAAGAGTGTAGAGTGTAGGGTATAGAGTGTAGGGTATAGAGTGTAGGGTATAGAATGTAGGGTATAGAGTGTAGAGCGTAGGGATTAGAGTGTAGTGTATAGAGTGTATGGAATAGAGTATAGGGAATAGAGTGTAGAGTGTAGGGTATAGAGTGTAGGGTATAGAGTGTAGGGTATAGAGTGTAGGGTATAGAGTGAAGAGTGTAGGGTATAGAGTGTATGGTATAGAGTGTAGGGTGTAGAGTGTAGGGTATAGAGTGTATGGTATAGAGTGTAGGGTGTAGAGTGTAGGGCATAGAGTGTAGGGTATAGAGTGTAGAGTGTAGGGTATAGAGTGTATAGTATAGATTGTAGGTTGTAGAGTGTATGGTATAGAATGTAGAGTATAGAGTGTATGGTATAGAGTGTAGAGTGTAGGGTATAGAGTGTAGGGTATAGAGTGTAGGGAATAGAGTGTAGGGTATAGAGTGTAGGGTGTAGAGTGTAGGGTATAGAGTGTAGGGTATAGAGTGTAGGGTATAGAGTGTAGAGTGTAGGGTATAGAGTGTAGGTTATAGAGTGTAGGGTAAAGCGTGTAGAGTGTAGGGATTAGAGTGTAGAGTATAGAGTGTAGAGTGTAGGGTATAGAGTGTAGGGTATAGAGT
Organism: Ranitomeya imitator; assembly: GCF_032444005.1. Classification (NCBI taxonomy): domain Eukaryota; kingdom Metazoa; phylum Chordata; class Amphibia; order Anura; family Dendrobatidae; genus Ranitomeya; species Ranitomeya imitator. The sequence goes on from NW_027194484.1 coordinate 246,617, forward strand.
GTAGGGTATAGAGTGTAGGGTATAGAGTGTAGAGTGTAGGGTATAGAGTGTAGGGTATAGAGTGTAGGGTATTGAGTGTAGGGTATAAAGTGTAGGGTATAGAGAGTAGAGTGTAGGGTATAGAGTGTAGGGTATAGAGTGTAGGGTATAGAGTGTAGGGTATAGAGTGTAGGGTGTAGGGTATAGAGTGTAGGGCATAGAGTGTAGAGTGTAGGGAATAGAGTGTAGGGTATAGAGTGTAGGGTATAGAGTGTAGAGTGTAGGGATTAGAGTGTAGGGTGTAGATTGTAGGGTATAGAGTGTATGAAATAGAGTATAGGGTATAGAGTGTAGAGTGTAGGGTATAGAGTGTATGGTATAGAGTGTAGGGTATAGAGTGTAGGGTATAGAGTGTAGGGTGTAGGGATTAGAGTGTAGGGTGTAGAGTGTAGGGTATAGAGTGTATGAAATAGAGTATAGGGTATAGAGTGTAGAGCGTAGGGTATAGAGTGTAGGGTATAGAGTGTAGGGTATAGAGTGTAGGGTATAGAGTGTATGGTATAGAGTGTAGGGTATAGAGTGTAGAGTGTAGGGTATAGAGTGTATGGTATAGAGTGTAGGGTGTAGAGTGTATGGCATAGAATGTAGGGTATAGAGTGTAGAGTGTAGGGTATAGAGTGTAGGGTATAGAGTGTAGAGTGTAGGGTATAGAGTGTATGGTATAGAGTGTAGAGTATAGATTGTAGGGTATTGAGTGTAGGGTATAGAGTGTAGGGTATAGAGTGTTGGGTATAGAGTGTAGAGTGTAGGGTATAGAGTGTAGGGTATAGAGTGTAGGGTATAGAGTGTAGAGTGTAGGGTATAGAGTGTAGGGTATAGAGTGTAGGGTATAGAGTGTAGGGTATAGAGTGTAGGGTATAGAGTGTAGGTTATAGAGTGTAGGGTATAGAGTGTAGAGTGTAGGGTATAGAGTGTAGGGTATAGAGTGTATGGTATAGAGTGTAGGGTATAGAGTGTAGGGTATAGAGTGTAGAGTGTAGGGTATAAAGTGTAGGGTAAAGCGTGTAGAGTGTAAAGATTAGAGTGTAGAGTACAGAGTGTAGAGTGTAGGGTATGGAGTGTATGGTATAGAGTATAGAGTGTATGGAAAAGAGTGTAGAGTGTAGAGTGTAGGGTATAGAGTGTAGGGTATAGAGTGTAGGGTATAGAGTGTAGGGTATAGAGTGTAGGGTATAGAGTGTGGAGTGTAGGGATTAGAGTGTAGGGTATAGAGTGTTTGCAATAGAGTATAGGGTATAGAGTGTAGGGTATAGAGTGTAGGGTATAGAGTGTAGGGTATAGAGTGTAGGGTATAGAGTGTAGGGTATAGAGTGTAGAGTGTAGGGTATAGAGTGTAGGGTATAGAGTGTAGGGTATAGAGTGTAGGGTATAAAGTGAAGGGTATAGAGTGTAGGGTATAGAGTGTAGGGTATAGGTTATAGAGTGTAGGGTATAGAGTGTAGGGTATAGAGTGTAGGGTATAGAGTGTAGAGTGTAGGGTATAGAGTGTAGGGTATAGAGTGTAGGGTATAGAGTGTAGGGTATAGAGTGTAGGGTATAGAGTGTAGGGTATAGAGTGTAGGGTATAGGTTATAGAGTGTAGGGTATAGAGTGTAGGGTATAGAGTGTAGGGTATAGAGTGTAGGGTAAAGCGTGTAGAGTGTAGGGATTAGAGTGTAGGGATTAGAGTGTAGGGTATAGAGTGTAGAGTGTAGGGTATAGAGTGTATGGTATAGAGTATAGAGTGTAGGGTATAGAGTGTATGGTATATAGTGTAGGGTATAGAGTGTAGGGTATAGAGTGTAAGGTATAGAGTGTATAGTATAGAGTGTAGGGTATAGAGTGTAGGGTATAGAGTGTAGGGTATAGAGTGTAGAGTGTAGGGTATAGAGTGTAGAGTATAGAGTGTATGGTATAGAGTGTAGGGTATAGAGTGTACAGTGTAGGGTATAGAGTGTAGGGTATAGAGTGTAGAGTATAGAGTGTAGGGTATAGAGTGTAGGGTATAGAGTGTAGAGTGTAGGGTATAGAGTGTAGAGTGTAGGGTATAGAGTAGGGTACAGAGTGTAGGGTATAGAGTGTAGGGTATAGAGTGTAGGGTATAGAGTGTAGGGTGTAGAGTGTGGGGTATAGAGTGTATGGTATAGAGTGTAGAGTGTAGGGTATAGAGTGTAGGGTATAGAGTGTAGGGTATAAAGTGTAGGGTATAGAGTGTAGGGTATAGAGTGTAGAGTGTAGGGTATAGAGTGTTGGGTATAGAGTGTAGGGTATAGAGTGTAGGGTATAGAGTGTAGAGTGTAGGGTATAGAGTGTAGGGTGTAGAGTGTAGGGTACAGAGTGTAGGGTAAAGCGTGTAGAGTGTAGGGATTAGAGTGTAGAGTACAGAGTGTAGGGTATAGAGTGTATGGTGTAGGGTATAGAGTGTACGGTATAGAGTGTATGGAAAAGAGTGTAGAGTGTAGGGTATAGAGTGTAGGGTATAGAGTGTAGGGTATAGAATGTAGGGTATAGAGTGTAGAGCGTAGGGATTAGAGTGTAGTGTATAGAGTGTATGGAATAGAGTATAGGGAATAGAGTGTAGAGTGTAGGGTATAGAGTGTATAGTATAGATTGTAGGGTGTAGAGTGTGTGGTATAGAATGTAGAGTATAGAGTGTATGGTATAGAGTGTAGAGTGTAGGGTATAGAGTGTAGGGTATAGAGTGTAGGGAATAGAGTGTAGGGTATAGAGTGTAGGGTGTAGTGTGTAGGGTATAGAGTGTAGGGTATAGAGTGTAGGGTATAGAGTGTAGAGTGTAGGGTATAGAGTGTAGGTTATAGAGTGTAGGGTAAAGCGTGTAGAGTGTAGGGATTAGAGTGTAGAGTATAGAGTGTAGAGTGTAGGGTATAGAGTGTAGGGTGTAGAGTGTAGGGTATAGAGTGTAGGGTATAGAGTGTAGAGTGTAGGGTATAGAGTGTAGGGTATAGAGTGTAGGGTATTGAGTGTAGGGTATAAAGTGTAGGGTATAGAGAGTAGAGTGTAGGGTATAGAGTGTAGGGTATAGAGTGTAGAGTATAGAGTGTAGGGTATAGAGTGTAGGGTGTAGGGTATAGAGTGTAGGGTATAGAGTGTAGAGTGTAGGGAATAGAGTGTAGGGTATAGAGTGTAGGGTATAGAGTGTAGAGTGTAGGGATTAGAGTGTAGGGTGTAGATTGTAGGGTATAGAGTGTATGAAATAGAGTATAGGGTATAGAGTGTAGAGTGTAGGGTATAGAGTGTATGGTATAGAGTGTAGGGTATAGAGTGTAGGGTATAGAGTGTAGGGTGTAGGGATTAGAGTGTAGGGTGTAGAGTGTAGGGTATAGAGTGTATGAAATAGAGTATAGGGTATAGAGTGTAGAGCGTAGGGTATAGAGTGTAGGGTATAGAGTGTAGGGTATAGAGTGTAGGGTATAGAGTGTATGGTATAGAGTGTAGGGTATAGAGTGTAGAGTGTAGGGTATAGAGTGTATGGTATAGAGTGTAGGGTGTAGAGTGTATGGCATAGAATGTAGGGTATAGAGTGTAGAGTGTAGGGTATAGAGTGTAGGGTATAGAGTGTAGAGTGTAGGGTATAGAGTGTATGGTATAGAGTGTAGAGTATAGATTGTAGGGTATTGAGTGTAGGGTATAGAGTGTAGGGTATAGAGTGTAGGGTATAGAGTGTAGGGTATAGAGTGTAGAGTGTAGGGTATAGAGTGTAGGGTATAGAGTGTAGAATGTAGGGTATAGAGTGTAGGGTATAGAGTGTAGGGTATAGAGTGTAGGGTATAGAGTGTAGGGTATAGAGTGTAGGTTATAGAGTGTAGGGTATAGAGTGTAGAGTGTAGGGTATAGAGTGTAGGGTATAAAGTGTAGGGTGTAGAGTGTAGGGTATAGAGTGTAGGGTAAAGCGTGTAGAGTGTAAAGATTAGAGTGTAGAGTACAGAGTGTAGAGTGTAGGGTATAGAGTGTATGGTATAGAGTATAGAGTGTATGGAAAAGAGTGTAGAGTGTAGAGTGTAGGGTATAGAGTGTAGGGTATAGAGTGTAGGGTATAGAGTGTAGGGTATAGAGTGTAGGGTATAGAGTGTAGAGTGTAGGGATTAGAGTGTAGGGTATAGAGTGTTTGCAATAGAGTATAGGGTATAGAGTGTAGAGTGTAGGGTATAGAGTGTAGGGTATAGAGTGTAGGGTATAGAGTGTAGGGTATAGGTGTAGGGTATAGAGTGTAGAGGGTAGGGTATAGAGTGTAGGGTATAGAGTGTAGGGTATAAAGTGTAGGGTATAGAGAGTAGAGTGTAGGGTATAGAGTGTAGGGTATAGAGTGTAGGGTATAGAGTGTAGGGTATAGAGTGTAGGGTGTAGGGAATAGAGTGTAGGGTATAGAGTGTAGAGTGTAGGGTATAGAGTGTAGGGTATAGAGTGTAGGGTATAGAGTGTAGGGTATAGAGTGTAGGGTATAGAGTGTAGAGAGTAGGGATTAGAGTGTAAGGTGTAGATTGTAGGGTATAGAGTGTATGAAATAGAGTATAGGGTATAGAGTGTAGAGTGTAGGGTATAGAGTGTATGGTATAGAGTGTAGGGTATAGAGTGTAGGGTATAGAGTGTAGGGTGTAGGGATTAGAGTGTAGGGTGTAGAGTGTAGGGTATAGAGTGTATGAAATAGAGTATAGGGTATAGAGTGTAGAGTGTAGGGCATAGAGTGTAGGGTATAGAGTGTAGGGTATAGAGTGTATGGTATAGAGTGTAGGGTATAGAGTGTAGAGTGTAGGGTATAGAGTGTATGGTATAGAGTGTAGGGTGTAGAGTGTATGGCATAGAATGTAGGGTATAGAGTGTATGGTATAGAGTGTAGAGTGTAGGGTATAGAGTGTAGGGTATAGAGTGTAGAGTGTAGGGTATAGAGTGTATGGTATAGAGTGTAGAGTATAGATTGTAGAGTATTAAGTGTATGGTATAGAGTGTATGGTATATAGTGTAGGGTATAGAGTGTAGGGTATAGAGTGTAGGGTAAAGAGTGTAGGGTATAGAGTGTAGGGTATAGAGTGTAGGGTATAGAGTGTAGAGTGTAGGGTATAGAGTGTAGGGTATAGAGTGTAGGGTATAGAGTGTAGAGTGTAGGGTATAGAGTGTAGGGTATAGAGTGTAGGGTATAGAGTGTAGGGTATAAAGTGTAGGGTATAGAGAGTAGAGTGTAGGGTATAGAGTGTAGGGTATAGAGTGTAGGGTATAGAGTGTAGGGTATAGAGTGTAGGGTGTAGGGTATAGAGTGTAGGGTATAGAGTGTAGAGTGTAGGGTATAGAGTGTAGGGTATAGAGTGTAGGGTATAGAGTGTAGGGTATAGAGTGTAGAGAGTAGGGATTAGAGTGTAGGGTGTAGATTGTAGGGTATAGAGTGTATGAAATAGAGTATAGGGTATAGAATGTAGAGTGTAGGTTATAGAGTGTATGGTATAGAGTGTAGGGTATAGAGTGTAGGGTATAGAGTGTAGGGTGTAGGGATTAGAGTGTAGGGTGTAGAGTGTAGGGTATAGAGTGTATGAAATAGAGTATAGGGTATAGAGTGTAGAGTGTAGGGCATAGAGTGTAGGGTATAGAGTGTAGGGTATAGAGTGTATGGTATAGAGTGTAGGGTATAGAGTGTAGAGTGTAGGGTATAGAGTGTATGGTATAGAGTGTAGGGTGTAGAGTGTATGGCATAGAATGTAGGGTATAGAGTGTATGGTATAGAGTGTAGAGTGTAGGGTATAGAGTGTAGGGTATAGAGTGTAGAGTGTAGGGTATAGAGTGTATGGTATAGAGTGTAGAGTATAGATTGTAGGGTATTGAGTGTATGGTATAGAGTGTATGGTATATAGTGTAGGGTATAGAGTGTAGGGTATAGAGTGTAGGGTATAGAGTGTAGGGTATAGAGTGTAGGGTATAGAGTGTAGGGTATAGAGTGTAGAGTGTAGGGTATAGAGTGTAGGGTATAGAGTGTAGGGTATAGAGTGTAGAGTGTAGGGTATAGAGTGTAGGGTATAGAGTGTAGGGTATAGAGTGTAGGGTATAGAGTGTAGGTTATAGAGTGTAGGGTATAGAGTGTAGAGTGTAGGGTATAGAGTGTAGGGTATAGAGTGTAGGGTGTAGAGTGTAGGGTATAGAGTGTAGGGTAAAGTGTGTAGAGTGTAAAGATTAGAGTGTAGAGTACAGAGTGTAGAGTGTAGGGTATAGAGTGTATGGTATAGAGTGTATGGAAAAGAGTGTAGAGTGTAGGGTATAGAGTGTAGGGTATAGAGTGTATGGTATAGAGTGTAGGGTATAGAGTGTAGGGTATAGAGTGTAGGGTATAGAGTGTAAAGTGTAGGGATTAGAGTGTATAGTATAGATTGTAGGGTGTAGAGTGTATGGTATAGAATGTAGGGTATAGAGTGTATGGTATAGAGTGTAGAGTGTAGGGTATAGAGTGTATGGTATAGAGTGTAGGGTATAGATTGTAGGGTATTGAGTGTAGGGTATAGAGTGTAGGGTATAGAGTGTAGGGTATAGAGTGTATGGTATAGAGTGTAGGGTATACAGTGTAGGGTATAGAGCGTAGGGTATAGAGTGTAGAGTGTAGGGATTAGAGTGTAGGGTATAGAGTGTTTGCAATAGAGTATAGGGTATAGAGTGTAGAGTGTAGGGTATAGAGTGTAGGGTATAGAGTGTAGCGTATAGAGTGTAGGGTATAGAGTGTAGGATATAGAGTGTAGGGTATAGAGTGTATGGTATAGAGTGTAGGGTGTAGAGTGTAGGGTATAGAGTGTAGGGTATAGAGTGTAGAGTGTAGGGTATAGAGTGTATAGTATAGACTGTAGGGTGTAGAGTGTATGGTATAGAATGTAGGGTATAGAGTGTATGGTATAGAGTGTAGAGTGTAGGGTATAGAGTGTAGGGTATAGAGTGTAGGGTATAGAGTGTAGGGTATAAAGTGTAGGGTATAGAGAGTAGAGTGTAGGGTATAGAGTGTAGGGTATAGAGTGTAGGGTATAGAGTGTAGGGTATAGAGTGTAGGGTGTAGGGTATAGAGTGTAGGGTATAGAGTGTAGAGTGTAGGGTATAGAGTGTAGGGTATAGAGTGTAGGGTATAGAGTGTAGGGTATAGAGTGTAGGGTATAGAGTGTAGAGAGTAGGGATTAGAGTGTAGGGTGTAGATTGTAGGGTATAGAGTGTATGAAATAGAGTATAGGGTATAGAGTGTAGGGTATAGAGTGTATGGTATAGAGTGTAGGGTATAGAGTGTAGGGTATAGAGTGTAGGGTGTAGGGATTAGAGTGTAGGGTGTAGAGTGTAGGGTATAGAGTGTATGAAATAGAGTATAGGGTATAGAGTGTAGAGTGTAGGGCATAGAGTGTAGGGTATAGAGTGTAGGGTATAGAGTGTATGGTATAGAGTGTAGGGTATAGAGTGTAGAGTGTAGGGTATAGAGTGTATGGTATAGAGTGTAGGGTGTAGAGTGTATGGCATAGAATGTAGGGTATAGAGTGTATGGTATAGAGTGTAGAGTGTAGGGTATAGAGTGTAGGGTATAGAGTGTAGAGTGTAGGGTATAGAGTGTATGGTATAGAGTGTAGAGTATAGATTGTAGGGTATTGAGTGTATGGTATAGAGTGTATGGTAAATAGTGTAGGGTATAGAGTGTAGGGTATAGAGTGTAGGGTAAAGCGTGTAGAGTGTAAAGATTAGAATGTAGAGTACAGAGTGTAGAGTGTAGGGTATAGAGTGTATGGTATAGAGTATAGAGTGTAAGGAAAAGAGTGTAGAGTGTAGAGTGTAGGGTATAGAGTGTAGGGTATAGAGTGTATGGTATAGAGTGTAGGGTATAGAGTGTAGGGTATAGAGTGTAGGGTATAGAGTGTAGAGTGTAGGGATTAGAGTGTAGGGTATAGAGTGTTTGCAATAGAGTATAGGGTATAGAGTGTAGAGTGTAGGGTATAGAGTGTAGGGTATAGAGTGTAGCGTATAGAGTGTAGGGTATAGAGTGTAGGGTATAGAGTGTAGGGTATAGAGTGTATGGTATAGAGTGTAGGGTGTAGAGTGTAGGGTATAGAGTGTAGGGTATAGAGTGTAGAGTGTAGGGTATAGAGTGTATAGTATAGATTGTAGGGTGTAGAGTGTATGGTATAGAATGTAGGGTATAGAGTGTATGGTATAGAGTGTAGAGTGTAGGGTATAGAGTGTAGGGTATAGATTGTACAGTGTAGGGTATAGAGTGTATGGTATAGAGTGTAGGGTATAGATTGTAGGGTATTGAGTGTAGGGTATAGAGTGTAGGGTATAGAGTGTAGGGTATAGAGTGTATGGTATAGAGTGTATGGTATATAGTGTAGGGTATAGAGTGTAGGGTATAGAGTGTAGAGTATAGAGTGTAGGGTATAGAGTGTACGGTATAGAGTGTACGGTATAGAGTGTATGGTATATAGTGTAGGGTATAGAGTGTAGGGTATAGAGTGTAGGGTATAGAGTGTAGGGTATAGAGTGTAGAGTATAGAGTGTAGGGTATAGAGTGTATGGTATAGAGTATAGAGTGTATGGAAAAGAGTGTAGAGTGTAGGGTATAGAGTGTAGGGTATAGAGTGTATGGTATAGAGTGTAGGGTATAGAGTGTAGGGTATAGAGTGTAGGGTATAGAGTGTAGAGTGTAGGGATTAGAGTGTAGGGTATAGAGTGTTTGCAATAGAGTATAGAGTGTAGAGTGTAGGGTATAGAGTGTAGGGTATAGAGTGTAGCGTATAGAGTGTAGGGTATAGAGTGTAGGGTATAGAGTGTAGGGTATATAGTGTATGGTATAGAGTGTAGGGTGTAGAGTGTAGGGTATAGAGTGTAGGGTATAGAGTGTAGAGTGTAGGGTATAGAGTGTATAGTATAGATTGTAGGGTGTAGAGTGTATGGTATAGAATGTAGGGTATAGAGTGTATGGTATAGAGTGTAGAGTGTAGGGTATAGAGTGTAGGGTATAGAGTGTACAGTGTAGGGTATAGAGTGTAGGGTATAGAGTGTAGGGTATAGATTGTAGGGTATAGAGTGTAGAGTGTAGGGTATAGAGTGTAGGGTATAGAGTGTAGGGTATAGAGTGTAGAGTGTAGGGTATTAGAGTGTAGGGTATAGAGTGTAGGGTATAGAGTGTAGAGTGTAGGGTATAGAGTGTAGGGTATAGAGTGTTGGGTATAGAGTGTAGGGTATAGAGTGTAGGGTATAGAGTGTAGAGTGTAGGGTATAGAGTGTAGGGTGTAGGGTATAGAGTGTAGGGTAAAGCGTGTAGAGTGTAGGGATTAGAGTGTAGAGTATAGAGTGTAGAGTGTAGGGTATAGAGTGTATGGTGTAGGGTATAGAGTGTACGGTATAGAGTGTATGGAAAAGAGTGTAGAGTGTAGAGTGTAGGGTATAGAGTGTAGGGTATAGAGTGTAGGGTATAGAATGTAGGGTATAGAGTGTAGAGCGTAGGGATTAGAGTGTAGTGTATAGAGTGTATGGAATAGAGTATAGGGAATAGAGTGTAGAGTGTAGGGTATAGAGTGTAGGGTATAGAGTGTAGGGTATAGAGTGTAGGGTATAGAGTGAAGAGTGTAGGGTATAGAGTGTACGGTATAGAGTGTAGGGTGTAGAGTGTAGGGTATAGAGTGTATGGTATAGAGTGTAGGGTGTAGAGTGTAGGGCATAGAGTGTAGGGTATAGAGTGTAGAGTGTAGGGTATAGAGTGTATAGTATAGATTGTAGGGTGTAGAGTGTATGGTATAGAATGTAGAGTATAGAGTGTATGGTATAGAGTGTAGAGTGTAGGGTATAGAGTGTAGGGTATAGAGTGTAGGGAATAGAGTGTAGGGTATAGAGTGTAGGGTGTAGAGTGTAGGGTATAGAGTGTAGGGTATAGAGTGTAGGGTATAGAGTGTAGAGTGTAGGGTATAGAGTGTAGGTTATAGAGTGTAGGGTAAAGCGTGTAGAGTGTAGGGATTAGAATGTAGAGTATAGAGTGTAGAGTGTAGGGTATAGAGTGTAGGGTATAGAGTGTAGGGTATAGAGTGTAGGGTATAGAGTGTAGAGTGTAGGGTATAGAGTGTAGGGTATAGAGTGTAGGGTATTGAGTGTAGGGTATAAAGTGTAGGGTATAGAGAGTAGAGTGTAGGGTATAGAGTGTAGGGTATAGAGTGTAGGGTATAGAGTGTAGGGTATAGAGTGTAGGGTGTAGGGTATAGAGTGTAGGGCATAGAGTGTAGAGTGTAGGGAATAGAGTGTAGGGTATAGAGTGTAGGGTATAGAGTGTAGAGTGTAGGGATTAGAGTGTAGGGTGTAGATTGTAGGGTATAGAGTGTATGAAATAGAGTATAGGGTATAGAGTGTAGAGTGTAGGGTATAGAGTGTATGGTATAGAGTGTAGGGTATAGAGTGTAGGGTATAGAGTGTAGGGTGTAGGGATTAGAGTGTAGGGTGTAGAGTGTAGGGTATAGAGTGTATGAAATAGAGTATAGGGTATAGAGTGTAGAGCGTAGGGTATAGAGTGTAGGGTATAGAGTGTAGGGTATAGAGTGTAGGGTATAGAGTGTATGGTATAGAGTGTAGGGTATAGAGTGTAGAGTGTAGGGTATAGAGTGTATGGTATAGAGTGTAGGGTGTAGAGTGTATGGCATAGAATGTAGGGTATAGAGTGTAGAGTGTACGGTATAGAGTGTAGGGTATAGAGTGTAGAGTGTAGGGTATAGAGTGTATGGTATAGAGTGTAGAGTATAGATTGTAGGGTATTGAGTGTAGGGTATAGAGTGTAGGGTATAGAGTGTAGGGTATAGAGTGTAGAGTGTAGGGTATAGAGTGTAGGGTATAGAGTGTAGGGTATAGAGTGAAGAGTGTAGGGTATAGAGTGTAGGGTATAGAGTGTAGGGTATAGAGTGTAGGGTATAGAGTGTAGGGTATAGAGTGTAGGTTATAGAGTGTAGGGTATAGAGTGTAGAGTGTAGGGTATAGAGTGTAGGGTATAAAGTGTAGGGTGTAGAGTGTAGGGTATAAAGTGTAGGGTAAAGCGTGTAGAGTGTAAAGATTAGAGTGTAGAGTACAGAGTGTAGAGTGTAGGGTATAGAGTGTATGGTATAGAGTATAGAGTGTATGGAAAAGAGTGTAGAGTGTAGAGTGTAGGGTATAGAGTGTAGGGTATAGAGTGTAGGGTATAGAGTGTAGGGTATAGAGTGTAGAGTGTAGGGATTAGAGTGTAGGGTATAGAGTGTTTGCAATAGAGTATAGGGTATAGAGTGTAGAGTGTAGGGTATAGAGTGTAGGGTATAGAGTGTAGGGTATAGAGTGTAGGGTATAGAGTGTAGGGTATAGAGTGTAGAGTGTAGGGTATAGAGTGTAGGGTATAGAGTGTAGGGTATAGAGTGTAGGGTATAAAGTGAAGGGTATAGAGAGTAGAGTGTAGGGTATAGAGTGTAGGGTATAGAGTGTAGGGTATAGAGTGTAGGGTATAGGTTATAGAGTGTAGGGTATAGAGTGTAGGGTATAGAGTGTAGGGTATAGAGTGTAGGGTAAAGCGTGTAGAGTGTAGGGATTAGAGTGTAGGGATTAGAGTGTAGGGTATAGAGTGTAGAGTGTAGGGTATAGAGTGTATGGTATAGAGTATAGAGTGTAGGGTATAGAGTGTATGGTATATAGTGTAGGGTATAGAGTGTAGGGTATAGAGTGTAAGGTATAGAGTGTATAGTATAGAGTGTAGGGTATAGAGTGTAGGGTATAGAGTGTAGGGTATAGAGTGTAGAGTGTAGGGTATAGAGTGTAGAGTATAGAGTGTATGGTATAGAGTGTAGGGTATAGAGTGTACAGTGTAGGGTATAGAGTGTAGGGTATAGAGTGTAGAGTATAGAGTGTAGGGTATAGAGTGTAGGGTATAGAGTGTAGAGTGTAGGGTATAGAGTGTAGAGTGTAGGGTATAGAGTAGGGTACAGAGTGTAGGGTATAGAGTGTAGGGTATAGAGTGTAGGGTATAGAGTGTAGGGTGTAGAGTGTGGGGTATAGAGTGTATGGTATAGAGTGTAGAGTGTAGGGTATAGAGTGTAGGGTATAGAGTGTAGGGTATAGAGTGTAGGGTATAGAGTGTAGGGTATAGAGTGTAGAGTGTAGGGTATAGAGTGTAGGGTATAGAGTGTAGGGTATAGAGTGTAGAGTGTAGGGTATTAGAGTGTAGGGTATAGAGTGTAGGGTATAGAGTGTAGAGTGTAGGGTATAGAGTGTAGGGTATAGAGTGTTGGGTATAGAGTGTAGGGTATAAAGTGAAGGGTATAGAGAGTAGAGTGTAGGGTATAGAGTGTAGGGTATAGAGTGTAGGGTATAGAGTGTAGGGTATAGGTTATAGAGTGTAGGGTATAGAGTGTAGGGTATAGAGTGTAGGGTATAGAGTGTAGGGTAAAGCGTGTAGAGTGTAGGGATTAGAGTGTAGGGATTAGAGTGTAGGGTATAGAGTGTAGAGTGTAGGGTATAGAGTGTATGGTATAGAGTATAGAGTGTAGGGTATAGAGTGTATGGTATATAGTGTAGGGTATAGAGTGTAGGGTATAGAGTGTAAGGTATAGAGTGTATAGTATAGAGTGTAGGGTATAGAGTGTAGGGTATAGAGTGTAGGGTATAGAGTGTAGAGTGTAGGGTATAGAGTGTAGAGTATAGAGTGTATGGTATAGAGTGTAGGGTATAGAGTGTACAGTGTAGGGTATAGAGTGTAGGGTATAGAGTGTAGAGTATAGAGTGTAGGGTATAGAGTGTAGAGTGTAGGGTATAGAGTGTAGAGTATAGAGTGTATGGTATAGAGTGTAGGGTATAGAGTGTACAGTGTAGGGTATAGAGTGTAGGGTATAGAGTGTAGAGTATAGAGTGTAGGGTATAGAGTGTAGGGTATAGAGTGTAGAGTGTAGGGTATAGAGTGTAGAGTGTAGGGTATAGAGTAGGGTACAGAGTGTAGGGTATAGAGTGTAGGGTATAGAGTGTAGGGTATAGAGTGTAGGGTGTAGAGTGTGGGGTATAGAGTGTATGGTATAGAGTGTAGAGTGTAGGGTATAGAGTGTAGGGTATAGAGTGTAGGGTATAGAGTGTAGGGTATAGAGTGTAGGTTATAGAGTGTAGGGTATAGAGTGTAGAGTGTAGGGTATAGAGTGTAGGGTATAAAGTGTAGGGTGTAGAGTGTAGGGTATAAAGTGTAGGGTAAAGCGTGTAGAGTGTAAAGATTAGAGTGTAGAGTACAGAGTGTAGAGTGTAGGGTATAGAGTGTATGGTATAGAGTATAGAGTGTATGGAAAAGAGTGTAGAGTGTAGAGTGTAGGGTATAGAGTGTAGGGTATAGAGTGTAGGGTATAGAGTGTAGGGTATAGAGTGTAGAGTGTAGGGATTAGAGTGTAGGGTATAGAGTGTTTGCAATAGAGTATAGGGTATAGAGTGTAGAGTGTAGGGTATAGAGTGTAGGGTATAGAGTGTAGGGTATAGAGTGTAGGGTATAGAGTGTAGGGTATAGAGTGTAGAGTGTAGGGTATAGAGTGTAGGGTATAGAGTGTAGGGTATAGAGTGTAGGGTATAAAGTGAAGGGTATAGAGAGTAGAGTGTAGGGTATAGAGTGTAGGGTATAGAGTGTAGGGTATAGAGTGTAGGGTATAGGTTATAGAGTGTAGGGTATAGAGTGTAGGGTATAGAGTGTAGGGTATAGAGTGTAGGGTAAAGCGTGTAGAGTGTAGGGATTAGAGTGTAGGGATTAGAGTGTAGGGTATAGAGTGTAGAGTGTAGGGTATAGAGTGTATGGTATAGAGTATAGAGTGTAGGGTATAGAGTGTATGGTATATAGTGTAGGGTATAGAGTGTAGGGTATAGAGTGTAAGGTATAGAGTGTATAGTATAGAGTGTAGGGTATAGAGTGTAGGGTATAGAGTGTAGGGTATAGAGTGTAGAGTGTAGGGTATAGAGTGTAGAGTATAGAGTGTATGGTATAGAGTGTAGGGTATAGAGTGTACAGTGTAGGGTATAGAGTGTAGGGTATAGAGTGTAGAGTATAGAGTGTAGGGTATAGAGTGTAGGGTATAGAGTGTAGAGTGTAGGGTATAGAGTGTAGAGTGTAGGGTATAGAGTAGGGTACAGAGTGTAGGGTATAGAGTGTAGGGTATAGAGTGTAGGGTATAGAGTGTAGGGTGTAGAGTGTGGGGTATAGAGTGTATGGTATAGAGTGTAGAGTGTAGGGTATAGAGTGTAGGGTATAGAGTGTAGGGTACAGAGTGTAGGGTATAGAGTGTAGGGTATAGAGTGTAGAGTGTAGGGTATAGAGTGTAGGGTATAGAGTGTAGGGTATAGAGTGTAGAGTGTAGGGTATTAGAGTGTAGGGTATAGAGTGTAGGGTATAGAGTGTAGAGTGTAGGGTATAGAGTGTAGGGTATAGAGTGTTGGGTATAGAGTGTAGGGTATAAAGTGAAGGGTATAGAGAGTAGAGTGTAGGGTATAGAGTGTAGGGTATAGAGTGTAGGGTATAGAGTGTAGGGTATAGGTTATAGAGTGTAGGGTATAGAGTGTAGGGTATAGAGTGTAGGGTATAGAGTGTAGGGTAAAGCGTGTAGAGTGTAGGGATTAGAGTGTAGGGATTAGAGTGTAGGGTATAGAGTGTAGAGTGTAGGGTATAGAGTGTATGGTATAGAGTATAGAGTGTAGGGTATAGAGTGTATGGTATATAGTGTAGGGTATAGAGTGTAGGGTATAGAGTGTAAGGTATAGAGTGTATAGTATAGAGTGTAGGGTATAGAGTGTAGGGTATAGAGTGTAGGGTATAGAGTGTAGAGTGTAGGGTATAGAGTGTAGAGTATAGAGTGTATGGTATAGAGTGTAGGGTATAGAGTGTACAGTGTAGGGTATAGAGTGTAGGGTATAGAGTGTAGAGTATAGAGTGTAGGGTATAGAGTGTAGAGTGTAGGGTATAGAGTGTAGGGTATAGAGTGTAGAGTGTAGGGTATAGAGTGTAGGGTGTAGAGTGTAGGGTACAGAGTGTAGGGTAAAGCGTGTAGAGTGTAGGGATTAGAGTGTAGAGTATAGAGTGTAGGGTATAGAGTGTATGGTGTAGGGTATAGAGTGTACGGTATAGAGTGTATGGAAAAGAGTGTAGAGTGTAGGGTATAGAGTGTAGGGTATAGAGTGTAGGGTATAGAATGTAGGGTATAGAGTGTAGAGCGTAGGGATTAGAGTGTAGTGTATAGAGTGTATGGAATAGAGTATAGGGAATAGAGTGTAGAGTGTAGGGTATAGAGTGTAGGGTATAGAGTGTAGGGTATAGAGTGTAGGGTATAGAGTGAAGAGTGTAGGGTATAGAGTGTATGGTATAGAGTGTAGGGTGTAGAGTGTAGGGTATAGAGTGTATGGTATAGAGTGTAGGGTGTAGAGTGTAGGGTATAGAGTGTAGGGTATAGAGTGTAGAGTGTAGGGTATAGAGTGTATAGTATAGATTGTAGGGTGTAGAGTGTATGGTATAGAATGTAGAGTATAGAGTGTATGGTATAGAGTGTAAAGTGTAGGGTATAGAGTGTAGGGTATAGAGTGTAGGGAATAGAGTGTAGGGTATAGAGTGTAGGGTGTAGAGTGTAGGGTATAGAGTGTAGGGTATAGAGTGTAGGGTATAGAGTGTAGAGTGTAGGGTATAGAGTGTAGGTTATAGAGTGTAGGGTAAAGCGTGTAGAGTGTAGGGATTAGAGTGTAGAGTATAGAGTGTAGAGTGTAGGGTATAGAGTGTAGGGTGTAGAGTGTAGGGTATAGAGTGTAGGGTATAGAGTGTAGAGTGTAGGGTATAGAGTGTAGGGTATAGAGTGTAGGGTATTGAGTGTAGGGTATAAAGTGTAGGGTATAGAGAGTAGAGTGTAGGGTATAGAGTGTAGGGTATAGAGTGTAGAGTATAGAGTGTAGGGTATAGAGTGTAGGGTGTAGGGTATAGAGTGTAGGGTATAGAGTGTAGAGTGTAGGGAATAGAGTGTAGGGTATAGAGTGTAGGGTATAGAGTGTAGAGTGTAGGGATTAGAGTGTAGGGTGTAGATTGTAGGGTATAGAGTGTATGAAATAGAGTATAGGGTATAGAGTGTAGAGTGTAGGGTATAGAGTGTATGGTATAGAGTGTAGGGTATAGAGTGTAGGGTATAGAGTGTAGGGTGTAGGGATTAGAGTGTAGGGTGTAGAGTGTAGGGTATAGAGTGTATGAAATAGAGTATAGGGTATAGAGTGTAGAGCGTAGGGTATAGAGTGTAGGGTATAGAGTGTAGGGTATAGAGTGTAGGGTATAGAGTGTATGGTATAGAGTGTAGGGTATAGAGTGTAGAGTGTAGGGTATAGAGTGTATGGTATAGAGTGTAGGGTGTAGAGTGTATGGCATAGAACGTAGGGTATAGAGTGTAGAGTGTAGGGTATAGAGTGTAGGGTATAGAGTGTAGAGTGTAGGGTATAGAGTGTATGGTATAGAGTGTAGAGTATAGATTGTAGGGTATTGAGTGTAGGGTATAGAGTGTAGGGTATAGAGTGTAGGGTATAGAGTGTAGGGTATAGAGTGTAGAGTGTAGGGTATAGAGTGTAGGGTATAGAGTGTAGAGTGTAGGGTATAGAGTGTAGGGTATAGAGTGTAGGGTATAGAGTGTAGGGTATAGAGTGTAGGGTATAGAGTGTAGGTTATAGAGTGTAGGGTATAGAGTGTAGAGTGTAGGGTATAGAGTGTAGGGTATAAAGTGTAGGGTGTTGAGTGTAGGGTATAGAGTGTAGGGTAAAGCGTGTAGAGTGTAAAGATTAGAGTGTAGAGTGTAGAGTGTAGGGTATAGAGTGTATGGTATAGAGTATAGAGTGTATGGAAAAGAGTGTAGAGTGTAGAGTGTAGGGTATAGAGTGTAGGGTATAGAGTGTAGGGTATAGAGTGTAGGGTATAGAGTGTAGGGTATAGAGTGTAGAGTGTAGGGATTAGAGTGTAGGGTATAGAGTGTTTGCAATAGAGTATAGGGTATAGAGTGTAGAGTGTAGGGTATAGAGTGTAGGGTATAGAGTGTAGGGTATAGAGTGTAGGGTATAGAGTGTAGGGTATAGAGTGTAGAGTGTAGGGTATAGAGTGTAGGGTATAGAGTGTAGGGTATAAAGTGTAGGGTATAGAGAGTAGAGTGTAGGGTATAGAGTGTAGGGTATAGAGTGTAGGGTATAGAGTGTAGGGTATAGAGTGTAGGGTGTAGGGAATAGAGTGTAGGGTATAGAGTGTAGAGTGTAGGGTATAGAGTGTAGGGTATAGAGTGTAGGGTATAGAGTGTAGGGTATAGAGTGTAGGGTATAGAGTGTAGAGAGTAGGGATTAGAGTGTAAGGTGTAGATTGTAGGGTATAGAGTGTATGAAATAGAGTATAGGGTATAGAGTGTAGAGTGTAGGGTACAGAGTGTATCGTATAGAGTGTAGGGTATAGAGTGTAGGGTATAGAGTGTAGGGTGTAGGGATTAGAGTGTAGGGTGTAGAGTGTAGGGTATAGAGTGTATGAAATAGAGTATAGGGTATAGAGTGTAGAGTGTAGGGCATAGAGTGTAGGGTATAGAGTGTAGGGTATAGAGTGTATGGTATAGAGTGTAGGGTATAGAGTGTAGAGTGTAGGGTATAGAGTGTATGATATAGAGTGTAGGGTGTAGAGTGTATGGCATAGAATGTAGGGTATAGAGTGTATGGTATAGAGTGTAGAGTGTAGGGTATAGAGTGTAGGGTATAGAGTGTAGGGTATAGAATGTAGGGTATAGAGTGTAGAGCGTAGGGATTAGAGTGTAGTGTATAGAGTGTATGGAATAGAGTATAGGGAATAGAGTGTAGAGTGTAGGGTATAGAGTGTAGGGTATAGAGTGTAGGGTATAGAGTGTAGGGTATAGAGTGAAGAGTGTAGGGTATAGAGTGTATGGTATAGAGTGTAGGGTGTAGAGTGTAGGGTATAGAGTGTATGGTATAGAGTGTAGGGTGTAGAGTGTAGGGTATAGAGTGTAGGGTATAGAGTGTAGAGTGTAGGGTATAGAGTGTATAGTATAGATTGTAGGGTGTAGAGTGTATGGTATAGAATGTAGAGTATAGAGTGTATGGTATAGAGTGTAAAGTGTAGGGTATAGAGTGTAGGGTATAGAGTGTAGGGAATAGAGTGTAGGGTATAGAGTGTAGGGTGTAGAGTGTAGGGTATAGAGTGAAGGGTATAGAGTGTAGGGTATAGAGTGTAGAGTGTAGGGTATAGAGTGTAGGTTATAGAGTGTAGGGTAAAGCGTGTAGAGTGTAGGGATTAGAGTGTAGAGTATAGAGTGTAGAGTGTAGGGTATAGAGTGTAGGGTGTAGAGTGTAGGGTATAGAGTGTAGGGTATAGAGTGTAGAGTGTAGGGTATAGAGTGTAGGGTATAGAGTGTAGGGTATTGAGTGTAGGGTATAAAGTGTAGGGTATAGAGAGTAGAGTGTAGGGTATAGAGTGTAGGGTATAGAGTGTAGAGTATAGAGTGTAGGGTATAGAGTGTAGGGTGTAGGGTATAGAGTGTAGGGTATAGAGTGTAGAGTGTAGGGAATAGAGTGTAGGGTATAGAGTGTAGGGTATAGAGTGTAGAGTGTAGGGATTAGAGTGTAGGGTGTAGATTGTAGGGTATAGAGTGTATGAAATAGAGTATAGGGTATAGAGTGTAGAGTGTAGGGTATAGAGTGTATGGTATAGAGTGTAGGGTATAGAGTGTAGGGTATAGAGTGTAGGGTGTAGGGATTAGAGTGTAGGGTGTAGAGTGTAGGGTATAGAGTGTATGAAATAGAGTATAGGGTATAGAGTGTAGAGCGTAGGGTATAGAGTGTAGGGTATAGAGTGTAGGGTATAGAGTGTAGGGTATAGAGTGTATGGTATAGAGTGTAGGGTATAGAGTGTAGAGTGTAGGGTATAGAGTGTATGGTATAGAGTGTAGGGTGTAGAGTGTATGGCATAGAACGTAGGGTATAGAGTGTAGAGTGTAGGGTATAGAGTGTAGGGTATAGAGTGTAGAGTGTAGGGTATAGAGTGTATGGTATAGAGTGTAGAGTATAGATTGTAGGGTATTGAGTGTAGGGTATAGAGTGTAGGGTATAGAGTGTAGGGTATAGAGTGTAGGGTATAGAGTGTAGAGTGTAGGGTATAGAGTGTAGGGTATAGAGTGTAGAGTGTAGGGTATAGAGTGTAGGGTATAGAGTGTAGGGTATAGAGTGTAGGGTATAGAGTGTAGGGTATAGAGTGTAGGTTATAGAGTGTAGGGTATAGAGTGTAGAGTGTAGGGTATAGAGTGTAGGGTATAAAGTGTAGGGTGTTGAGTGTAGGGTATAGAGTGTAGGGTAAAGCGTGTAGAGTGTAAAGATTAGAGTGTAGAGTGTAGAGTGTAGGGTATAGAGTGTATGGTATAGAGTATAGAGTGTATGGAAAAGAGTGTAGAGTGTAGAGTGTAGGGTATAGAGTGTAGGGTATAGAGTGTAGGGTATAGAGTGTAGGGTATAGAGTGTAGGGTATAGAGTGTAGAGTGTAGGGATTAGAGTGTAGGGTATAGAGTGTTTGCAATAGAGTATAGGGTATAGAGTGTAGAGTGTAGGGTATAGAGTGTAGGGTATAGAGTGTAGGGTATAGAGTGTAGGGTATAGAGTGTAGGGTATAGAGTGTAGAGTGTAGGGTATAGAGTGTAGGGTATAGAGTGTAGGGTATAAAGTGTAGGGTATAGAGAGTAGAGTGTAGGGTATAGAGTGTAGGGTATAGAGTGTAGGGTATAGAGTGTAGGGTATAGAGTGTAGGGTGTAGGGAATAGAGTGTAGGGTATAGAGTGTAGAGTGTAGGGTATAGAGTGTAGGGTATAGAGTGTAGGGTATAGAGTGTAGGGTATAGAGTGTAGGGTATAGAGTGTAGAGAGTAGGGATTAGAGTGTAAGGTGTAGATTGTAGGGTATAGAGTGTATGAAATAGAGTATAGGGTATAGAGTGTAGAGTGTAGGGTACAGAGTGTATGGTATAGAGTGTAGGGTATAGAGTGTAGGGTATAGAGTGTAGGGTGTAGGGATTAGAGTGTAGGGTGTAGAGTGTAGGGTATAGAGTGTATGAAATAGAGTATAGGGTATAGAGTGTAGAGTGTAGGGCATAGAGTGTAGGGTATAGAGTGTAGGGTATAGAGTGTATGGTATAGAGTGTAGGGTATAGAGTGTAGAGTGTAGGGTATAGAGTGTATGGTATAGAGTGTAGGGTGTAGAGTGTATGGCATAGAATGTAGGGTATAGAGTGTATGGTATAGAGTGTAGAGTGTAGGGTATAGAGTGTAGGGTATAGAGTGTAGAGTGTAGGGTATAGAGTGTATGGTATAGAGTGCAGAGTATAGATTGTAGGGTATTAAGTGTATGGTATAGAGTGTATGGTATATAGTGTAGGGTATAGAGTGTAGGGTATAGAGTGTAGGGTAAAGAGTGTAGGGTATAGAGTGTAGGGTATAGAGTGTAGGGTATAGAGTGTAGAGTGTAGGGTATAGAGTGTAGGGTATAGAGTGTAGGGTATAGAGTGTAGAGTGTAGGGTATAGAGTGTAGGGTATAGAGTGTAGGGTATAGAGTGTAGGGTATAAAGTGTAGGGTATAGAGAGTAGAGTGTAGGGTATAGAGTGTAGGGTATAGAGTGTAGGGTATAGAGTGTAGGGTATAGAGTGTAGGGTGTAGGGTATAGAGTGTAGGGTATAGAGTGTAGAGTGTAGGGTATAGAGTGTAGGGTATAGAGTGTAGGGTATAGAGTGTAGGGTATAGAGTGTAGGGTATAGAGTGTAGAGTATAGAGTGTAGGGTATAGAGTGTAGGGTGTAGGGTATAGAGTGTAGGGTATAGAGTGTATGGTATAGAGTGTAGGGTATAGAGTGTAGGGTATAGAGTGTAGGGTGTAGGGATTAGAGTGTAGGGTGTAGAGTGTAGGGTATAGAGTGTATGAAATAGAGTATAGGGTATAGAGTGTAGAGTGTAGGGCATAGAGTGTAGGGTATAGAGTGTAGGGTATAGAGTGTATGGTATAGAGTGTAGGGTATAGAGTGTAGAGTGTAGGGTATAGAGTGTATGGTATAGAGTGTAGGGTGTAGAGTGTATGGCATAGAATGTAGGGTATAGAGTGTATGGTATAGAGTGTAGAGTGTAGGGTATAGAGTGTAGGGTATAGAGTGTAGAGTGTAGGGTATAGAGTGTATGGTATAGAGTGTAGAGTATAGATTGGAGGGTATTGAGTGTATGGTATAGAGTGTATGGTATAGAGTGTAGGGTATAGAGTGTAGGGTATAGAGTGTAGGGTATAGAGTGTAGGGTATAGAGTGTAGAGTGTAGGGTATAGAGTGTAGGGTATAGAGTGTAGGGTATAGAGTGTAGAGTGTAGGGTATAGAGTGTAGGGTATAGAGTGTAGGGTATAGAGTGTAGGGTATAGAGTGTAGGTTATAGAGTGTAGGGTATAGAGTGTTGAGTGTAGGGTATAGAGTGTAGGGTATAGAGTGTAGGGTGTAGAGTGTAGGGTATAGAGTGTAGGGTAAAGTGTGTAGAGTGTAAAGATTAGAGTGTAGAGTACAGAGTGTAGAGTGTAGGGTATAGAGTGTATGGTATAGAGTGTATGGAAAAGAGTGTAGAGTGTAGGGTATAGAGTGTAGGGTATAGAGTGTATGGTATAGAGTGTAGGGTATAGAGTGTAGGGTATAGAGTGTAGGGTATAGAGTGTAGAGTGTAGGGATTAGAGTGTATAGTATAGATTGTAGGGTGTAGAGTGTATGGTATAGAATGTAGGGTATAGAGTGTATGGTATAGAGTGTAGAGTGTAGGGTATAGAGTGTATGGTATAGAGTGTAGGGTATAGATTGTAGGGTATTGAGTGTAGGGTATAGAGTGTAGGGTATAGAGTGTAGGGTATAGAGTGTATGGTATAGAGTGTAGGGTATACAGTGTAGGGTATAGAGCGTAGGGTATAGAGTGTAGAGTGTAGGGATTAGAGTGTAGGGTATAGAGTGTTTGCAATAGAGTATAGGGTATAGAGTGTAGAGTGTAGGGTATAGAGTGTAGGGTATAGAGTGTAGCGTATAGAGTGTAGGGTATAGAGTGTAGGGTATAGAGTGTAGGGTATAGAGTGTATGGTATAGAGTGTAGGGTGTAGAGTGTAGGGTATAGAGTGTAGGGTATAGAGTGTAGAGTGTAGGGTATAGAGTGTATAGTATAGACTGTAGGGTGTAGAGTGTATGGTATAGAATGTAGGGTATAGAGTGTATTGTATAGAGAGTAGAGTGTAGGGTATAGAGTGTAGGGTATAGAGTGTAGGGTATAGAGTGTAGGGTATAAAGTGTAGGGTATAGAGAGTAGAGTGTAGGGTATAGAGTGTAGGGTATAGAGTGTAGGGTATAGAGTGTAGGGTATAGAGTGTAGGGTGTAGGGTATAGAGTGTAGGGTATAGAGTGTAGAGTGTAGGGTATAGAGTGTAGGGTATAGAGTGTAGGGTATAGAGTGTAGGGTATAGAGTGTAGGGTATAGAGTGTAGAGAGTAGGGATTAGAGTGTAGGGTGTAGATTGTAGGGTATAGAGTGTATGAAATAGAGTATAGGGTATAGAGTGTAGGGTATAGAGTGTATGGTATAGAGTGTAGGGTATAGAGTGTAGGGTATAGAGTGTAGGGTGTAGGGATTAGAGTGTAGGGTGTAGAGTGTAGGGTATAGAGTGTATGAAATAGAGTATAGGGTATAGAGTGTAGAGTGTAGGGCATAGAGTGTAGGGTATAGAGTGTAGGGTATAGAGTGTATGGTATAGAGTGTAGGGTATAGAGTGTAGAGTGTAGGGTATAGAGTGTATGGTATAGAGTGTAGGGTGTAGAGTGTATGGCATAGAATGTAGGGTATAGAGTGTATTTTATAGAGTGTAGAGTGTAGGGTATAGAGTGTAGGGTATAGAGTGTAGAGTGTAGGGTATAGAGTGTATGGTATAGAGTGTAGAGTATAGATTGTAGGGTTTTGAGTGTATGGTATAGAGTGTATGGTAAATAGTGTATGGTATAGAGTGTAGGGTATAGAGTGTAGGGTAAAGCGTGTAGAGTGTAAAGATTAGAATGTAGAGTACAGAGTGTAGAGTGTAGGGTATAGAGTGTATGGTATAGAGTATAGAGTGTATGGAAAAGAGTGTAGAGTGTAGAGTGTAGGGTATAGAGTGTAGGGTATAGAGTGTATGGTATAGAGTGTAGGGTATAGAGTGTAGGGTATAGAGTGTAGGGTATAGAGTGTAGAGTGTAGGGTATAGAGTGTAGGGTATAGAGTGTATGGTATAGAGTGTAGGGTATAGAGTGTTTGCAATAGAGTATAGGGTATAGAGTGTAGAGTGTAGGGTATAGAGTGTAGGGTATAGAGTGTAGCGTATAGAGTGTAGGGTATAGAGTGTAGGGTATAGAGTGTAGGGTATAGAGTGTATGGTATAGAGTGTAGGGTGTAGAGTGTAGGGTATAGAGTGTAGGGTATAGAGTGTAGAGTGTAGGGTATAGAGTGTATAGTATAGATTGTAGGGTGTAGAGTATATGGTATAGAATGTAGGGTATAGAGTGTATGGTATAGAGTGTAGAGTGTAGGGTATAGAGTGTAGGGTATAGAGTGTACAGTGTAGGGTATAGAGTGTATGGTATAGAGTGTAGGGTATAGATTGTAGGGTATTGAGTGTAGGGTATAGAGTGTAGGGTATAGAGTGTAGGGTATAGAGTGTATGGTATAGAGTGTATGGTATATAGTGTAGGGTATAGAGTGTAGGGTATAGAGTGTAGAGTATAGAGTGTAGGGTATAGAGTGTACGGTATAGAGTGTACGGTATAGAGTGTATGGTATATAGTGTAGGGTATAGAGTGTAGGGTATAGAGTGTAGGGTATAGAGTGTAGGGTATAGAGTGTAGAGTATAGAGTGTAGGGTATAGAGTGTATGGTATAGAGTATAGAGTGTATGGAAAAGAGTGTAGAGTGTAGGGTATAGAGTGTAGGGTATAGAGTGTATGGTATAGAGTGTAGGGTATAGAGTGTAGGGTATAGAGTGTAGGGTATAGAGTGTAGAGTGTAGGGATTAGAGTGTAGGGTATAGAGTGTTTGCAATAGAGTATAGAGTGTAGAGTGTAGGGTATAGAGTGTAGGGTATAGAGTGTAGCGTATAGAGTGTAGGGTATAGAGTGTAGGGTATAGAGTGTAGGGTATATAGTGTATGGTATAGAGTGTAGGGTGTAGAGTGTAGGGTATAGAGTGTAGGGTATAGAGTGTAGAGTGTAGGGTATAGAGTGTATAGTATAGATTGTAGGGTGTAGAGTGTATGGTATAGAATGTAGGGTATAGAGTGTATGGTATAGAGTGTAGAGTGTAGGGTATAGAGTGTAGGGTATAGAGTGTACAGTGTAGGGTATAGAGTGTATGGTATAGAGTGTAGGGTATAGATTGTAGGGTATTGAGTGTAGGGTATAGAGTGTAGGGTATAGAGTGAGTGTAGGGTATATAGTGTAGGGTATAGAGTGTAGGGTATAGAGTGTAGGGTATAGAGTGTACGGTATAGAGTGTACGGTATAGAGTGTATGGTATATAGTGTAGGGTATAGAGTGTAGGGTATAGAGTGTAGGGTATAGAGTGTAGGGTATAGAGTGTAGAGTATAGAGTGTAGGGTATAGAGTGTTGGGTATAGAGTGTAGGGTATAGAGTGTAGAGTGTAGGGTATAGAGTGTATGGTATAGAGTGTAGGGTATAGAGAGTACAGTGTAGGGTATAGAGTGTAGGGTATAGAGTGTAGGGTATAGAGTTTAGAGTGTAGGGTATAGAGTGTAGGGTACAGAGTGTAGGGTACAGAGTGTAGGGTATAGAGTGTAGGGTATAGAGTGTAGGGAATAGAGTGTAGGGTATAGAGAGTAGAGTGTAGGGTATAGAGTGTAGGGTATAGAGTGTAGAGTGTAGGGATTCGAGTGTAGGGTATAGAGTGTAGGGTATAGAGTGTAGGGTATAGACTGTAGGGTATAGAGTGTACGGTATAGAGTGTAGAGTGTAGGGTATAGAGTGTAGGGTATAGAGTGTAAGGTATAGAGTGTAGAGTGTAGGGTATAGAGTGTAGAGTATAGACTGTAAGAAATAGAGTGTAGGGTATAGAGTGTAGAGTGTAGGGTATAGAGTGTAGGGTATAGATTGTAGAGTGTAGGGTATAGAGTGTATGGTATAGAGTGTAGGGTGTAGAGTGTAGGGTATAGAGTGTAGGGTATAGAGTGTAGAGTGTAGGGTATAGAGTGTAGGGTATAGAGTGTAGGGTATAGAGTGTAGAGTGTAGGTTATAGAGTGTAGGGTATAGAGTGTAGAGTGTAGGGTATAGAGTGTAGGGTATAGAGTGTAGAGTGTAGGGTATAGAGTGTAGGGTATAGAGTGTAGGGTATAGAGTGTAGGGTATAGAGTGTAGGGTAAAGCGTGTAGAGTGTAGGGAATAGAGTGTAGGGATTAGAGTGTAGGGTATAGAGTGTAGAGTGTAGGGTATAGAGTGTATGGTATAGAGTATAGAGTGTAGGGTATAGAGTGTACGGTATAGAGTGTATGGAATAGAGTGTAGAGTGTAGAGTATAGAGTGTAGGGTATAGAGTGTATGGTATAGAGTGTAGGGTATAGAGGGTAGAGTGTAGAGTGTAGGGATTAAAGTGTAGGGTGTAGAGTTTAGGGTATAGAGTGTATGGAATAGAGTATAGGGTATAGAGTGTAGAGTGTTGGGTTTAGAGTGTAGGGTATAGAGTGTAGGGTATAGAGTGTATAGTATAGATTGTAGGGAGTAGAGTGTATGGTATAGAATGTAGGGTATAGAGTGTATGATATAGAGTGTAGAGTGTAGGGTATAGAGTGTAGGGTATAGAGTGTAGAGTGTAGGGTATAGAGTGTATGGTATAGAGTGTAGGGTATAGAGTGTAGGGTATAGAGTGTAGGGTATAGAGTGCAGGGTATAGAGTTTAGAGTGTAGGGTATAGAGTGTAGGGTATAGAGTGTAGGGTATATAGTATAGAGTGTAGGGTATAGAGTGTAGAGTGTAGGGTATAGAGTGTAGGGTATAGAGTGTACGGCATAGAGTGTATGGTATAGAGTGTATGGTATATAGTGTAGGGTATAGAGTGTAGGGTACAGAGTGTAGGGTATAAAGTGTAGAGTATAGAGTGTAGGGTATAGAGTGTAGAGTATAGAGTGTAGAGTGTAGGATATAGAGTGTAGGGTATAGAGTGTAGTGTATAGAGTGTATGGTATAGAGTGTAGGGTATAGAGTGTACAGTGCAGGGTATAGAGTGTAGGGTATAGAGTGTAGGGTATAGAGTGTAGGGTATAGAGTGTAGGGTATAGAGCGTAGAGTGTAGGGTATATAGTGTAGGGTACAGAGTGTAGGGTATAGAGTGTAGGGTATAGAGTGTAGGGAATAGAGTGTAGGGAATAGAGTGTAGGGTATAGAGTGTAGGGTATAGAGTAGAGTGTAGGGTATAGAGTGTAGGGTATAGAGTGTAGAGTGTAGGGTATAGAGTGTAGGGTATAGAGTGTAGAGTGTAGGGTATAGAGTGTAGGGTATAGAGTATAGAGTGTAGGGTATAGAGTGTAGGGTATAGAGTGTAGAGTATAGACTGTAGGGTATAGAGTGTAGGGTATAGAGTGTAGAGTATAGAGTGTAGAGTGTAGGGTATAGAGTGTAGGGTATAGAGTGTAGGGTATAGAGTGTAGGGTATAGAGTGTAGAGTGTAGGGTATAGAGTGTAGGGTATAGAGTGTAGGGTATAGAGTGTAGGGTATAAAGTCTAGGGTATAGAGAGTAGAGTGTAGGGTATAGAGTGTAGGGTATAGAGTGTAGGGTATAGAGTGTAGGGTGTAGGGTATAGAGTGTAGGGTATAGAGTGTAGAGTGTAGGGTATAGAGTGTAGGGTATAGAGTGTAGGGTATAGAGTGTAGGGTATAGAGTGTAGAGAGTAGGGATTCGAGTGTAGGGTATAGAGTGTAGAGTGTAGGGTATAGAGTGTAGAGTATAGAGTATAGAGTGTAGGGTATAGAGTGTAGGGTATAGAGTGTAGGGTATAGACTGTAGGGTATAGAGTGTAGGGTATAGAGTGTAGGGTATAGAGTGTAGGGTATAGAGTGTAGGGTATAGAGTGTAGGGTATAGAGTAGAGTGTAGGGTATAGAGTGTAGGGTATAGAGTGTAGAGTGTAGGGTATAGAGTGTAGGGTATAGAGTGTAGAGTGTAGGGTATAGAGTGTAGGGTATAGAGTATAGAGTATAGAGTGTAGGGTATAGAGTGTAGGGTATAGAGTGTAGAGTATAGACTGTAGGGTATAGAGTGTAGGGTATAGAGTGTAGAGTATAGAGTGTAGAGTGTAGGGTATAGAGTGTAGGGTATAGAGTGTAGGGTATAGAGTGTAGGGTATAGAGTGTAGAGTGTAGGGTATAGAGTGTAGGGTATAGAGTGTAGGGTATAGAGTGTAGGGTATAAAGTCTAGGGTATAGAGAGTAGAGTGTAGGGTATAGAGTGTAGGGTATAGAGTGTAGGGTATAGAGTGTAGGGTGTAGGGTATAGAGTGTAGGGTATAGAGTGTAGAGTGTAGGGTATAGAGTGTAGGGTATAGAGTGTAGGGTATAGAGTGTAGGGTATAGAGTGTAGAGAGTAGGGATTCGAGTGTAGGGTATAGAGTGTAGAGTGTAGGGTATAGAGTGTAGGGTATAGAGTATAGAGTGTAGGGTATAGAGTGTAGGGTATAGAGTGTAGGGTATAGACTGTAGGGTATAGAGTGTAGGGTATAGAGTGTAGGGTATAGAGTGTAGGGTATAGAGTGTAGGGTATAGAGTGTAGGGTATAGAGTGTAGAGTGTAGGGTATAGAGTGTAGGGTATAGAGTGTAGGGTATAGAGTGTAGGGTATAAAGTGTAGGGTATAGAGAGTAGAGTGTAGGGTATAGAGTGTAGGGTATAGAGTGTAGGGAATAGAGTGTAGGGTATAGAGTGTAGGGTGTAGGGTATAGAGTGTAGGGTATAGAGTGTAGAGTGTAGGGTATAGAGTGTAGGGTATAGAGTGTAGGGTATAAAGTGTAGGGTATAGAGTGTAGGGTATAGAGTGTAGAGAGTAGGGATTAGAGTGTAGGGTGTAGATTGTAGGGTACAGAGTGTATGAAATAGAGTATAGGGTATAGAGTGTAGAGGGTAGGGTATAGAGTGTATGGTATAGAGTGTAGGGTATAGAGTGTAGGGTATAGAGTGTAGGGTGTAGGGATTAGAGTGTAGGGTGTAGAGTGTAGGGTATAGAGTGTATGAAATAGAGTATAGGGTATAGAGTGTAGAGTGTAGGGCATAGAGTGTAGGGTATAGAGTGTAGGGTATAGAGTGTATGGTATAGAGTGTAGGGTACAGAGTGTAGAGTGTAGGGTATAGAGTGTATGGTATAGAGTGTAGGGTGTAGAGTGTATGGCATAGAATGTAGGGTATAGAGTGTAGAGTGTAGGGTATAGAGTGTAGGGTATAGAGTGTAGAGTGTAGGGTATAGAGTGTATGGTATAGAGTGTAGAGTATAGATTGTAGGGTATTGAGTGTATGGTATAGAGTGTATGGTATATAGTGTAGGGTATAGAGTGTAGGGTATAGAGTGTAGGGTATAGAGTGTAGGGTATAGAGTGTAGGGAATAGAGTGTAGAGTGTAGGGTATAGAGTGTAGGGTATAGAGTGTAGGGTATAGAGTGTAGAGTGTAGGGTATAGAGTGTAGGGTATAGAGTGTAGGGTATAGAGTGTAGGGTATAGAGTGTAGGTTATAGAGTGTAGGGTATAGAGTGTAGAGTGTAGGGTATAGAGTGTAGGGTATAGAGTATAGGGTGTAGAGTGTAGGGTATAGAGTGTAGGGTAAAGCGTGTAGAGTGTAAAGATTAGAGTGTAGAGTACAGAGTGTAGAGTGTAGGGTATAGAGTGTATGGTATAGAGTATAGAGTGTATGGAAAAGAGTGTAGAGTGTAGAGTGTAGGGTATAGAGTGTAGGGTATAGAGTGTATGGTATAGAGTGTAGGGTATAGAGTGTAGAGTGTAGGGATTAGAGTGTAGGGTATAGAGTGTTTGCAATAGAGTATAGGGTATAGAGTGTAGAGTGTAGGGTATAGAGTGTAGGGTATAGAGTGTAGCGTATAGAGTGTAGGGTATAGAGTGTAGGGTATAGAGTGTAGGGTATAGAGTGTATGGTATAGAGTGTAGGGTGTAGAGTGTAGGGTATAGAGTGTAGGGTATAGAGTGTAGAGTGTAGGGTATAGAGTGTATAGTATAGATTGTAGGGTGTAGAGTGTATGGTATAGAATGTAGGGTATAGAGTGTATGGTATAGAGTGTAGAGTGTAGGGTATAGAGTGTAGGGTATAGAGTGTACAGTGTAGGGTATAGAGTGTATGGTATAGAGTGTAGGGTATAGATTGTAGGGTATTGAGTGTAGGGTATAGAGTGTAGGGTATAGAGTGTAGGGTATAGAGTGTATGGTATAGAGTGTATGGTATATAGTGTAGGGTATAGAGTGTAGGGAATAGAGTGTAGAGTATAGAGTGTAGGGTATAGAGTGTACGGTATAGAGTGTACGGTATAGAGTGTATGGTATATAGTGTAGGGTATAGAGTGTAGGGTATAGAGTGTAGGGTATGGAGTGTAGAGTGTAGGGTATAGAGTGTAGGGTATAGAGTGTATGGTATAGAGTGTAGGGTATAGAGTGTAGGGTATAGAGTGTAGGGTATAGAGTGTAGAGTGTAGGGATTAGAGTGTAGGGTATAGAGTGTTTGCAATAGAGTATAGGGTATAGAGTGTAGAGTGTAGGGTATAGAGTGTAGGGTATAGAGTGTAGCGTATAGAGTGTAGGGTATAGAGTGTAGGGTATATAGTGTATGGTATAGAGTGTAGGGTGTAGAGTGTAGGGTATAGAGTGTAGGGTATAGAGTGTAGAGTGTAGGGTATAGAGTGTATAGTATAGATTGTAGGGTGTAGAGTGTATGGTATAGAATGTAGGGTATAGAGTGTATGGTATAGAGTGTAGAGTGTAGGGTATAGAGTGTAGGGTATAGAGTGTACAGTGTAGGGTATAGAGTGTATGGTATAGAGTGTAGGGTATAGATTGTAGGGTATTGAGTGTAGGTTATAGAGTGTAGGGTATAGAGTGTAGGGTATAGAGTGTATGGTATAGAGTGTAGGGTATAGAGTGTAGGGTATAAAGTGTAGGGTATAGAGTGTACGGTATAGAGTGTACGGTATAGAGTGTATGGTATATAGTGTAGGGTATAGAGTGTAGGGTATAGAGTGTAGGGTATAGAGTGTAGGGTATAGAGTGTAGAGTATAGAGTGTAGGGTATAGAGTGTTGGGTATAGAGTGTAGGGTATAGAGTGTAGAGTGTAGGGTATAGAGTGTATGGTATAGAGTGTAGGGTATAGAGAGTACAGTGTAGGGTATAGAGTGTAGGGTATAGAGTGTAGGGTATAGAGTGTAGGGTATAGAGTGTAGGGTATAGAGTGTAGGGTATAGAGTGTAGGGTATAGAGTGTAGAGTGTAGGGTATAGAGTGTAGGGTATAGAGTGTACGGTATAGAGTGTAGAGTGTAGGGTATAGAGTGTAGGGTATAGAGTGTAAGGTATAGAGTGTAGAGTGTAGGGTATAGAGTGTAGGGTATAGAGTGTAGAGTATAGACTGTAAGAAATAGAGTGTAGGGTATAGAGTGTAGGGTACAGAGTGTAGGGTACAGAGTGTAGGGTATAGAGTGTAGGGTATAGAGTGTAGGGAATAGAGTGTAGGGTATAGAGTGTAGGGTATAGAGAGTAGAGTGTAGGGTATAGAGTGTAGGGTATAGAGTGTAGAGTGTAGGGATTCGAGTGTAGGGTATAGAGTGTAGAGTGTAGGGTATAGAGTGTAGGGTATAGACTGTAGGGTATAGAGTGTAGGGTATAGAGTGTACGGTATAGAGTGTAGAGTGTAGGGTATAGAGTGTAGGGTATAGAGTGTAAGGTATAGAGTGTAGAGTGTAGGGTATTGAGTGTAGGGTATAGAGTGTAGAGTATAGACTGTAAGAAATAGAGTGTAGGGTATAGAGTGTAGAGTGTAGGGTATAGAGTGTAGGGTATAGAGTGTAGAGTGTAGGGTATAGAGTGTATGGTATAGAGTGTAGGGTGTAGAGTGTAGGGTATAGAGTGTAGGGTATAGAGTGTAGAGTGTAGGGTATAGAGTGTAGGGTATAGAGTGTAGGGTATAGAGTGTAGAGTGTAGGTTATAGAGTGTAGGGTATAGAGTGTAGAGTGTAGGGTATAGAGTGTAGGGTATAGAGTGTAGAGTGTAGGGTATAGAGTGTAGGGTATAGAGTGTAGGGTATAGAGTGTAGGGTATAGAGTGTAGGGTAAAGCGTGTAGAGTGTAGGGAATAGAGTGTAGGGATTAGAGTGTAGGGTATAGAGTGTAGAGTGTAGGGTATAGAGTGTAAGGTATAGAGTATAGAGTGTAGGGTATAGAGTGTACGGTATAGAGTGTATGGAATAGAGTGTAGGGTGTAGGGTATAGAGTGTAGGGTATAGAGTGTAGAGTGTAGGGTATAGAGTGTAGGGTACAGAGTGTATGGTACAGAGTGTAGGGTATAGAGTGTAGGGTATAGAGTGTAGAGTGTAGGGATTAGAGTGTAGGGTGTAGAGTTTAGGGTATAGAGTGTATGGAATAGAGTATAGGGTATAGAGTGTAGAGTGTTGGGTATAGAGTGTAGGGTATAGAGTGTAGGGTATAGAGTGTATAGTATAGATTGTAGGGAGTAGAGTGTATGGTATAGAATGTAGGGTATAGAGTGTATGATATAGAGTGTAGAGTGTAGGGTATAGAGTGTAGGGTATAGAGTGTAGAGTGTAGGGTATAGAGTGTATGGTATAGAGTGTAGGGTATAGAGTGTAGGGTATAGAGTGTAGGGTATAGAGTGCAGGGTATAGAGTGTAGGGTATAGAGTGTAGGGTATAGAGTGTAGGGTATAGAGTGTATGGTATAGAGTGTAGGGTATAGAGTGTAGAGTGTAGGGTATAGAGTGTATGGTATAGAGTGTAGGGTGTAGAGTGTATGGCATAGAATGTAGGGTATAGAGTGTATGGTATAGAGTGTAGAGTGTAGGGTATAGAGTGTAGGGTATAGAGTGTAGAGTGTAGGGTATAGAGTGTATGGTATAGAGTGTAGAGTATAGATTGTAGGGTATTGAGTGTATGGTATAGAGTGTATGGTATATAGTGTAGGGTATAGAGTGTAGGGTATAGAGTGTAGGGTATAGAGTGTAGGGTATAGAGTGTAGGGAATAGAGTGTAGAGTGTAGGGTATAGAGTGTAGGGTATAGAGTGTAGGGTATAGAGTGTAGAGTGTAGGGTATAGAGTGTAGGGTATAGAGTGTAGGGTATAGAGTGTAGGGTATAGAGTGTAGGGTATAGAGTGTAGGTTATAGAGTGTAGGGTATAGAGTGTAGAGTGTAGGGTATAGAGTGTAGGGTATAGAGTGTAGGGTGTAGAGTGTAGGGTATAGAGTGTAGGGTAAAGCGTGTAGAGTGTAAAGATTAGAGTGTAGAGTACAGAGTGTAGAGTGTAGGGTATAGAGTGTATGGTATAGAGTATAGAGTGTATGGAAAAGAGTGTAGAGTGTAGAGTGTAGGGTATAGAGTGTAGGGTATAGAGTGTATGGTATAGAGTGTAGGGTATAGAGTGTAGAGTGTAGGGATTAGAGTGTAGGGTATAGAGTGTTTGCAATAGAGTATAGGGTATAGAGTGTAGAGTGTAGGGTATAGAGTGTAGGGTATAGAGTGTAGCGTATAGAGTGTAGGGTATAGAGTGTAGGGTATAGAGTGTAGGGTATAGAGTGTATGGTATAGAGTGTAGGGTGTAGAGTGTAGGGTATAGAGTGTAGGGTATAGAGTGTAGAGTGTAGGGTATAGAGTGTATAGTATAGATTGTAGGGTGTAGAGTGTATGGTATAGAATGTAGGGTATAGAGTGTATGGTATAGAGTGTAGAGTGTAGGGTATAGAGTGTAGGGTATAGAGTGTACAGTGTAGGGTATAGAGTGTATGGTATAGAGTGTAGGGTATAGATTGTAGGGTATTGAGTGTAGGGTATAGAGTGTAGGGTATAGAGTGTAGGGTATAGAGTGTATGGTATAGAGTTTATGGTATATAGTGTAGGGTATAGAGTGTAGGGAATAGAGTGTAGAGTATAGAGTGTAGGGTATAGAGTGTACGGTATAGAGTGTACGGTATAGAGTGTATGGTATATAGTGTAGGGTATAGAGTGTAGGGTATAGAGTGTAGGGTATAGAGTGTAGGGTATAGAGTGTAGAGTGTAGGGTATAGAGTGTAGGGTATAGAGTGTATGGTATAGAGTGTAGGGTATAGAGTGTAGGGTATAGAGTGTAGGGTATAGAGTGTAGAGTGTAGGGATTAGAGTGTAGGGTATAGAGTGTTTGCAATAGAGAATAGGGTATAGAGTGTAGAGTGTAGGGTATAGAGTGTAGGGTATAGAGTGTAGCGTATAGAGTGTAGGGTATAGAGTGTAGGGTATATAGTGTATGGTATAGAGTGTAGGGTGTAGAGTGTAGGGTATAGAGTGTAGGGTATAGAGTGTAGAGTGTAGGGTATAGAGTGTATAGTATAGATTGTAGGGTGTAGAGTGTATGGTATAGAATGTAGGGTATAGAGTGTATGGTATAGAGTGTAGAGTGTAGGGTATAGAGTGTAGGGTATAGAGTGTACAGTGTAGGGTATAGAGTGTATGGTATAGAGTGTAGGGTATAGATTGTAGGGTATTGAGTGTAGGTTATAGAGTGTAGGGTATAGAGTGTAGGGTATAGAGTGTATGGTATAGAGTGTAGGGTATAGAGTGTAGGGTATAGAGTGTAGGGTATAGAGTGTACGGTATAGAGTGTACGGTATAGAGTGTATGGTATATAGTGTAGGGTATAGAGTGTAGGGTATAGAGTGTAGGGTATAGAGTGTAGGGTATAGAGTGTAGAGTATAGAGTGTAGGGTATAGAGTGTTGGGTATAGAGTGTAGGGTATAGAGTGTAGAGTGTAGGGTATAGAGTGTATGGTATAGAGTGTAGGGTATAGAGAGTACAGTGTACGGTATAGAGTGTAGGGTATAGAGTGTAGGGTATAGAGTGTAGGGTATAGAGTGTAGGGTATAGAGTGTAGGGTATAGAGTGTAGGGTATAGAGTGTAGAGTGTAGGGTATAGAGTGTAGGGTATAGAGTGTACGGTATAGAGTGTAGAGTGTAGGGTATAGAGTGTAGGGTATAGAGTGTAAGGTATAGAGTGTAGAGTGTAGGGTATAGAGTGTAGGGTATAGAGTGTAGAGTATAGACTGTAAGAAATAGAGTGTAGGGTATAGAGTGTAGGGTACAGAGTGTAGGGTACAGAGTGTAGGGTATAGAGTGTAGGGTATAGAGTGTAGGGAATAGAGTGTAGGGTATAGAGTGTAGGGTATAGAGAGTAGAGTGTAGGGTATAGAGTGTAGGGTATAGAGTGTAGAGTGTAGGGATTCGAGTGTAGGGTATAGAGTGTAGAGTGTAGGGTATAGAGTGTAGGGTATAGACTGTAGGGTATAGAGTGTAGGGTATAGAGTGTACGGTATAGAGTGTAGAGTGTAGGGTATAGAGTGTAGGGTATAGAGTGTAAGGTATAGAGTGTAGAGTGTAGGGTATAGAGTGTAGGGTATAGAGTGTAGAGTATAGACTGTAAGAAATAGAGTGTAGGGTATAGAGTGTAGAGTGTAGGGTATAGAGTGTAGGGTATAGAGTGTAGAGTGTAGGGTATAGAGTGTATGGTATAGAGTGTAGGGTGTAGAGTGTAGGGTATAGAGTGTAGGGTATAGAGTGTAGAGTGTAGGGTATAGAGTGTAGGGTATAGAGTGTAGGGTATAGAGTGTAGAGTGTAGGTTATAGAGTGTAGGGTATAGAGTGTAGAGTGTAGGGTATAGAGTGTAGGGTATAGAGTGTAGAGTGTAGGGTATAGAGTGTAGGGTATAGAGTGTAGGGTATAGAGTGTAGGGTATAGAGTGTAGGGTAAAGCGTGTAGAGTGTAGGGAATAGAGTGTAGGGATTAGAGTGTAGGGTATAGAGTGTAGAGTGTAGGGTATAGAGTGTAAGGTATAGAGTATAGAGTGTATGGTATAGAGTGTACGGTATAGAGTGTATGGAATAGAGTGTAGGGTGTAGGGTATAGAGTGTAGGGTATAGAGTGTAGAGTGTAGGGTATAGAGTGTAGGGTACAGAGTGTATGGTACAGAGTGTAGGGTATAGAGTGTAGGGTATAGAGTGTAGAGTGTAGGGATTAGAGTGTAGGGTGTAGAGTTTAGGGTATAGAGTGTATGGAATAGAGTATAGGGTATAGAGTGTAGAGTGTTGGGTATAGAGTGTAGGGTATAGAGTGTAGGGTATAGAGTGTATAGTATAGATTGTAGGGAGTAGAGTGTATGGTATAGAATGTAGGGTATAGAGTGTATGATATAGAGTGTAGAGTGTAGGGTATAGAGTGTAGGGTATAGAGTGTAGAGTGTAGGGTATAGAGTGTATGGTATAGAGTGTAGGGTATAGAGTGTAGGGTATAGAGTGTAGGGTATAGAGTGCAGGGTATAGAGTGTAGGGTATAGAGTGTAGGGTATAGAGTGTAGGGTATATAGTATAGAGTGTAGGGTATAGAGTGTAGGGTATAGAGTGT
This sequence comes from Ranitomeya imitator, assembly GCF_032444005.1. Taxonomy (NCBI): domain Eukaryota; kingdom Metazoa; phylum Chordata; class Amphibia; order Anura; family Dendrobatidae; genus Ranitomeya; species Ranitomeya imitator. The sequence continues at coordinate 282,334 of NW_027194484.1, forward strand.
AGGGTATAGAGTGTAGAGTGTAGGGTATAGAGTGTAGGGTATAGAGTGTACGGCATAGAGTGTATGGTATAGAGTGTATGGTATATAGTGTAGGGTATAGAGTGTAGGGTACAGAGTGTAGGGTATAAAGTGTAGAGTATAGAGTGTAGGGTATAGAGTGTAGGGTATAGAGTGTAGAGTGTAGGATATAGATTGTAGGGTATAGAGTGTAGAGTGTAGTGTATAGAGTGTATGGTATAGAGTGTAGGGTATAGAGTGTACAGTGCAGGGTATAGAGTGTAGGGTACAGAGTGTAGGGTATAGAGTGTAGGGTATAGAGTGTAGGGTATAGAGTGTAGGGAATAGAGTGTAGGGTATAGAGTGTAGGGTATAGAGAGTAGAGTGTAGGGTATAGAGTGTAGGGTATAGAGTGTAGAGTGTAGGGATTCGAGTGTAGGGTATAGAGTGTAGAGTGTAGGGTATAGAGTGTAGGGTATAGACTGTAGGGTATAGAGTGTAGGGTATAGAGTGTACGGTATAGAGTGTAGAGTGTAGGGTATAGAGTGTAGGGTATAGAGTGTAAGGTATAGAGTGTAGAGTGTAGGGTATAGAGTGTAGGGTATAGAGCGTAGAGTGTAGGGTACAGAGTGTAGGGTACAGAGTGTAGGGTATAGAGTGTAGGGTATAGAGTGTAGGGAATAGAGTGTAGGGTATAGAGTGTAGGGTATAGAGAGTAGAGTGTTGGGTATAGAGTGTAGGGTATAGAGTGTAGGGTATAGAGTGTATAGTATAGATTGTAGGGAGTAGAGTGTATGGTATAGAATGTAGGGTATAGAGTGTATGATATAGAGTGTAGAGTGTAGGGTATAGAGTGTAGGGTATAGAGTGTAGAGTGTAGGGTATAGAGTGTATGGTATAGAGTGTAGGGTATAGAGTGTAGGGTATAGAGTGTAGGGTATAGAGTGCAGGGTATAGAGTGTAGAGTGTAGGGTATAGAGTGTAGGGTATAGAGTGTAGGGTATATAGTATAGAGTGTAGGGTATAGAGTGTAGGGTATAGAGTGTAGGGTATAGAGTGTAGAGTGTAGGGTATAGAGTGTAGGGTATAGAGTGTACGGCATAGAGTGTATGGTATAGAGTGTATGGTATATAGTGTAGGGTATAGAGTGTAGGGTACAGAGTGTAGGGTATAAAGTGTAGAGTATAGAGTGTAGGGTATAGAGTGTAGGGTATAGAGTGTAGAGTGTAGGATATAGATTGTAGGGTATAGAGTGTAGAGTGTAGTGTATAGAGTGTATGGTATAGAGTGTAGGGTATAGAGTGTACAGTGCAGGGTATAGAGTGTAGGGTATAGAGTGTAGGGTATAGAGTGTAGGGTATAGAGTGTAGGGAATAGAGTGTAGGGTATAGAGTGTAGGGTATAGAGAGTAGAGTGTAGGGTATAGAGTGTAGGGTATAGAGTGTAGAGTGTAGGGATTCGAGTGTAGGGTATAGAGTGTAGAGTGTAGGGTATAGAGTGTAGGGTATAGACTGTAGGGTATAGAGTGTAGGGTATAGAGTGTACGGTATAGAGTGTAGAGTGTAGGGTATAGCGTGTAGGGTATAGAGTGTAAGGTATAGAGTGTAGAGTGTAGGGTATAGAGTGTAGGGTATAGAGCGTAGAGTGTAGGGTACAGAGTGTAGGGTACAGAGTGTAGGGTATAGAGTGTAGGGTATAGAGTGTAGGGAATAGAGTGTAGGGTATAGAGTGTAGGGTATAGAGAGTAGAGTGTAGGGTATAGAGTGTAGGGTATAGAGTGTAGAGTGTAGGGATTCGAGTGTAGGGTATAGAGTGTAGAGTGTAGGGTATAGAGTGTAGGGTATAGACTGTAGGGTATAGAGTGTAGGGTATAGAGTGTACGGTATAGAGTGTAGAGTGTAGGGTATAGAGTGTAGGGTATAGAGTGTAAGGTATAGAGTGTAGAGTGTAGGGTATAGAGTGTAGGGTATAGAGTGTAGAGTGTAGGGTATAGAGTGTAGGGTATAGAGTGTAGAGTGTAGGGTATAGAGTGTATGGTATAGAATGTAGGGTGTAGAGTGTAGGGTATAGAGTGTAGGGTATAGAGTGTAGAGTGTAGGGTATAGAGTGTAGGGTATAGAGTGTAGGGTATAGAGTGTAGAGTGTAGGTTATAGAGTGTAGGGTATAGAGTGTAGAGTGTAGGGTATAGAGTGTAGGGTATAGAGTGTAGAGTGTAGGGTATAGAGTGTAGGGTATAGAGTGTAAGGTATAGAGTGTAGGGTATAGAGTGTAGGGTAAAGCGTGTAGAGTGTAGGGAATAGAGTGTAGGGATTAGAGTGTAGGGTATAGAGTGTAGAGTGTAGGGTATAGAGTGTATGGTATAGAGTATAGAGTGTAGGGTATAGAGTGTACGGTACAGAGTGTATGGAATAGAGTGTAGGGTGTAGGGTATAGAGTGTAGAGTGTAGGGTATAGAGTGTAGGGTATAGAGTGTATGGTATAGAATGTAGGGTATAGAGTGTAGGGTAAAGAGTGTAGAGTGTAGGGATTAGAGTGTAGGGTGTAGAGTTTAGGGTATAGAGTGTATGGAATAGAGTATAGGGTATAGAGTGTAGAGTGTTGGGTATAGAGTGTAGGGTATAGAGTGTAGGGTATAGAGTGTATAGTATAGATTGTAGGGAGTAGAGTGTATGGTATAGAATGTAGGGTATAGAGTGTATGATATAGAGTGTAGAGTGTAGGGTATAGAGTGTATGGTATAGAGTGTAGGGTATAGAGTGTAGGGTATAGAGTGTAGGGTATAGAGTGCAGGGTATAGAGTGTAGAGTGTAGGGTATAGAGTGTAGGGTATAGAGTGTAGGGTATATAGTATAGAGTGTAGTGTATAGAGTGTAGGGTATAGAGTGTAGGGTATAGAGTGTAGAGTGTAGGGTATAGAGTGTAGGGTATAGAGTGTACGGCATAGAGTGTATGGTATAGAGTGTATAGTATATAGTGTAGGGTATAGAGTGTAGGGTACAGAGTGTAGGGTATAAAGTGTAGAGTATAGAGTGTAGGGTATAGAGTGTAGGGTATAGAGTGTAGAGTGTAGGATATAGAGTGTAGGGTATAGAGTGTAGAGTGTAGTGTATAGAGTGTATGGTATAGAGTGTAGGGTATAGAGTGTACAGTGCAGGGTATAGAGTGTAGGGTATAGAGTGTAGGGTATAGAGTGTAGGGTATAGAGTGTAGAGTGTAGGGTATAGAGCGTAGAGTGTAGGGTATAGAGTGTAGGGTACAGAGTGTAGGGTATAGAGTGTAGGGTGTAGAGTGTAGGGTATAGAGTGTAGGGTATAGAGAGTAGAGTGTAGGGTATAGAGTGTAGGGTATAGAGTATAGAATGTAGGGTATAGAGTGTAGGGTATAGAGTGTAGGGTATAGAGTGTAGAGTATAGACTGTAGGGTATAGAGTGTAGGGTATAGAGTGTAGAGTATAGAGTGTAGGGTATATAGTGTAGAGTGTAGGGTATAGAGTGTATGGTATAGAGTGTAGGGTATAGAGTGTAGAGTGTAGGATATAGAGTGTAGGGTATAGAGTGTAGAGTGTAGGGTATAGAGTGTATGGTATAGAGTGTAGGGTATAGAGTGTACAGTGCAAGGTATAGACTGTAGGGTATAGAGTGTAGGGTATAGAGTGTAGGGTATAGAGTGTAGAGTGTAGGGTATAGAGTGTAGGGTATTGAGTGTAGGGTATTGAGTGTAGGGTATAGAGTGTATGGTATAGAGTGTAGGGCGTAGAGTGTATGGTATAGAATGTAGGGTATAGAGTGTATGGTATAGAGTGTAGAGTGTAGGGTATAGAGTGTAGAGTATAGAGTGTAGGGTATATAGTGTAGAGTGTAGGGTATAGAGTGTAGGGTATAGAGTGTAGGGTATAGAGTGTAGGGTATAGAGTGTAGGGTATAGAGTGTAGAGTGTAGGGTATAGAGTGTAGGGTATAGAGTGTAGGGTATAGAGTGTAGGGTATAAAGTGTGGGGTATAGAGAGTAGAGTGTAGGGTATAGAGTGTAGGGTATAGAGTGTAGGGTATAGAGTGTAGGGTATAGAGTGTAGGGTGTAGGGTATAGAGTGTAGGGTATAGAGTGTAGAGTGTAGGGTATAGAGTGTAGGGTATAGAGTGTAGGGTATAGAGTGTAGGGTATAGAGTGTAGGGTATAGAGTGTAGGGTATAGAGTGTAGAGAGTAGGGATTAGAGTGTATGGTATAGAGTGTAGAGTATAGATTTTAGGGTATTGAGTGTAGGGTATAGAGTGTAGAGTGTAGGGTATAGAGTGTAGGGTATAGAGTGTAGGGTATAGAGTGTAGAGTGTAGGGTATGGAGTGTATGGTATAGAGTGTAGGGTATAGAGTGTAGAGAGTAGGGATTAGAGTGTATGGTATAGAGTGTAGAGTATAGATTTTAGGGTATTGAGTGTAGGGTATAGAGTGTAGAGTGTAGGGTATAGAGTGTAGGGTATAGAGTGTAGGGTATAGAGTGTAGAGTGTAGGGTATGGAGTGTAGGGTATAGAGTGTAGGGTATTGAGTGTAGGGTATTGAGTGTAGGGTATAGAGTGTAGAGTGTAGGGTATAGATTGTAGGGTATTGAGTGTAGGGTATAGAGTGTAGGGTGTAGAGTGTAGGGTATAGAGTGTATGGTATAGAGTGTAGAGTATAGATTGTAGGGTATTGAGTGTAGGGTATAGAGTGTAGAGTGTAGGGTATAGAGTGTAGGGTATAGAGTGTAGGGTATAGAGTGTAGAGTGTAGGGTATGGAGTGTAGGGTATAGAGTGTAGGGTATAGAGTGTAGAGTGTATGGTATAGAGTGTAGGGTATAGAGTGTAGGGTATATAGTGTAGGGTATAGAGTGTAGAGTGTAGGGTATAGAGTGAAGGGTATAGAGTATAGAGTGTATGGTATAGAGTGTAGGGTATAGAGTGAAGGGTACAGAGTATAGAGTGTAGGGTATGGAGTGTAGATTGTAGGGTATAGAGTGTATGGTATAGAGTGTAGGGTATAGAGTGTAGAGTGTAGGGTATAGAGTGTAGGGTATAGAGTGTAGGGTATAGAGTGTAGGGTATAAAGTGTAGGGTATAGAGAGTAGAGTGTAGGGTATAGAGTGTAGGGTATAGAGTGTAGGGTATAGAGTGTAGAGTATAGAGTGTAGGGTGTAGGGTATAGAGTGTAGGGTATAGAGTGTAGAGTGTAGGGTATAGAGAGTAGGGTATAGAGTGTAGGGTATAGAGTGTAGGGTATAGAGTGTAGGGTATAGAGTGTAGAGAGTAGGGATTAGAGTGTATGGTATAGAGTGTAGAGTATAGATTTTAGGGTGTTGAGTGTAGGGTATAGAGTATAGAGTGTAGGGTATAGAGTGTAGGGTATAGAGTGTAGGGTATAGAGTGTAGAGTGTAGGGTATGGAGTGTATGGTATAGAGTGTAGGGTATTGAGTGTAGAGAGTAGGGATTAGAGTGTATGGTATAGAGTGTAGAGTATAGATTTTAGGGTATTGAGTGTAGGGTATAGAGTGTAGAGTGTAGGGTATAGAGTGTAGGGTATAGAGTGTAGAGTGTAGGGTATGGAGTGTAGGGTATAGAGTGTAGGGTATTGAGTGTAGGGTATTGAGTGTAGGGTATTGAGTGTAGGGTATAGAGTGTAGAGTGTAGGGTATAGATTGTAGGGTACTGAGTGTAGGGTATACAGTGTAGGGTATAGAGTGTAGAGTGTAGGGTATAGATTGTAGGGTATTGAGTGTAGGGTATAGAGTGTAGGGTATAGAGTGTAGAGTGTAGGGTATAGAGTGTATGGTATAGAGTGTAGAGTATAGATTGTAGGGTATTGAGTGTAGGGTATAGAGTGTAGAGTGTAGGGTATAGAGTGTAGGGTATAGAGTGTAGGTTATAGAGTGTAGAGTGTAGGGTATGGAGTGTAGGGTATAGAGTGTAGGGTATAGAGTGTAGAGTGTATGGTATAGAGTGTAGGGTATAGAGTGTATGGTATAGAGTGTAGGGTATAGAGTGTAGAGTGTAGGGTATAGAGTGAAGGGTATAGAGTATAGAGTGTATGGTATAGAGTGTAGGGTATAGAGTGAAGGGTATAGAGTATAGAGTGTAGGGTATGGAGTGTAGGGTATAGAGTGTAGGGTATAGAGTGTAGATTGTAGGGTATAGAGTGTATGGTATAGAGTGTAGGGTATAGAGTGTATGGTATAGAGTTTAGAGTGTAGGGTATAGAGTGTAGTGTATAGACTGTATGGTATAGAGTGTAGGGTATAGAGTGTAGAGTGTAGGGTATAGCATGTAGGGTATAGAGTGTAGGGTATAGAGTGTAGAGTGTAGGGTATAGAGTGTAGGGTATAGAGTGTAGGGTATAGAGTGTAGGGTATAGAGTGTAGGGTATAGAGTGTAGAGTGTAGGGTATAGAGTGTAGGGCATAGAGTGTAGGGTGTAGAGTGTAGGGTATAGAGTGTAGGGTATAGAGTGTAGGGTAAAGCGTGTAGAGTGTAGGGATTAGAGTGTAGGGTATAGAGTGTAGAGTGTAGGGTATAGAGTGTAGGGTATAGAGTGTAGGGTATAGAGTGTAGAGTGTAGGGTATAGAGTGTAGGGTATAGAGTGTAGGGTATAGAGTGTAGAGTGTAGGGTATAGAGTGTAGGGTATAGAGAGTAGGGTATAGAGTGTAGAGTGTAGGGATTAGAGTGTAGGGTGTAGATTGTAGGGTATAGAGTGTATGAAATAGAGTATAGGGTATAGAGTGTAGAGTGTAAGGTATGGAGTGCATGGTGTAGAGTGTAGGGTATAGAGTGTAGGGTATAGAGTGTAGGGTATAGAGTGTAGGGTGTAGGGATTAGAGTGTAGCGTGTAGAGTGTAGGGTATAGAGTGTATGAAATAGAGTATAGGGTATAGAGTGTAGGGTATAGAGTGTAGGGTATAGAGTGTAGGGTATAGAGTGTATGGTATAGAGTGTAGGGTGTAGAGTGTAGGGTATAGAGTGTAGAGTGTAGGTTATAGAGTGTATGGTATAGAGTGTAGGGTGTAGAGTGTATGGCATAGAATGTAGGGTATAGAGTGTATGGTAAAGAGTGTAGAGTGTAGGGTATAGATTGTAGGGTATTGAGTGTAGGGTATAGAGTGTAGGGTATAGAGTGTAGGGTATAGAGTGTATGGTATAGAGTGTAGAGTATAGATTGTAGGGTATTTAGTGTAGGGTATAGAGTGTAGAGTGTAGGGTATAGAGTGTAGGGTATAGAGTGTAGGGTATAGAGTGTAGAGTGTAGGGTATAGAGTGTAGGGTATAGAATGTAGGGTATAGAGTGTAGATTGTAGGGTATAGAGTGTAGGGTATAGAGTGTAGGGTATAGAGTGTAGGGTATAGAGTGTAGGGTAAAGCGTGTAGAGTGTAGGGATTAGAGTGTAGGGTATAGAGTGTAGAGTGTAGGGTATAGAGTGTAGAGTGTAGGGTATAGAGTGTAGGGTGTAGAGTGTATGGCATAGAATGTAGGGTATAGAGTGTATGGTAAAGAGTGTAGAGTGTAGGGTATAGATTGTAGGGTATTGAGTGTAGGGTATAGAGTGTAGGGTATAGAGTGTAGGGTATAGAGTGTATGGTATAGAGTGTAGAGTATAGATTGTAGGGTATTTAGTGTAGGGTATAGAGTGTAGAGTGTAGGGTATAGAGTGTAGGGTATAGAGTGTAGGGTATAGAGTGTAGAGTGTAGGGTATAGAGTGTAGGGTATAGAGTGTAGGGTATAGAGTGTAGAGTGTAGGGTATAGAGTGTAGGGTATAGAGTGTAGGGTATAGAGTGTAGAGTGTAGGGTATAGAGTGTAGGGTATAGAGTGTAGGGTATAGAGTGTAGAGTGTAGGGTATTGAGTGTAGGGTATAGAGTGTAGGGTATAGAGTGTAGGGTATAGAGTGTAGGGTATAGAGTGTAGATTGTAGGGTATAGAGTGTAGGGTATAGAGTGTAGAGTGTAGGGTATAGAGTGTAGGGTATAGAGTGTAGAGTGTAGGGTATAGAGTGTAGGGTATAGAGTGTAGAGTATAGAGTGTAGGGTATAGAGTGTAGGGTATAGAGTGTAGGGTAAAGCGTGTAGAGTGTAGGGATTAGAGTGTAGGGTATAGAGTGCAGAGTTTAGGGTATAGAGTGTAGAGTGTAGGGTATAGAGTGTAGGGTATAGAGTGTAGGGTATAGAGTGTAGAGTGTAGGGTATAGAGTGTAGGGTATAGAGTGTAGAGTGTAGGGTATAGAGTGTAGGGTATAGAGTGTAGGGTATAGAGTGTAGAGTGTAGGGTATAGAGTGTAGGGTATAGAGTGTAGGGTATAGAGTGTAGAGTGTAGGGTATAGAGTGTAGGGTATAGAGTGTAGGGTGTAGAGTGTAGGGTATAGAGTGTAGGGTATAGAGTGTAGGGTAAAGCGTGTAGAGTGTAGGGATTAGAGTGTAGAGTATAGAGTGTAGAGTGTAGGGTATAGAGTGTATGGTATAGAGTATAGAGTGTAGGGTATAGAGTGTACGGTATAGAGTGTATGGAAAAGAGTGTAGAGTGTAGGGTATAGAGTGTAGGGTATAGAGTGTATGGTATAGAGTGTAGGGTATAGAGTGTAGGGTATAGAGTGTAGAGTGTAGGGTATAGAGTTTAGGGTATAGAGTTTAGGGTATAGAGTTTATGGTATAGAGTGTAGGGTGTAGAGTGTAGGGTATACAGTGTAGGGTATAGGGTGTAGAGTGTAGGGTATAGAGTGTATAGTATAGATTGTAGGGTGTAGAGTGTATGGTATAGAATGTAGGGCATAGAGTGTATGGTATAGAGTGTAGGGTATAGAGTGTAGGGTATAGAGTGTACAGTGTAGGGTATAGAGTGTAGAGTATAGATTGTAGGGTATTGAGTGTACGGTATAGAGTGTAGGGTATAGAGTGTAGGGTATAGAGTGTACAGTGTAGGGTATAGAGTGTAGAGTATAGATTGTAGGGTATTGAGTGTAGGGTATAGAGTGTAGGGTATAGAGTGTAGGGTATAGAGTGTATGGTATAGAGTGTATGGTATATAGTGTAGGGTATAGAGTGTAGGGTATAAAGTGTAGGGTATAGAGTGTAGAGTATAGAGTGTAGGGTATAGAGTGTACGGTATAGAGTGTATGGTATAGAGTGTATGGTATATAGTGTAGGGTATAGAGTGTAGGGTATAGAGTGTAGAGTGTAGGGTATAGAGTGTAGGGTATAGAGTGTAGAGTGTAGGGTATAGAGTGTAGGGTATAGAGTGTAGAGTGTACGGTATAGAGTGTATGGTATAGAGTGTAGGGTATAGAGTGTAGGGTATAGAGTGTAGGGTATAGAGTGTAGGGTATAGAGTGTAGGGTATAGAGTGTAGAGTGTAGGGTATAGAGTGTAGGGTATAGAGTGTAGGTTATAGAGTGTAGGGTATAGAGTGTAGAGTGTAGGGTATAGAGTGTAGGGTATAGAGTGTAGGGTGTAGGGTATAGAGTGTAGGGTAAAGCGTGTAGAGTGTAGGGATTAGAGTGTAGAGTACAGAGTGTAGAGTGTAGGGTATAGAGTGTATGGTATAGAGTATAGAGTGTATGGAAAAGAGTGTAGAGTGTAGGGTATAGAGTGTAGGGTATAGAGTGTATGGTATAGAGTGTAGGGAATAGAGTGTAGGGTATAGAGTGTAGAGTGTAGGGATTAGAGTGTAGGGTATAGAGTGTTTGCAATAGAGTATAGGGTATAGAGTGTAGAGTGTAGGGTATAGAGTGTAGGGTATAGGGTGTAGCATATAGAGTGTAGGGTATAGAGTGTAGAGTGTAGGGTATAGAGTGTATGGTATAGAGTGTAGGGTGTAGGGTATAGAGTGTAGGGTATAGAGTGTAGAGTGTAGGGTATAGAGTGTATAGTATAGATTGTAGGGTGTAGAGTGTATGGTATAGAATGTAGGGTATAGAGTGTATGGTATAGAGTGTAGAGTGTAGGGTATAGAGTGTAGGGTATAGAGTGTACAGTGTAGGGTATAGAGTGTATGGTATAGAGTGTAGGGTATAGATTGTAGGGTATTGAGTGTAGGGTATAGAGTGTAGGGTATAGAGTGTAGGGTATAGAGTGTAGGGTATAGAGTGTATGGTATAGAGTGTAGGGTATAGAGTGTAGGGTATAGAGTGTAGGGTAAAGCGTGTAGAGTGTAGGGATTAGAGTGTAGAGTACAGAGTGTAGAGTGTAGGGTATAGAGTGTATGGTATAGAGTATAGAGTGTATGGAAAAGAGTGTAGAGTGTAGGGTATAGAGTGTAGGGTATAGAGTGTATGGTATAGAGTGTAGGGTATAGAGTGTAGGGTATAGAGTGTAGAGTGTAGGGATTAGAGTGTAGGGTATAGAGTGTTTGCAATAGAGTATAGGGTATAGAGTGTAGAGTGTAGGGTATAGAGTGTAGGGTATAGAGTGTAGCATATAGAGTGTAGGGTATAGAGTGTAGAGTGTAGGGTATAGAGTGTATGGTATAGAGTGTAGGGTGTAGAGTGTAGGGTATAGAGTGTAGGGTATAGAGTGTAGAGTGTAGGGTATAGAGTGTATAGTATAGATTGTAGGGTGTAGAGTGTATGGTATAGAATGTAGGGTATAGAGTGTATGGTATAGAGTGTAGAGTGTAGGGTATAGAGTGTAGGGTATAGAGTGTACAGTGTAGGGTATAGAGTGTATGGTATAGAGTGTAGGGTATAGAGTGTAGGGTGTAGAGTGTAGGGTATAGAGTGTAGGGTATAGAGTGTAGGGTATAGAGTGTAGGGTATAGAGTGTAGGGTATAGAGTGTAGAGTGTAGGGATTAGAGTGTAGGGTATAGAGTGTTTGCAATAGAGTATAGGGTATAGAGTGTAGAGTGTAGGGTATAGAGTGTAGCATATAGAGTGTAGGGTATAGAGTGTAGAGTGTAGGGTATAGAGTTTATGGTATAGAGTGTAGGGTGTAGAGTGTAGGGTATAGAGTGTAGGTTATAGGGTGTAGAGTGTAGGGTATAGAGTGTATAGTATAGATTGTAGGGTGTAGAGTGTATGGTATAGAATGTAGGGTATAGAGTGTATGGTATAGAGTGTAGAGTATAGATTGTAGGGTATTGAGTGTAGGGTATAGAGTGTAGGGTATAGAGTGTAGGGTATAGAGTGTATGGTATAGAGTGTATGGTATATAGTGTAGGGTATAGAGTGTAGGGTATAGAGTGTAGGGTATAGAGTGTAGAGTATAGAGTGTAGAGTGTAGGGTATAGAGTGTAGGGTATAGAGTGCAGGGTATAGAGTGTAGAGAGTAGGGATTAGAGTGTATGGTATAGATTGTAGAGTATAGATTTTAGGGTATTGAGTGTAGGGTATAGAGTGTAGAGTGTAGGGTATAGAGTGTAGGGTATAGAGTGTAGGGTATAGAGTGTAGAGTGTAGGGTATGGAGTGTATGGTATAGAGTGTAGGGTATAGAGTGTAGAGAGTAGGGATTAGAGTGTATGGTATAGAGTGTAGAGTATAGATTTTAGGGTATTGAGTGTAGGGTATAGAGTGTAGAGTGTAGGGTATAGAGTGTAGGGTATAGAGTGTAGGGTATAGAGTGTAGGGTATGGAGTGTAGGGTATAGAGTGTAGGGTATTGAGTGTAGGGTATTGAGTGTAGGGTATAGAGTGTAGAGTGTAGGGTATAGATTGTAGGGTATTGAGTGTAGGGTATAGTGTGTAGGGTATAGAGTGTAGAGTGTAGGGTATGGAGTGTAGGGTATAGAGTGTAGGGTATAGAGTGTAGAGTGTATGGTATAGAGTGTAGGGTATAGAGTGTAGGGTATAGAGTGTAGGGTATAGAGTGTAGGGTATAGAGTGTAGAGTGTAGGGTAAAGAGTGAAGGGTATAGAGTATAGAGTGTAGGGTATGGAGTGTAGGGTATAGAGTGTAGGGTATAGAGTGTAGATTGTAGGGTATAGAGTGTATGGTATAGAGTGTAGGGTGTAGAGTGTATGGTATAGAGTGTAGGATATAGAGTGTATGGTATAGAGTTTAGAGTGTAGGGTATAGAGTGTAGTGTATAGACTGTATGGTATAGAGTGTAGGGTATAGAGTGTAGAGTGTAGGGTATAGCGTGTAGGGTATAGAGTGTAGGGTATAGAGTGTAGAGTGTAGGGTATAGAGTGTAGGGTATAGAGTGTAGGGTATAGAGTGTAGGGTGTAGAGTGTAGGGTATAGAGTGTAGGGTATAGAGTGTAGGGTATAGAGTGTAGAGTGTAGGGTATAGAGTGTAGGGTATAGAGTGTAGGGTAAAGCGTGTAGAGTGTAGGGTGTAGAGTGTAGGGTATAGAGTGTAGGGTAAAGCGTGTAGAGTGTAAAGATTAGAGTGTAGAGTACAGAGTGTAGAGTGTAGGGTATAGAGTGTATGGTATAGAGTATAGAGTGTATGGAAAAGAGTGTAGAGTGTAGAGTGTAGGGTATAGAGTGTAGGGTATAGAGTGTATGGTATAGAGTGTAGGGTATAGAGTGTAGGGTATAGAGTGTAGAGTGTAGGGATTAGAGTGTATAGTATAGATTGTAGGGTGTAGAGTGTATGGTATAGAATGTAGGGTATAGAGTGTTTGCAATAGAGTATAGGGTATAGAGTGTAGAGTGTAGGGTATAGAGTGTAGGGTATAGAGTGTAGCGTATAGAGTGTAGGGTATAGAGTGTAGGGTATAGAGTGTAGGGTATAGAGTGTATGGTATAGAGTGTAGGGTGTAGAGTGTAGGGTATAGAGTGTAGGGTATAGAGTGTAGAGTGTAGGGTATAGAGTGTATAGTATAGATTGTAGGGTGTAGAGTGTATGGTATAGAATGTAGGGTATAGAGTGTATGGTATAGAGTGTAGGGTATAGAGTGTACAGTGTAGGGTATAGAGTGTATGGTATAGAGTGTAGGGTATAGATTGTAGGGTATTGAGTGTAGGGTATAGAGTGTAGGGTATAGAGTGTAGGGTATAGAGTGTATGGTATAGAGTGTATGGTATATAGTGTAGGGTATAGAGTGTAGGGTATAGAGTGTAGAGTATAGAGTGTAGGGTATAGAGTGTACGGTATAGAGTGTACGGTATAGAGTGTATGGTATATAGTGTAGGGTATAGAGTGTAGGGTATAGAGTGTAGGGTATAGAGTGTAGAGTGTAGGGTATAGAATGTAGGGTATAGAGTGTATGGTATAGAGTGTAGGGTATAGAGTGTAGGGTATAGAGTGTAGGGTATAGAGTGTAGAGTGTAGGGATTAGAGTGTAGGGTATAGAGTGTTTGCAATAGAGTATAGGGTATAGAGTGTAGAGTGTAGGGTATAGAGTGTAGGGTATAGAGTGTAGCGTATAGAGTGTAGGGTATAGAGTGTAGGGTATATAGTGTATGGTATAGAGTGTAGGGTGTAGAGTGTAGGGTATAGAGTGTAGGGTATAGAGTGTAGAGTGTAGGGTATAGAGTGTATAGTATAGATTGTAGGGTGTAGAGTGTATGGTATAGAATGTAGGGTATAGAGTGTATGGTATAGAGTGTAGAGTGTAGGGTATAGAGTGTAGGGTATAGAGTGTACAGTGTAGGGTATAGAGTGTATGGTATAGAGTGTAGGGTATAGATTGTAGGGTATTGAGTGTAGGTTATAGAGTGTAGGGTATAGAGTGTAGGGTATAGAGTGTATGGTATAGAGTGTAGGGTATAGAGTGTAGGGTAAAGAGTGTAGGGTATAGAGTGTAGGGTATAGAGTGTACGGTATAGAGTGTACGGTATAGAGTGTATGGTATATAGTGTAGGGTATAGAGTGTAGGGTATAGAGTGTAGGGTATAGAGTGTAGGGTATAGAGTGTAGAGTATAGAGTGTAGGGTATAGAGTGTTGGGTATAGAGTGTAGGGTATAGAGTGTAGAGTGTAGGGTATAGAGTGTATGGTATAGAGTGTAGGGTATAGAGAGTACAGTGTAGGGTATAGAGTGTAGGGTATAGAGTGTAGGGTATAGAGTGTAGGGTATAGAGTGTAGGGTATAGAGTTTAGAGTGTAGGGTATAGAGTGTAGGGTACAGAGTGTAGGGTATAGAGTGTAGGGAATAGAGTGTAGGGTATAGAGTGTAGGGTATAGAGAGTAGAGTGTAGGGTATAGAGTGTAGGGTATAGAGTGTAGAGTGTAGGGATTCGAGTGTAGGGTATAGAGTGTAGAGTGTAGGGTATAGAGTGTAGGGTATAGACTGTAGGGTATAGAGTGTAGGGTATAGAGTGTACGGTATAGAGTGTAGAGTGTAGGGTATAGAGTGTAGGGTATAGAGTGTAAGGTATAGAGTGTAGAGTGTAGGGTATAGAGTGTAGGGTATAGAGTGTAGAGTATAGACTGTAAGAAATAGAGTGTAGGGTATAGAGTGTAGAGTGTAGGGTATAGAGTGTAGGGTATAGAGTGTAGAGTGTAGGGTATAGAGTGTATGGTATAGAGTGTAGGGTGTAGAGTGTAGGGTATAGAGTGTAGGGTATAGAGTGTAGAGTGTAGGGTATAGAGTGTAGGGTATATAGTGTAGGGTATAGAGTGTAGAGTGTAGGTTATAGAGTGTAGGGTATAGAGTGTAGAGTGTAGGGTATAGAGTGTAGGGTATAGAGTGTAGAGTGTAGGGTATAGAGTGTAGGGTATAGAGTGTAGGGTATAGAGTGTAGGGTATAGAGTGTAGGGTAAAGCGTGTAGAGTGTAGGGAATAGAGTGTAGGGATTAGAGTGTAGGGTATAGAGTGTAGAGTGTAGGGTATAGAGTGTAAGGTATAGAGAATAGAGTGTAGGGTATAGAGTGTACGGTATAGAGTGTATGGAATAGAGTGTAGGGTGTAGGGTATAGAGTGTAGGGTATAGAGTGTAGAGTGTAGGGTATAGAGTGTAGGGTATAGAGTGTATGGTACAGAGTGTAGGGTATAGAGTGTAGGGTATAGAGTGTAGAGTGTAGGGATTAGAGTGTAGGGTGTAGAGTTTAGGGTATAGAGTGTATGGAATAGAGTATAGGGTATAGAGTGTAGAGTGTTGGGTATAGAGTGTAGGGTATAGAGTGTAGGGTATAGAGTGTATAGTATAGATTGTAGGGAGTAGAGTGTATGGTATAGAATGTAGGGTATAGAGTGTATGATATAGAGTGTAGAGTGTAGGGTATAGAGTGTAGGGTATAGAGTGTAGAGTGTAGGGTATAGAGTGTATGGTATAGAGTGTAGGGTATAGAGTGTAGGGTATAGAGTGTAGGGTATAGAGTGCAGGGTATAGAGTGTAGAGTGTAGGGTATAGAGTGTAGGGTATAGAGTGTAGGGTATATAGTATAGAGTGTAGGGTATAGAGTGTAGGGTATAGAGTGTAGGGTATAGAGTGTAGAGTGTAGGGTATAGAGTGTAGGGTATAGAGTGTACGGCATAGAGTGTATGGTATAGAGTGTATGGTATATAGTGTAGGGTATAGAGTGTAGGGTACAGAGTGTAGGGTATAAAGTGTAGAGTATAGAGTGTAGGGTATAGAGTGTAGGGTATAGAGTGTAGAGTGTAGGATATAGAGTGTAGGGTATAGAGTGTAGAGTGTAGTGTATAGAGTGTATGGTATAGAGTGTAGGGTATAGAGTGTACAGTGCAGAGTATAGAGTGTAGGGTATAGAGTGTAGGGTATAGAGTGTAGAGTGTAGGGTATAGAGCGTAGAGTATAGGGTACAGAGTGTAGGGTACAGAGTGTAGGGTATAGAGTGTAGGGTATAGAGTGTAGGGAATAGAGTGTAGGGTATAGAGTGTAGGGTATAGAGAGTAGAGTGTAGGGTATAGAGTGTAGGGTATAGAGTGTAGAGTGTAGGGATTCGAGTGTAGGGTATAGAGTGTAGAGTGTAGGGTATAGAGTGTAGGGTATAGACTGTAGGGTATAGAGTGTAGGGTATAGAGTGTACGGTATAGAGTGTAGAGTGTAGGGTATAGAGTGTAGGGTATAGAGTGTAAGGTATAGAGTGTAGAGTGTAGGGTATAGAGTGTAGGGTATAGAGTGTAGAGTATAGACTGTAAGAAATAGAGTGTTGGGTATAGAGTGTAGAGTGTAGGGTATAGAGTGTAGGGTATAGAGTGTAGAGTTTAGGGTATAGAGTGTATGGTATAGAGTGTAGGGTGTAGAGTGTAGGGTATAGAGTGTAGGGTATAGAGTGTAGAGTGTAGGGTATAGAGTGTAGGGTATAGAGTGTAGGGTATAGAGTGTAGAGTGTAGGTTATAGAGTGTAGGGTATAGAGTGTAGAGTGTAGGGTATAGAGTGTAGGGTATAGAGTGTAGAGTGTAGGGTATAGAGTGTAGGGTATAGAGTGTAAGGTATAGAGTGTAGGGTATAGAGTGTAGGGTAAAGCGTGTAGAGTGTAGGGAATAGAGTGTAGGGATTAGAGTGTAGGGTATAGAGTGTAGAGTGTAGGGTATAGAGTGTATGGTATAGAGTATAGAGTGTAGGGTATAGAGTGTACGGTATAGAGTGTATGGAATAGAGTGTAGGGTGTAGGGTATAGAGTGTAGGGTATAGAGTGTAGAGTGTAGGGTATAGAGTGTAGGGTATAGAGTGTATGGTATAGAATGTAGGGTATAGAGTGTAGGGTATAGAGTGTAGAGTGTAGGGATTAGAGTGTAGGGTGTAGAGTTTAGGGTATAGAGTGTATGGAATAGAGTATAGGGTATAGAGTGTAGAGTGTTGGGTATAGAGTGTAGGGTATAGAGTGTAGGGTATAGAGTGTATAGTATAGATTGTAGGGAGTAGAGTGTATGGTATAGAATGTAGGGTATAGAGTGTATGATATAGAGTGTAGAGTGTAGGGTATAGAGTGTAGGGTATAGAGTGTAGAGTGTAGGGTATAGAGTGTATGGTATAGAGTGTAGGGTATAGAGTGTAGGGTATAGAGTGTAGGGTATAGAGTGCAGGGTATAGAGTGTAGAGTGTAGGGTATAGAGTGTAGGGTATAGAGTGTAGGGTATATAGTATAGAGTGTAGTGTATAGAGTGTAGGGTATAGAGTGTAGGGTATAGAGTGTAGAGTGTAGGGTATAGAGTGTACGGCATAGAGTGTATGGTATAGAGTGTATAGTATATAGTGTAGGGTATAGAGTGTAGGGTACAGAGTGTAGGGTATAAAGTGTAGAGTATAGAGTGTAGGGTATAGAGTGTAGGGTATAGAGTGTAGAGTGTAGGATATAGAGTGTAGGGTATAGAGTGTAGAGTGTAGTGTATAGAGTGTATGGTATAGAGTGTAGGGTATAGAGTGTACAGTGCAGGGTATAGAGTGTAGGGTATAGAGTGTAGGGTATAGAGTGTAGGGTATAGAGTGTAGAGTGTAGGGTATAGAGCGTAGAGTGTAGGGTATAGAGTGTAGGGTACAGAGTGTAGGGTATAGAGTGTAGGGTATAGAGTGTAGGGAATAGAGTGTAGGGTATAGAGTGTAGGGTATAGAGTGTAGGGTATAGAGAGTAGAGTGTAGGGTATAGAGTGTAGGGTATAGAGTGTAGAGTGTAGGGATTCGAGTGTAGGGTATAGAGTGTAGAGTGTAGGGTATAGAGTGTAGGGTATAGAGTATAGAGTGTAGGGTATAGAGTGTAGGGTATAGAGTGTAGAGTATAGACTGTAGGGTATAGAGTGTAGGGTATAGAGTGTAGAGTATAGAGTGTAGGGTATATAGTGTAGAGTGTAGGGTATAGAGTGTATGGTA